>NW_026782886.1:0-495049 GCF_031769215.1 Ylistrum balloti
GGGGTGGCTGGATCCAACACTGCCAGTGGGAGAGTGGGGAATTGCTTCGTCATCTTTAGGTGTAATGTGATCTACAGTAGGAAAACTACATTTTATAATCCTGACCAATTTCTTCTCATACACTTTACTTTGATTCCTATTGTAAATTTTGCATAAAATGAGACTGTTCCTGTGTATGATAATTGATCATTGTTATATTCAATGCAGAAGGTTTCCTTACCATGCTAAAAAAAAATTGAACACTCAGAAATCAATACTGAAATTACTAGTACTAGAAAAACAAAGAAAACTTCAGATTGTTAAACACTATTTTTTTCTATGTGATAGCATTAATTCAGTTAAAAGTTCACAACAATGAAAATTCCTTCGTTTAAAAATAAAACATAAATAAATTTTCATTTTTTTATAGACCTAACTACTAATGTGCATTAAGTTATCTAACAATGCACAGATCAAATATTTATTTCAATATTCTGAAATATTGATGATTCAAATTACCAATTGTAAGCAGTGATCGAATTGATGGACTTGACAATGGTTTGGGGGATTCAGGATCACTGCTGAATGTACTCCAACTGAAAATTGTCATCCTGTATAGCGTTGTTGTTCCATAAGTTTGGGCCAAGAAAGGCTGAGGTTGGGTCGAACATGGCGTTCCCAGTTTTATCTTTCTTGTAACTGCCATCTGAAGAATTAAGGAAAATATTGCTGATCAAATCAGGATGAACACGCGGAAGAAATTAGGACACACCAACATTCTGGTACTGTAACAAACCCATTTCTGCAACCACTTACACACACACCTAAGATATCACATGAAAAAGTACATCTAAAAATATAAAAAAAAGTCTTCCATTTAATGTAGGTGAAACATTAAAATGTAACAGTAGGTCTTCTGGTATACAGTCTTCTCAGGATGTAAAACAAAATATATGTATTTATATATTGGTATCTTCAAGATACTACAAAAGATCTGTCAGAAAAAAAAATCTTATTGCATCATCATAAATGTTAAAAAAGGAAAAGCAGATCACAGTGACCTAAATTTTACAAGATTTACCTACACATACAACTTGATGATCCTGTCTGAAATAGTTCTACACTAGAAGTGCATTAGAATCCACTTCATCAGGTCAAAGGTTAAATTATATCTTATAGTGACAATGAAGACCTGCAGGATTTTACAACCAACATTTAGGAATTAAAAAAATATTTCACCAATAGATTTAAATTTTATTTTTAATTTTTTTTTTATTTCATAATTTTATGTAAAGAACACTCAGGTGTAAAACACACACGTCTCACACAATCAGAAGTCTCTGCGTTTCCAGTATTCTGACCCAGACATAATTTAAGCCTATGACCACTGGCTACAATTCTTGCTGACCATTTAATGAGACTTTTTTTAGCGCACCAATTTAAATTAATTTCGTACAGTGTGTCATGTCGTAAAGACTATTGGTAACACAGCAGAGTGCATCCGGGAGTATATACGTTATGCTGGGGAATGACAACGAGACTTGTTTACATGTGATTTCGTCCGGCCGAGGCAGTACACATGTACCGACCTCACTGGACACAATGACCTTGACCTGTGTACACTGATGGCATAATATGGGACGTCCAGGCGACCCGTATAGATGGAAGAGCATCACAGCAATAGTACATCAAAACATTTCCGTCTTGTAAAAGAATTTCTTTTTGCATAGGAAATATTCAGAGCGACTATTTACATAAGGAAAATGATGTTACTATTTGTTATGAATGAGACATGTATGAGGCGGTTGCGTGGCCCATACACCCGATGATGAAAGCATCAACACAACATTACACCAAACAACACAGCCGTTCTTACCATTGATATTAGGCGCTGTCTGAAGTTTAGGGTTCTCCAGTAACTCCTTCAAAGTAATGCCCTGCTGTCCAATCCCGAAAAACGACATCTTTTCAGCTGAAATAAACAAGCGAGACTGGAAGTCAGAAGGTGAATTATATAAATAGAACTACAAACAGTAAATCAGCCAATCATATGCGAGAATCAAGTCTCCGTGGCTTAGGGTCACGTTGCAACGCACGAGGTTTCGATCGAGTGGACAGTGGTCAACATACATGTTTATGTGTACCTAGATGTTAATCCTCGGTTGAGTACACGAAATACGTCCATAAAACGTGAGTATGGATCGGACCAGGGCACGTTACACTGTTACTACGACCTGGTCGTAGGGACTGGAGAATTTCCGACGGACTTACTAGATGTCCCGGCCTTAATGTTTGCCAACTGCGTTTTAAGTTTATTGTTTAAGTTATATATTGTTGTCAGAAGCAGAGAATGTCCGTTATTACAGTAATTGGAAGGAGAAATGAAAAAATACCCTGTCACCGCTGGGGTTCGTACTAGCGACTCTTCGGTCTCTAACCGGACACTCTACCGATCAACTACATGGGAACCCCAATAGCCGAAACATTCTACAATTGATAAAGCATCTTTATTGATGTAAAATATATAATTGGTTAGATATTCTCATCTCAGTCTTCTATAGGCCTAGTTTTCAAGATGATTTCAACTTCAGGACATTGGCCTAAATGTATATAATACAAATATCTACAATTACGGACAATATACAGAGAATGAAGACAATCTTATTCCATTCAGTTGCTGAAAAGCGACTGTTTTAATACTATGAAATAACTAAACAACAAAATCTCTTCATAAAAGTTGTTTTCATTTTTTTTTAATTTTTGTAAACATTTTAGAACAAATAATATAAACCGAACATTAACGTTAATATATTCACGTGCACCTATACATGTAGCAACTTATTTAGATAACATTATACATGATAACAAATAATGCTACGATGTGCATTTAAACATTAGAGAAGATTTATCAAAATCATTTTAAAGAATCTCTATCATTTAACCTTGATATACAGACTAGTAGTGAGCATTCATTCTTAGCTCCTGTCGGCTGCATGTTGTGATAGAAACGAAGGGACGTAACTCTTGAATATCAGCATACTGAAGCGTGACATTTTGCAAAGTAAAATTGCAACGATTCGCTGAAATTCAATCAATGTTTACGAGATTCTACATCTCTGATAAGATCAATCGAGCCAGTGAAGAATGACGTATATCATTTTAAACTTTTACTCTGAGAAACACAACATGAAAGTAAAGTGACATAAATGTAACCTGAAAATCGTCCTGGTTGAGAGGCGTTCAGAAAGAACCAGACCGATATGACATGCTTAGGCCCGAGGTCGACAGCTGTCAATCAACACATCTGATATGTGAGTGATAACCTATTCTTTTTAAATATTATATCAATCTTTCAGTCTTTGTTCTGCGATCGTGAACAATACATCAGCAATTATCAGGTGCATCAGCCACATATATATATTGTCACCTGACCATTGGTCATAGTGACCTTTAGCGATCCGTCGTCTTGCGTTATGCGTCCCGAACACGATAACTTGAATAGACTTGAATAGATATCAATAGGTTTTGACGAAACTTGGCAACAGCTTTATATCAGTAGGATCTGAAACGAGATCGAAAAATGAGACCGATTCGGATATAAAGCATTCTATGATAATGACAGATCTAAACTATGGTATAAAATAGCTAAACTTGGTGTTCGTGGTAAAATCATTGTATAGTCACATTAAATCTTGTGCCAGCGTTGGAGGGAAAATAACTGATAACAAACAAACAAGACAGAGTTTACACAAGTAGAAATAATTTCCCCGTTCCTGTTTAACTAATTTGTTAACGATTGTGAATCTGAATTCTTAAAGGTCGATATACAGCCGCTTGAATTAAAAAACTTGTCACTATTTTTATTATTGTACGCAGATGACATGGCTTTATTTTCTGTAAGTATACAGGGTTTACTGTCAATGCTGGAATGACATGGCTTTATTTTCTGTAAGTATACAGGGTTTACTGTCAATGCTGGAATGACATGGCTTTATTTTCTGTAAGTATACAGGGTTTACTGTCAATGCTGGAATGACATGGCTTTATTTTCTGTAAGTATACAGGGTTTACTGTCAATGCTGGAATGACATGGCTTTATTTTCTGTAAGTATAAGGGTATCAATGCATGGGTTTACTACAGGGTCAATGCTGGAATGACATGGCTTTATTTTCTGTAAGTATACAGGGTTTACTTTCAATGCTGGAATGACATGGCTTTATTTTCTGTAAGTATACAGGGTTTACTTTCAATGCTGGAATGACATGGCTTTATTTTCTGTAAGTATACAGGGTTTACTTTCAATGCTGGAATGACATGGCTTTATTTTCTGTAAGTATACAGGGTTTACTGTCAATGCTGGAATGACATGGCTTTATTTTCTGTAAGTATACAGGGTTTACTTTCAATGCTGGAATGACATGGCTTTATTTTCTGTAAGTATACAGGGTTTACTGTCAATGCTGGAATGACATGGCTTTATTTTCTGTAAGTATACAGGGTTTACTGTCAATGCTGGAATGACATGGCTTTATTTTCTGTAAGTATACAGGGTTTACTGTCAATGCTGGAATGACATGGCTTTATTTTCTGTAAGTATATAGTGTTTATTGTCAATGCTGGAATGACATGGCTTTATTTTCTGTAAGTATACAGGGTTTACTGTCAATGCTGGAATGACATGGCTTTATTTTCTGTAAGTATACAGGGTTTACTGTCAATGCTGGACATACAATGTTACTACACCGAAAGG
The DNA here is from genome assembly GCF_031769215.1 of Ylistrum balloti. Taxonomy (NCBI): domain Eukaryota; kingdom Metazoa; phylum Mollusca; class Bivalvia; order Pectinida; family Pectinidae; genus Ylistrum; species Ylistrum balloti. The sequence continues at coordinate 4,731 of NW_026782886.1, forward strand.
TGATCTCTGACTGTTAATGTATCTTAAACCAAAATTATAGTTATTGACAAGTTAGGAAGATTAACAAAGGACGAAAAATGGTATGTTAACGGTCAATTGCTTGAAAATGTAGATAGCTTTTGTTACCTTGGCTTGCTGCTACACTTTAACGGTAACTTAACACATCGCAAAAACAGCATTCCATAGAGGAAAAGCATTATTCGCTCTGGAAAGGCCTTGTGTACCTATGTTTTTGAATGTCTCCAGATTATGAAGTCTGTTTGACACGTATGTAGGAAGTGCTGCTAGTTACAGTAACGAAGTATGGGGCTTCCATACTGCTCCCGACTTACAGTAGATTCAATAAGATTTTGGTGAAAATATTCTTGGAGTTAAACGGTCGACACGTTAAAAAAGTTATACTTTAAACTTAGGAGAGTTTTAGGCTAACCGAATTGTAAAAATCTGGGTCTCCCATCATGTCATAAATGTAACTACTTTTTAAACATTGTAAAACAATGTCTGATGGACATTTTCAAACAAGAGTGTGGTTTTTGCTTCGTCTCCTAAATGTGTTATATAAAAGCACGTTGTAGATCATTTAGCATTGCAAACTTATCTTTCTAAGTCTTTTCCTATTAATCATAAAAAGGATATTGTAAAATACGTTTATCTTCGTATTGTCTTCTTAGGAACAAATTAACATTTCTCACAAACTTCGTAATAATCCTGTATGTCGTAATGATACTGAGGACGAGTTTCATGTCCTTTGTATAATGATCTGAGATCTGTATATATCAAGCCTGGCTATCGATCGAATCCGTTTGTCTTTAAATTAGTTGATTTTTTATCATCTTCTAATCAAAAAGAACTACGTAATTTAGGAAAAATTATACACTATGCAACCAAATTAAGAGATACAATGTCTTTAGTAAAAAATTAATGGAATGCCATACAAATTATTAAGTTTAATACAAATGTTGTATCAATGAGCTGTAAAGGTTTACGATGAATAAAGAATAACAATGTAAATTATAGATTTATGTGGCCGATTGCAGTTTAATCATCATTGAACTCTGTATATATATTGTTAGACTATATTGTACAGCTGAGACCATGCTGAACTCGAAACTGTGACTGAGAGAATGTGAATTCGGACTCGGGCTTATAAGCAATTCGACCTGAAGTACTTTCAATCGACTGCGGGTGTTTGTTAAGGTAACATGTGATTGCAGAAACAACTACGTCTTTTTGTTAATTAAATAACTAATTTATCTATTTACTTTCTTCTATGCTGAATTCAATGCATTTTCGGTTGTCGTTCATTTCATTTCACAAAGATATTTTATACGGAGAAACTTGATATCAGAGCAAGGAGACTAGGCTCTAGTGTTCCTGGAGACGGAGTTCCTTTGTTGTATATTTCAATTTCATCATCAGTTCACATTTTTCATTTCAAAATATTTTCTTGTCAAAAGGAATTGGGCAACAGGCATAGCATATAAAAGTCCTCTCCGTGCTGTTATAAACAAATATACACGTCAACCAGTGATAAATGATAAATATAAACATGTTTAATGGTAATAATATCACTCAATGACGGGGACATGAATCTGTCCGAAAGTCAGCTTGCATGGAAGGCAGCAAAAGTAAATTATCCATACATCCATACATATTCACCCTCCTTTGCTGAATCCATACATATTCAACCTCCTTTGCTGAATCCATACATATTCACCCTCCTTTGCTGAATCCATACATATTCACCCTCCTTTGCTGAATCCATACATATTCACCCTCCTTTGCTGAATCCATACATATTCACCTTCCTTTGCTGAATCCATAAATATTCACCCTCCTTTGCTGAGTCCATACATATTCACCCACCTTTGCTAATCCATACGTATTCACCCTCCTCTGCTAAATTCACACATATTCACCCTCCTTTGCTAAATCCACACATATTCACCCTCCTTTGCTAAATCCATACATATTCACCCTCCTTTGCTGAATCCATACATATTCACCTCCTTTGCTGAATCCATATATATTCACCCTCCTTTGCTGAATCCATATATATTCACCCTCCTTTGCTGAAACCATACATATTCACCCTCCTTTGCTGAATCCATATATATTCACCCTCCTTTGCTGAATCCATATATATTCACTCTCCTTTGCTGAATCCATACATATTCACCCTCCTTTGCTGAATCCATATATATTCACTCTCCTTTGCTGAATCCATATATATTCACCCTCCTTTGCTGAATCCATATATATTCACTCTCCTTTGCTGAATCCATACATATTCATATCCATACATATTCTCTCCTTTGCTGAATCCATATATATTCACCCTCCTTTGCTGAATCCATATATATTCACCCTCCTTTGCTGAATCCATATATATTCACTCTCCTTTGCTGAATCCATACATATTCACTCTCCTTTGCTGAATCCATACATATTCACCCTCCCTGAATCCATATATATTCACCCTCCTTTGCTGAATCCATATATATTCACCCTCCTTTGCTGAATCCATATATATTCACCCTCCTTTGCTGAATCCATACATATTCACCCTCCTTTGCTTAATCCATACATATTCACCCTCCTTTGCTGAATCCATACATATTCACCCTCCTTTGCTGAATCCATACATATTCACCCTCCTTTGCTGAATCCATATATATTCACTCTCCTTTGCTGAATCCATACATATTCACTCTCCTTTGCTAAATCCATACAGACAACGAACAGACAAAAACCTGACACAACAATGTATAAACGGAATATTTACTTAAAAAGACGCCTTGTATCAGTAATGAATCCCTGAATCAACTAAAAAATGGAATTATTCGTAACTGCATCTAGCTCATGGCAACCATTTAGAAATGTTGGAATATTTAGAGGAAAGTAAAAAGGAGTTGTCTTTGGTTAGTGAACAGAGGACAATGAAGAAAGAAATGAGAACAATCTTCAACTGGATGGCCACGGGTACTGATAGGGCTATTTATTAAGTGAGAACTAAATAAATGGGCGTTCAAGTTACTAACAGGGTCTTTTAATTGACATTAAGTTATAGTAATTTTCCTGCCTCCGTCAACTTTTAAAAAAAGAAGTGTACAGGTGTTCAGCATCTGCAACAGGTTGAAATAATACATATTTTTTATTGCACTAATGGACGACATCGTGGGGAACAGACGAGATGGCTTATTCCATTCTGACATAATTTTTGGAGAAAAGCTGGTAATATATATTTTGCTAGTGGAACATAAAAAATCCATGATGACGAAGAGGATATTGATCAGTATTATTATTGATGTAAGGTTAAATTAAACCCTAAACATGAGCAGGGCAATTATTGTTAAAAATATTTTTAAAAAATGAAATGTTTTGATTAAGGTGACGCCGATTTGGGATTGAGGATTAACATGTCTTCATTTACTTTCCTCCATGCTTACTTCCATTTGTAAATCAGCAATATCATCAAGGTTATTTTCAAGTTTGTTTCAATAATCAGCCCGTGAGTCTACATATACAACCAACAAGAATAGACTTATTGTATGTGGTTACATAGACCCATAGAAGTTCGAGGTTATCAGACTCGAGATCAAGTCTTCGATAACATTCACAATTAGTTCTATCCTTCCTGAAAATATTCTCGTAATTTTCAAGCGATATATCATTATCAGTCATAGAATTATTAAGATGGGTTTCTGAAACACATAAAATATCACAATCACAAAATTCAGCATCAAGAAGATATGTTTTTTTCCTTCGAGAGCATATATTAACATTTATCGCAGGAATCAACAAGTAACAATTTGTGAACATAGGAAGGAGGACAGCTATCTAGAGATGGAAATTGATATTGTAAATAAATTTTCCAATGATACACAGCACTTTGAGAAACTGGCCTGTTGGTTCCATAAGATCGGGATAAGCTGTTTATAAAAGTGTTTGAGTTTTTATGGATGTCTTCAGATGAAGAAAGTCAGCAGGCTTTGATTTAAAGACAAAACAACGTTAGTTAATTTAAAGTGATATTTAGAATGTGATAAACGTCCGGTTAATTTTGCCTCGAGAAACCATGTCAGTCAATTAGTTGATCGAATCCTTCTTACTAAATTGACAAAAAGCTCTAAAACTAGCATTTCGTAAACTCTACTTATTTCATAGTATCAAGAATAGCAGTACAAAGTTTTGGTTGCACATTGAGTTACAAAGCCAGCGATGTAAAATTGTAGAAAAAGATTGTTGAGTCATAGGAATTTAACGTAAATCAGTTCTTTTCATTTCGTGGTAACCTGAAAAAATTGATACTCAAGTGAAAATTTTTAGAGAAGATTTCTAGCGTGTTTTAACGCGGTTAGGAGACAGAACGGATTTCAGGTCAAACACGGAACCTTTCGGCTTCTCCCGTGTAAGAGAGGACGCATTTCTCGTCCACGGAAAGTGACGAAAGTTCCCGAACTTTCAGCTGGAAATCAAGTACACCAGAGAACAATTGTGTTCTTATATGGAATGGTTGAAATTGTATTTTTTCAACGAGTGTTTTGTCATATGCGTTTCAAATCATTTACGTATTAAAAATAAAGGAGGAGTGCCAATTTGGGCCTTCTGGCGGCCATGACCGATATTTTTTATTTCTTGTGTAGGAATTCCTTGGGGTTAGGCGGTCATGATATGACATAAAATTAAGGTCAGATCTGAGCCATTCATTAGTTATGGGGGGGTAAAGTGGGGGGTAAAATTCATAAACAGCTCCATTATGACAAACCTACATTATATTTTTGGATTTTTTCTTCTTAATTTTCATGTAATAATCCATATCAAAACATTCATTAGTAAAATTGATTGAAAAAAATATTCCATTGTTGAAAAGTAGGTCATGGTAATTAAGCTCATTAATTGCGAATTATATTAAAGATGAACTTAATTTTCTGCCTTAATGTACATAAAAACAATACCTTTATCATGTACCATGTTTTAATAAGAAATATTTTTGCATACTTTAAAGAAAACAAAGAAGGGGCGGTGCTTTGAATTTTAGTTCGACAACTTTGACCATATGTCTGTATCTAGTGGTTTTACCGAAGTATTAACACAGAAATGGCTAATGAAAGATATCAATCTTAACCTCTAGTGTTGCATTTCACTCCACTATACATACAATGGTCGTACACATAGTTAGTTACTCATTGTCACTGTCAGACTCAGACCAGTCCTCAATCATCATTGCGTCATCAGCACAGCTGAGGTAGCTTGATGAGGCAGTTGGGTGTGCTATCCTAGGCTGGTGTCGCTCATAAGAAAGGTACCAGAGAACAGATGCAATATGGGCACAGCAGCCCACTACCCTGGCACCAACCTTACACTGGCAATACCAACCAGATATAGGAGTCAAACCAGGGGAATACTCAATCCACAGGTTGTACAGTTTCGAAGCAACATGTCTGGAACGAATCTGAACTTTAATTAAGCCAGGCTTTTCCCTGCATGCCATTAATTCATACTGGCCATCTTCAGACAAGTGCTCCATGGTATATGACTTTGCCTGCTTCAACTGATATACTCCCATGGTAAGATCTCTCAACTCCGGTTCTGTCAGCTGAGGAAAGTCAGGCAAACTGGCCTCATCAAGCTTGACCCATATGGCTCTTTTCCTAGCCAAACCTTTTTCAACTTGAATTTGCAATTTATTGGAAATTTTGACAGAGCCAACATTCGCTCAGCAATGATGAGGTCATTGGGAGAATCAGAGGCAAGTGGGGGGCGAAAAGCATTACAAATTGCACACACAATTCTCACAAAATCACCTACAACTGGAATGAGAGTGTTGGGCAAAACATGTCCCAAGGTCTTCCACTGCTTAATCCGCCCATTTGCCGACTCCACAACCCACCTTACCTTTGTTACAAGACGAGATTCGTTTGCCTCAGTATGTGTGTGTTGTTTCTGCCCCTTTGGCAAGAAAAATGGCATTTCTGTTTTGATGCCAGCATCATTCAACAGTTCTGTCACATCTCTTAAGCCTCTGTCAACGACAAGAACATCATCATCTTGAAACCAATCCTTGATGTTCTCAGTGTTAGTTTTCAACATGTGTTTTGTAATGTTGGCGTCATTATTTCGACTGTCTGCTAAATATGGGCCTAGGACAGACAGTATATAGCCATCTGAGGCCACAAGAAGCATTGGTTTCAGGAGAGGGCGTCCTTTGTGCATCGAAAAAGAGCGTCGTTGGAAAGTATAGTTGCTGGACTTTTCAACATAAATATATGTGCCATCAGCAACAGCTATAGCGACATCTTCACCAGAGGCAAACATCTTCCTTGCAAATACCGTTGTATGGTTTTGAATTACTTGTTCTCTAGTGATGTGTTGCAGGCCAAGGTGTGAAGGAACGAAGTGGGTCATCAATGCTTGGCGAGCTGAATGAATACATTTTCCACATATTCTCTTTGTCATGTTGAACAGAGAAGCTAATATTGATAAAGACATGCCAGTCCTCAACTTTACAAGCAGGATGGCTAATGCAGTCCTTGCGCTTCTGTTCAGTGTAGAGTAAAGAGAGGGATTAACTGATCGTAAAAGGTCAGAAAATTGATTTTTATACAGACCTGTGAGACGGTAGTAATCTTGATCAGTTAATCCATCTGAGGAATCAAAGTCTAAACAACTTTTCTTTGAAGCAGCTGCCCTAAGTGTCAAAGGGATCTCTGATATTTCAGAAGAATCCAGTTCAGTGTCTTTGCTGGAATATGCGAGTGAAGATAGACTATCAGATGGGAAATCACCATTCACTATGTGGGAAGAACAACATCTGCAGGTGTTTGGGACAAGGATACCTGTCTTAATAAAAATCTTTACTCGCATTTCTGTTGAGAGCATTACCATTTTACTTTTACATTCCTCTCTTAACATTTTACAAATGAAACATCGAGATTCACCTAATGTAGCCCGTGGAATGTCAAGTTTGATTTTTTTGTTTTCAGGTGACTCAAGCTGGTGCTCTACATCGCTACTAGGATGTTCAGTAGATGAATGGTGATTGTAGTATCTTCCCCTGCATTTTTTACATACGGGGTCACCAAACCTTAAGGCATCATTAATATTTGCTTTCAAGTAAGACAGAATGTCTGTTTTATTCAGACAACAGAGCCTTACTTTATATTGTGCTTTACAACAAGCGCACTGCCTGTGCACTGGCATATTGATAAAAGAAAAGAAAACAGGGCATAAACTTAGAAAACACTCCTTATTAAAACCTTAATTTGGATGAACAAAATTATGAACAACAGTTGAATTACAATTATATGTCTAAATTATATGTACAATATCAGTGACAGTCAAACCAAGAAAGTATACTAAAATCACTGAGGTTGTGAAGTGTAGTTGCCACGTATTAATTGTATATATAAGGGTATATGAACTGTCTGAGACAAGGTGCACATGTATACTCACCGGTAGACACAAAGATCCTTAACAAGGTATATGTCAGGGGATGGCATTATATCCCGCCATTTTAGCTTAAAGCTCAACCAGCCGTACCAAACTGGTTTAAATATCTCTACATTTATCAAGCAATTTATTTTAAACAGTTCTTAATGCAGTACAATTTAACATTTATTTATTAGATATTTATTATCTAATATAATTACATAAGACAACTCTGATATCAACCAAAAGTTGTCAAAAGTGTGAACCCGCCCCCTCCCATTAATTAATTCTCCATTTTCTATAAAGTATTAAAAAATAAATCTTACTAAAGCATGACACATGATAAAGGTATTGTTTTTATGTGCATTAAGGCAGAAAATTAAGTTCATCTTTAATATAATTAGCAATTAATGAGCTTAATTACCATGACCTACTTTTCAACAATGGAATATTTTTTTCAATCAATTTTACTAATGAATGTTTTGATATGGATTATTACATGAAAATTAAGAAGAAAAAATCCAAAAATATAATGTAGGTTTGTCATAATGGAGCTGTTTATGAATTTTACCCCCCACTTTACCCCCCCCCCCCCCCCCCCCCCCCCCCCCCCCCCCCCCCCCCCCCCCCCATAACTAATGAATGGCTCAGATCTGACCTTAATTTTATGTCATATCATGACCGCCTAACCCCAAGGAATTCCTACACAAGAAATAAAAAATATCGGTCATGGCCGCCAGAAGGCCCAAATTGGCACTCCTCCTTTCAGAATTATTCAAGACTTTTAGTTCGAGTTCATTTCCACATGAGAGCTTGAAAAAAAATTTTGTCGGACAAAATATTGTTAAACCATTCAACGTTTTTACAGTTCTCATTGCCTGCTGCGACAAGAGTATTGTGGGTAATAAACTTCCGGCCACACTGCCGTTTAAAGTTGATCGTATGGGCAGCTTAAGCTTGTTGATTTGGAACTACCGAACACTATGCCTTACTGCTGCACTTGCTGATATGAATAATGACAAAGCCATTCTAAACGAGCGTAATATAATTCTGTATTTCATAAGGCGACAGTAATCATTTAACCTAAAGTTGAAGGAACTTTTCCTTCCTTGAATATTGTATTTAGGTTGTTCCTCGCTAGTTCACGGCGTTTCGTTTTTCTTAGTTTATCCTTTCTGACCATCTCTGTATGTTTGCCGAATGAAATACTAATGATATTTTAATCCATTCAAGGGGTCGACAGTTCGCATTGCGTGCTGTGGTAGTATTTATATAGTTTTTTCACTATATATCTTTGTATTGGTCGCTTCAGTATTACGACCACCCCACTATTCCCTATTACGACCACTTCTTACAGTCCCAGCGTCTACTATTTAACAGTAACTGACCTCACAATTACGACCAAATTCTGACCAGTGATTAAAGTTTACCTGGTGGGCAGTGAACCGTGAGCAGGTGTGTCGTTCACGACCATTGTTTTCGTCACGGGTTACCGACCCTGTCACCAGGTGGCGTTACACGAAGTAAACATCATTATCGGATTAAGTTCCGTGAAACTGCATGCCAGATACATTTTAGTAGCTATCTATTATTGGTTAATTATATATTGATAGATCGGTAGGTATGCTGTTAAACACCTTAAAAGCCCTGCATACCCAAAGGTGAATTATGCCGTATTTTCGGCCGATATTCCTTGGCTTGCACGCCCACACGTTATCGAGGGTTTCTAACTGTTTTCGTAGCGATATTACACTTTCGACATCGTTTGAACAATAAAAAGCATGTATATGTTCCAAATTTTTCACGACACATTTTCACTGTCACAAAACTTAGATGAACTTTATCAATCAATAACGAAACGACGTAAACGAAACGAGCTATCGCGATCGCTAAAAACGATTTACGGAAAAGGAGGCTGTCCAGATCCGTAGCTCTTCGCAACATTGTGCACTGGACTCTTTTTTTAGTAAAAAGACAAATGTGTTGTACTGAGTGTTACACTGACAAATTTAATGTGTTTGCGAATTGATGTGGAAAATGAAGCGTTGGAAGACTTTATATTGACTTCATTAATGTTGTTACAAATACTGAATAAATGTGTTTGTAAATTGATGTGAAAAAATTGAAAAATTAACGTCAAATTCATATTGAACTTAAAATTGTTTGTTTTCTTTTATTCAATGTTGACAATAGCAAATATACATGTATTTTATGATATAAACTAAGGGATATATACATATATATTCTTTTGTCGATTCACCAATTTTGTCTTTTTTTACATGCATTTCACAAAATTCAACATTTTATATACAGTTTAGTTATTATTGTTGAATAATATACATGTACATTACTTAAAGATATGTATAGTCTTTATCTTAAACACAGTTACGGTTCTTTGCGGTCAATCTTATCCACCTCACTATTAAGACCACCTCGCCATTAAGACCACTTTTGTCCAGTCCCCAAAGTGGTCTTAATAGCGAGGTTTCACTGCATTTATTTTTGTGCGCGCATATTATCTTTAGTGCTTTTTTTGCTCACTATTAATAATTCCGCCGGGAGAAACGTTTGAATTTTTTCATTTGCAAATTTAAGATAGTTCCTGTCAGAAGGAGATACGATGGCAATGGGACGCTTTAAAAGTATTTATTATGATGACGTCACACTTATAGTATATATCAGGTGTGGCCATATACGACAAAAGGATTGATGTGGAATTCGTAACTCTGACTCGAGAAATGGTGTTATCTGTGTTAATGAATCAGTGGGTCGACTCGCTTGTGTATTGATTTACTTTAATACGCGTCAAAGGAAAGAGTGATCATATATACATATATAATGTACATCTTGTATGGAGAAAAAACTTGATCACCAAGGAAACGCCTCCCACGTATAATTCAATATTTCTATTGAAATAACATATCCCTCCCTCTGTTGTAAAATCTATCTCGTTAAGTTTGATATTGTCAGTATGGAACTAATAAAGATTTAGTAGAATTATCAAAACAGGAAAAATACCTTATTCTTACGACTTTTTAGTTTTGGTTTCACCTCGTTCGTGCTATATTTTATCTCGTTTTCAAGACTTTTCATCTTGCTATCTTTTATCTCGTTTGTTGCACTTTTGATCTCGTATGTATCACTTCATTAATTCTTTTTGTTCTTAATATGGCACAACTAAGCTGATATCATAGTTTTAAGTCAGAATCATAGCTTTATGCACACGCCAGGTTTGTCTGGCTGTTGTTTCTGATAAAAAATAACTTCACATAGATCCGGAAAAGTGGCAGACAGGAAGTACCATTCACTAGAAGGTATTTCAATAATCTATAACGTACATGTGCTACAAATTGTACAGTTTAGGCAACAATTAAATAATAGTAAGCATGCGTGCAATTTGTAGATTTTATCTGATTATTCCGAACTATTCAATTCATTATCATCGCTGTTTTTCTTATTTGCGGTCAGACGTATTCTAACCATCACGTTCTATCATCAATTTATGAGGGAAGACGACATATAGATTGAGAATTGGTAGCATTTTCAGGTCCCCGTGACCTTGAGTATTGAGAATTGATAGCGTTCTCGGGTCCCTGTGACGTTGAGAATTGATAGCGTTCTCGGGTCCCTGTGACCTTGAGTATTGAGAATTGGTAGCGTTCTCAGGTCCCTGTGACCTTGAGTGTTGAGAATTGGTAGTGTTCTCGGTGACCAATGGCTTTGAGAATAGAGAATTGGTAGCATTCACAGGTCCCTGTGACGTTGAGAATTGATAGCGTTCTCGGGTCCCTGTGACCTTGAGTATTGAGAATTGGCAGCATTCACAGATCGCTATGGTCTCGGATCCCTGTTGTTTTGAGTATAAAGGATTAGAAGCACTCTGAGGTCTCTGTGATCTCGGGTCCCTGTGGCCTTGAGTGCAGCGAAAAAAGGCATTCTCAGGTCCCTGTGGTCTCGGGCCCTTGTGGCCTTGAGTATTGAATGTTGGTAGCATTCTCAGGTCCCTATGACATTGAGTGTTGAGAATTGGTAGCATTCTCGGCTTCCTGTGACCTGAAGTGTTGAGAATTGGAAGCGTTATCGGGTGCCTGAGGCTTTGAGTATAGATAAATAGTAGCATTCTCATATCGTTGTGTCCGGTCCATGTGGCGTTGAGTATCAAAAATTGGTAGCTTTTTCGGCTACCAATGGCTTTGAGTATATACAATTGGTAGCATTCACAGATCCCTGTGGTCTCGGGTCCCTGTGACCTTGAATTTAGAGAATAGATAGCATTCTCAGGTCACTGTGGCATTGAGTGATGTGAATTGGTAGTATTCTCAGGCCCCTGCGACCTGAGTATTAAGAATCGGTTGCATTCTCTGTCCCCTGTGGTCTCGGGTCTCTGTGACACTGAGTATTAAGAATTGGTAGCATTCTCAGGTCCCTGTGATCTCGGGTCGCCGTGACCTGAGTATTAAGAATTGGTAGCGTTCTCAGGTCCCTGTGATCTCGGGTCGCCGTGACCTGAGTATTAAGAATTGGTAGCGTTCTCAGGTCACTGTGACCTTGAGTATTGAGAATTGGTAATGATCTCGGGTTCCTATGACCTGGAGTATTAAGAATTGGTAACATTCTCAGGTCATTGTGGTCTCGGGTCCCGTGACCTTGAGTATTTGAGAATCGGTAGCGATCTTGGGACCCTGTGACATCGATTATTGAAATTGTATAGCGTTCTCAGGTCCCTGTGACATTGATAATTGAAACTGTTTAGCGTTCTCAGGTCCCTGTGACATTGAGTATTGAAACTGTTTAGCGTTCTCAGGTCCCTGTGACATTGAGTATTGAAACTGTTTAGCGTTCTCAGGTCCCTGTGACATTGAGTATTGAAATTGTGTAGCGTTCCCAGGTCCCTGTGACATTGAGTATTGAAATTGTATAGCGTTCTCAGGTCCCTGTGACATTGAGTATTGAAACTGTGTAGCGTTCTCAGGTCCCTGTGACATCGATTATTGAAACTGTTTAGCGTTCTCAGGTCCCTGTGACATCGATTATTGAATTGAAAGCACTCGCTGATACTGACGTTTTAATTCTTTATCTTTTTTATAAAGATGTATACAACCTTGTTACAGAAATACCTTATCGATCACCGATGCTTATCAAAAGTCTGGTTTGAGGGAATAACACAAATCGATTTGACAGAGAGATAGCTCTGGGTGTCATGATGACGGGATCGTTTAATCAGGAATTACATACTTTCATTACACTCTTTCATTAGTCTCACAAAGTAAGTACCAATTACCTTTAATGTAACAGTTTGGCCTCCATGTCGATAAAGAAATTAGCTGTTGCTATAGAAACACATTCAGTAGATGAATCACGCCATCTTTCTCTAAAACCTTCTTCTAACAAAACAAACAAGGTGAACTTGATTACAAAACACATGAAATGGCACAGTGATGTACTTACCATTGGCACAACAATACAGTAACACGTTTATCAATATCCATATAAAAAAGGGACGGTTTTGATTGGAAAATATTATATCCTTTTTTCAAATGTCGAATTATTTTCAATATTCAAAACTAAACGGTTTAAGTTGTCCAGGTGAAGTTGATTTTTAGTTAGCATTTTGTAATATATACTTGTTTATACTATAATAGGCGTTAGCATGTTTTCTTGGCAAAACCTATTTCAGAAATTAATTATCGGCTCTGATATAAATAACTTTTAGTTTCATGCTAGTATGAAAAAAGCTTTTTGCGAACTTGTCATCGATGCGCACATTCACTCAGTTTACAAATAGCCTTTTCTTTCATACCAGCATGAAACGGAAACAATATTCCTATCAAAGCTCGAATGGACTATGAACATACGTTAATGGGACTGTCCCGCTACTCTATACTCGTGTCTTAGATCCTTTTCAAAAATAATAACACATAAACGTGTAAACCGGATAATTTATTGAAAGATTAGTCTACAGCAAATTACTTCACTGACGCGACACGACGTGACGTCATTTACAGTTTATTCGCGCCTTTTTCGGTCATTTAAAATTCATGCCTCAGTGGGCCGTCATATTCTTTATAAGAAATATAAAATAACATATTTTTCCCTGATAAATCCGTTATTTATTCGTTATGTATTGTTTGTGTGTATTGTAAGATATTTAAATACTTTATGATGTTCTCCGGTTTTTTGCTTACATTATCGATTGACAGCGATTCACACACTGGGTGAATGTGTGCCATTGACTCCTCCAATCATTATCAAGTGGGCGGAGCTAGATTATGGTTTTATCCAATCAAAAAATGAAAAGAAAACATCGACGAATCACAAAGACGCATTTTGAGTACAAACAACGAAAATTAATTATTCATACATGAAAGTATGTATTAACAGAAGCTTAACGATGTTTACTCTGACTTGCTTGTTTCTTCGCTCGAATTTGATGGAGAACCCCACGATTTACCAAATTCACCAAATCAAGATATCAACTTCATCATTATGCCACGGTTGTCACAAAAAGAGGGAGAGATCTGTAGGCATGATCCAGACTGGATATGGCTGCAGTGTCGTTTGAGTTAAGTTGGGTCAACAAACGATCATCGCTTAATCGTCTGACACGGCTAACGACCTCTAGCGATCGATGACCGTCACATGCCATTAATGCGGTAGAGACGACAAGTACATTGCTCTGCCAAAAGACCGTCGAACGCGGCGGCGCCTACACTGGATCCATTTGGTTGATTTGTACTCTAAAGAGCACGTGTTCGAGAGAACGTCAAAACTGGTCAAACTCGCAAGAGCTGGTTCCAGCCCTAACGATGAATGGAACAACATATTTCCTCGGATAGCCAATCGTCATAGTCCTTCAATATCAATTGTGACAGAATTTTCCAGAGGGTCATCATGTAAAAAGACCTTTTCGTCAATTATTTCGTCTAGTTATTAAAGACGTATGGCATGTAATATGTAAATGACCAACAAACAAATTGGAAAATTAATTTTCTATTTCCATTAATGAGGATATGTAATCTCAGTAAGCTTTATCCAGTTACCAATAATTAGAAAACAAATCTGGGATATGAGTCATTCGTTCTATTTTACAGATCGTCATATCGTCAAAGTTTCTACCTGAAGCAATGGGCATTAAAACATGGGATTTCCCTTGCTTCAAATGCAGTTTTGACATACATGTGCCCACCTGTACCAATTATTTTAAAATAATTCAGTGTAATCAGATTTAACATAAATCATATCCTCGAAAAATTAAAACAAGCGTGCGTTGATACTGAAATGTTGAAAAAATGAATTTGACCTAAAATGTTAAAATGTGACATGCTTATGCTTTCAATATCGAATTTACGGTATTTAAATGTCGACGGTCTATCAGTGTCTATAGTACAGACGGTAAGACGTTACTCCCATGTCAGTCCTACATCAGTGTCTATAGCACAGACGGTAAGACATTACTCCCATGTCAGTCCTACATCAGTGTCTATAGTACAGACGGTAAGACGTTACTCCAATGTCAGTCCTACATCAGTGTCTATAGCACAGACGGTAAGACGTTACTCCCATGTCAGTCCTACATCAGTGTCTATAGTACAGACGGTAAGACGTTACTCCCATGTTAGTCCTACATCAGTGTCTATAGTACAGACGGTAAGACGTTACTCCTATGTCAGTCCTACATCAGTGTCTATAGCACAGACGGTAAGACGTTACTCCCGTGTTAGTCCTACATCAGTGTCTATAGTACAGACGGTAAGACGTTACTCCTATGTTAGTCCTACATCAGTGTCTATAGCACAGACGGTAAGACGTTACTCCCGCGTTAGTCCTACATCAGTGTCTATAGTACAGACGGTAAGACGTTACTCCCGTGTTAGTCCTACATCAGTGTCTATAGTACAGACGGTAAGACGTTACTCCTATGTCAGTCCTACATCAGTGTCTATAGCACAGACGGTAAGACGTTACTCCCGCGTTAGTCCTACATCAGTGTCTATAGTACAGACGGTAAGACGTTACTCCCGTGTTAGTCCTACATCAGTGTCCATAGTACAGACGTAAGACGTTACTCCCGTGATAGTCCTACATCAGTGTCTATAGTACAGACGGTAAGACGTTACTCCCATGTTAGTCCTACATCAGTGTCTATAGTACAGACGGTAAGACGTTACTCCTGTGTTAGTCCTACATCAGTGTCTATAGTACAGACGGTAAGATGTTACTTCCGTGTCAGTCCTACATCAGTGTCTATGACACGGACTGTAAGACGTTACTCCAATAACAGTCCTACATCAGTGTCTATAGCACAGACGGAAAGACGTTACTCCAATGTCAGTTCTACATCAGTTTCTATAGTACAGACGTAAGACGTTACTTCCGTGTCAGTCCTACATCAGTGTCTATAGTATAGATGGTGAGACGTTACTCCGGTGTTAGTCCTACATCAGTGGCTACAGCACAGACGGTAAGACGTTACTCCAATGTCAGTCCTACATCAGTGTCTATAGCACAGACGGTAAGACGTTACTCCCGTGTTAGTCCTACATCAGTGTCTATAGCACAGACGGTAACACGTTACTCCCGTGTTAGTCCTACATCAGTTTCTATAGTACAGACGGTAAGACGTTACTCCCGTGTTAGTCCTACATCAGTGTCTATAATACAGACGTAAGACGTTACTCCCGTGTCAGTCCTACATCAGTGTCTATAGCACAGACGGTAAGACGTTCCTCCCGTGTTAGTTCTACATCAGTGTCTAAAGTACAGACGTAAGACGTTATTCCAATGTTAGTCCTACATATGATAACGTTTTTGTTTGTTTTCGGTTCACATTTTTAATAACTAATTCTAGTGGTGAGTGTCCTTTAATTCAATTATGTATATGCATTCGGACAACTACTGGCCAAAACCAGACGTATTATCTTAGGTGGTAACAAATGCAGTCGATGAGTTACAGGATAGTGCTAGACATAACCCTCTTTGATAGTGTTGGAGACATGCATAGGGTATAGAATGTCATCTTAATTAGGTCACATTTCAAGGAGTAATCTGGTCATCGCATTTATCTTTAGTGTTGTCGTTTGTTGTACATTTCGAGCTTTAATCGTATTATCGCCCGCGACATTCTCGGTAAACGCAACACTTTCCTCACGTACATGTTCTATTATTAGACACGGTGACTCCAAATGCACGTTTACCTGTCCTCATTAGTCATGTACTGAAATAGGTGGTTCGTCATGGTAAAGCGCCATACCTCTTTATATGTATTTATTGACGTTCTATGTTATGTTTGAACACTGTTTTGACCAAATTAAAGCCAAAACTTGATTTTGAATTTTCCAAGTACTGAACAAAAACGACAAGAAAATACCAACATGCCTACATGATCACAATCCACACTCAAATTCAATAAAAATGGGACAAAATATGAACAAAAGAAATATTCACACTGAGACTATTGAATAAAAGTACAATGAGAGAATAAGACCAGGCGTTCTAAAAGAGTAAGCATCTTCTGCGCTATAGACGATCTTCCATGTAAATACGGGTCAATTCAAGTAAGTATTGTCATGTTCTCAAATGAGAACAAAGTATACATTAACGGAACCAACAGGCAGACTAACGAGCATCAAACACGTTTAGATTTATATTCCACAACGAAACAGTGAATGAATTCATCACGACGACCGTAAACATTTCACCAAATTGCATCTTTTGAAACCCTGTGTTACGGGTTTGTCGACGACGAACAGTTTCTTGAATATCCTATCAACTGTGACATGTAAACACCATAGATTTTGGGATGCAGATATATCATCAAGCTTGGTTGAAAGCTGCCAATGTTGGTTCCGCTGTGGAAAATGACCGTGAAAGCGACTGATGTAAAAGAGTCTGTTGTGTTCTTCACTTCCAATTCTGGTGGGTATATGCGATGGACAAAGACAAGACGCGATTAATATGTTTGAAAGTGAACGTAAACGAATTTGCAAGGTTTTTGTGGCCTGTTTTGATAAGTTCTTCGATAAATTCAGCCTCGTATGAAAACAAAAAAAGGCGACCAACAGAGGGGCGCAGTTAATTCCTTTAGGTAAGATGTTGTCAACCAAAAACCCGATTGCTTTTTTATGACATTTATTCTTAGATCTGAAGGTTTTATTCAAGAAAAAAGGCTCCAGTAAAATTCCTATAACCACCACAGAGTTTGTTTTATGCAATCTTGTATCTATCAGGGCTGGTATTATGTAGTGGTGTATAGGGGCTGGTGTAATGTAGTGATGTATAGAGGCTGGTATTATGTAGTGGTGTGTAGGAGCTGGTAATATGTAGTGGTGTATAGGGGCTGGTGTAATGTAGTGATGTATAGAGGCTGGTATTATGTAGTGGTGTGTAGGAGCTGGTAATATGTAGTGGTGTATAGGGGCTGGTATTATGTAGTGGTGCATAGGGGCTGGTATTATGTAGTGATATTATAGGGGCTGGTATTATGTACTGGTGTATAGGGGCTGGTGTTATGTAGTGGTGTGTAGGGGCTGGTATTATGTAGTGGTGTGTAGGGGCTGGTATTATGTAGTGGTGTATAGGGGCTGGTATTATGTAGTGGTGTATAGGGACTGGTGTTATGTAGTGGTGTATAGGGGCTGGTGTTATGTACTGGTGTATAGGGGCTGGTATTATGTAGTGGTGTGTAGGGGCTGGTATTATGTAGTGGTGTATAGGGGCTGGTATTATGTAGTGGTGTATAGGGACTGGTGTTATGTAGTGGTGTATAGGGACTGGTGGTATGTAGTGGTGTGTAGGGGCTGGTATTATGTAGTGATGTATAGGGGCTGATATTATGTAGTGGTATTGTGTCAGGGCTGGGTATTATATAGTGGTGTGTTAAGGCTGGGTATTATATAGTGGTGTGTCAAGGCTGGGTATTATATAGTCGTGTTTCTGGGCTGGGTATTTTATTGGTGTGTCAAGGCTGGGCATTATGTAGTCGTGTGGCTGGGCTGGGTTTTATATAGTCATGTGTCTGGGCTCGGTCTACCTTCCTTTATTTTTATTGAAGAAAACTATTTTGATATTTGATGTTAACACTTGTAATTTGTTGTATATACCTTTTATTAGGTGGCATCTGTTGTGTCATATGTTTTGATATTTTCTATAACCTACCCTATTATTTTTATTCCTGTGTAGATGAACTTCCCTGGCATTCGTAGTCAGCAGAGACCAGGTTTCTCCGGTAAATTTCTTATCTGGCTTTGTGTTAGTAGTATTTACTGTTATTTGTAAATCTTCGCGTTAAATGATGACTCCGATAACCGTTATCGGAGTCAATTGTTGAACAATAGGAACTTAATAGCGACAGAAAAACAGGAACTGAAGAGACACCGAGACGATCGAACTGTCACTGCAAAGAACGATATATTAAGAGTGTTACCAAGCGAAGGTTATATATATGGACCGACGAGGCAGTATCTTTATACTCTCCACTGATCTTTCACGTTCACTGTCGCGTGAAATTATTCTGATTTTTTAACAAAATGAATGATCCCGGATTTGAATTGATGTGCGTTAAACGTGTAAATGTTTGTATACCTACGTGAGCCGCGTCAAGGCTATTTCTTTTTTAATTAACATATCAATATTAACACGGTTCCTTACATGTCACAGCACTTATGACTTATAGCAAAACGTGTGTAACAAATAGAGGACTTGTATCAACTAGGATACATCTACCTTAGCTTGCTTTATGCTAAAATCCAATAAATATGAACAGAATATAAATGAAAGTTTACAGAGGCCTTTGTAAGGTTGGTGTAGAGGAGTCACGTCAATTGTCAAGACATGTACGGCCGACATGGACAATGAAGTCAATTCTTATCTACTTACATATAACCTTATCGATATATTTACAAGGAAATTATAGGACTTGACAGGACGTTTTGTTTCCTTGTCTTTCGTTGAAAAAAATGAAAAAAATAGCAGAATAAAATAATATTGTAATGGGAGAAGTTAAGCAATCCAATACAAACGAGGCGGTCCTGTATTGTTGTCATTTTTCTGAGATGTTGTAATTACTGTGTCATGATCTGGTATTTCTTTGATATCATACCCTCTCTATCTACAACCATACCAATCTGTCTACAACCATACCTCTCTATCTACAACCATACCTCTCTATCTACAACCATACCAATCTGTCTACAACCATACCTCTCTATCTACAACCATACCCCCTCTATCTACAACCATACCTCTCTATCTACAACCATACCTCTCTATCTACAACCATACCTCTCTATCTACAACTATACCTCTCTATCTACAACCATACCAATCTGTCTACAACCATACCCCCTCTATCTACAACCATACTCCCTCTATCTACAACCATACCTCTCTATCTACAACCATACTCCCTCTATCTACAACCATACCCCCTCTATCTACAACCATACCCCCTCTATCTACAACCATACCTCTCTATCTACAACCATACCCCTCTATCTACAACCATACCTCTCTATCTACAACCATACCTCTCTATCTACAACCATACCCCCTCTATCTACAACCATACCTCTCTATCTACAACCATACCCCCTCTATCTACAACCATACCAATCTGTCTACAACCATACCTCTCTATCTACAACCATACCCCTCTATCTACAACCATACCCCCTCTATCTACAACCATACCCCCTCTATCTACAACCATACCCCCTCTATCTACAACCATACCTCTCTATCTACAACCATACCCTCTCTATCTACAACCATACCCCCTCTATCTACAACCATACCTCTCTATCTACAACCATACCTCTCTATCTACAACCATACCCCCTCTATCTACAACCATACCTCTCTATCTACAACCATACCCCCTCTATCTACAACCATACCTCTCTATCTACAACCATACCTCTCTATCTACAACCATACCTCTCTATCTACAACCATACCTCTCTATCTACCATACATACCATACCTCTCTATCTACAACCATACCTCTCTATCTACAACCATACCCCTCTATCTACAACCATACCCCCTCTATCTACAACCATACCTCTCTATCTACAACCATACCCCCTCTATCTACAACCATACCTCTCTATCTACAACTATACCCCCTCTATTTACAACCATACCTCTCTATCTACAACCATACCCCCTCTATCTACAACCATACCCCTCTATCTACAACCATACCCCCTCTATCTACAACCATACCTCTCTATCTACAACCATACCCCCTCTATCTACAACCATACCTCTCTATCTACAACCATACCCCCTCTATCTACAACCATACCCTCTCTATCTACAACCATACCCCCTCTATCTACAACCATACCTCTCTATCTACAACCATACCCTCTCTATCTACAACCATACCCCTTCTATCTACAACCATACCTCCTATCTACCCCTCTCTATCTACAACCATACTCTATCTACAACCTCTCTATCTACAACCATACCACCCCCTCTATCTACAACCATACCTCTCTATCTACAACCATACCCCCTCTATCTACAACCATACCTCTCTATCTACAACCATACCCCCTCTATCTACAACCATACCTCTCTATCTACAACCATACCTCTCTATCTACAACCATACCCCTCTATCTACAACCATACCCCCTCTATCTACAACCATACCTCTCTATCTACAACCATACCCCCTCTATCTACAACCAACCTCTCTATACAACCCCCTCTATCTACAACAACCATACCATACCTCTCTATCTACAACCATACCATACCTCTCTATCTACAACCATACCTCTCTATCTACAACCATACCCCTACCTCTATCTACAACCATACCTCTCTATCTACAACCATACCCTCTCTATCTACAACCATACCTCTCTATCTACAACCATACAACCCCTCATCTATCTACAACCATACCCCCTCTCTATCTACAACCATACCTCTCTATCTACAACCTCTCTATCTACAACCATACCTCTCTATCTACAACCATACCCCCTCTATCCAACCATACCCTCTCTATCTACAACCATACCTCTCTATCTACAACCATACCTCTCTATCCTCTCTATCTACAACCATACCCCCTCTATCTACAACCATACAACCATACCTCTCTATCTACAACCATACCCCTCTCTATCTACAACCATACCCCCCTCTACAACCATATCTACAACCATACCCCTCTCTATCTACAACCATACCCTCTATCTACAACCATCTCTATCTACAACCATACCTCTCTATCTACAACCATACCCTCTCTATCTACAACCATACTCCTCTCTATCTACAACCATACCTCTCTATCTACAACCATACCCCTCTCTATCTACAACCATACCCCTCTCTATCTACAACTCTCTACCTACAACCTCTCTATCTACAACCATACCTCTCTATCTACAACCATACCCCCTCAATCTACAACCATACCTCTCTATCTACAACCATACCTCTCTATCTACAACCATACCTCTCTATCTACAACCATACCTCTCTATCTACAACCATACCTCTCTATCTACAACCATACCCCCTCTATCTACAACCATACCTCTCTATCTACAACCATACCCCCTCTATCTACAACCATACCTCTCTATCTACAACCATACCCCTCTATCTACAACCATACCCCTCTATCTACAACCATACCCCCTCTATCTACAACCATACCCCCTCTATCTACAACCATACCCCTCTATCTACAACCATACCCCCTCTATCTACAACCATACCAATCTGTCTACAACCATACCTCTCTATCTACAACCATACCTCTCTATCTACAACCATACCCCCTCTATCTACAACCATACTCCCTCTATCTACAACCATACCCCCTCTATCTATAACCATATTATTTCCATCTGTAACCATACTCCCATATCCCGTTCAAAACTGTAAGAATGTAGACATTTCTTGATATAGGAGTTTTCTTTCAAAAGAAGGTAAATATCGGTACTTACCCATGCATATAGATTTTAAATATACTGGAGCGTAGTTTGAATAAACATCTATCGTAAAAAAGAAATATATCGACGATAAAAGTATGATTGAATTTGGTCATACAATTTTTCAAATGGAATGTTGGCACATCAGTAGGATAATACTATTTCCCCTCTTGGCTGATTTTCTATACTATCCGAGACTGTATTTGTCAAAGGTCTTGCCAAGTCCTTCATTTCTTGTTTCAGATATAATACTGTATCAATGATACAATGTCGTTGGTGTTATCATGCCCATCGTTTATATGCATCTGCATTAGAAATCAAGGATGCAACAAACTAACGACATACTATTCAACATTAACCTTCATAGTCACACCAACTCAACATCAGGTTTAGACTCAATTACACAACACTAACCTTCAATAGTCACACCAACACAACATCAGGTATAGACTCAATCACTCAAAACTAACCTGCAATAGTCACACAACCTCAACATCAGGTATAGACTCAATTACACAACACTAACCTTCAATAGTCACACCAACACAACATCAGGTATAGACTCAATTACACAACACTAACCTTCAATAGTCACACCAACACAACATCAGGTATAGACTCAATTACACAACACTAACCTTCAATAGTCACACAACCTCAACATCAGGTTTAGACTCAATTACACAACACTAACCTTCAATCGACACACTGTGTTAATACTGAACATTTTCGTCAGGTTGGAAAGTAAGGATTATGTAAAGATTCTTTATTCACAACCAGGAATTTTAATATGTAAAACCATTCGGCTACGCTTATTTTATTAACTGGAAGGCGATTCGGGGTCGCCTTGGGGAGCACGGAAAGAATGAAAGACCAGAAAAGAAGTGTACACAGAGAGGAGCAGTCGGAGTCCCAGATAAACAAATGTGCAATCACTGCCATGCAGGAAAACCATGTGATTGACTGGGAAAACCGAAAGGTGCTCGAAGGGAGAACTGTTGAAGCGACAGATCAAAGAAGCCATCTGGATACGCCGCAGGCTACGCTTATTTTATTAATAAAATAAGCGTAGCCGAATGGTTTTACTATTCGCTAACAGTCATTTCGGCACTTGTCAGCATGTCCGAAATCGACGCTATTCCACGACAACTCGTACACATATCACACCTTTGTGTACATGCTTTACTGGTCATTTGTCTGAGGAAGGTGACAGCGTACGGATCGTACTGGTCACCGAAACGTCACATATTAAAATTCCTGGTTGTGTATAAAGAATCTTTACATAAGTGTTGATTTCAGGTATAGACTCAATCACTCAACACTAATCTTCAGTAGTTACACAGCCTTAATAACAAGTAAAGACTAAAAAAACTCAATACCTATCCTCAATAAACACACAGCTTTAACAAGCGTGCGAGGGTTCTTAATGTCGGAGGGAACTGAGGTACTCACAGAAAACTCACCTGGACGAGCATACATATTATGCTGCCCCATATGACAACCTGTATACAGCACAAAATGTCTCACTTGCTAGATTTTAAAACGTGTTTCTGAGCCCTAGGGGGCAGAGGGGCGAGCTCAATGAGGATGATAGAGGTATTGCTTTAAAATAGTTTTTCTTCTTTTGGGATGAGGGTATTTTGATCAATTTGTTCCGAATTATGTTTGGATGTTCACTGTCAACAAACTTCGTATAAACGGTTGAGTCTCGGCCCCCTGGGGCCTGTGTGGTGAAGCCAAAATGAGGAAATTTAGCAAATTCTTTACTAATCCTGTATAAACCGAGGGTTTGACTCCCGAACAGGCCTGGTAGGGAAATATAGAAAAATCTTCTTCTTTTGCTTCTATTGTAATGAAGGTATAACATTTGGTCAGACGAGTCCTAATGTCGAGGGAAGGGCCAAATAGGAGAAATCAAGTCCATTCTTAAATCTCTAACGAATGGTAGATACGTGCTCAAGCTTAGTCCGAAACATCCTCTGATGAATGAAACTCAATTCTGTGTAAATGGTCGGTCCCACCCTCACAAGTACTGAGGGGCGAGACCAAACAGGACACATAGATACAATCTTCAGTCAAATTTCTTATTTATTTATATGCAATGAACAATATTTTCACCAAATTTCGTTTTAAATATCATTGGTAGAAGGGACTATAGTTTATAATTATATAGACACTGTAAAACGGGAAAACAAGCAAGACACTTTTTACTATAATAAGGGTAAACTAGTGAGACACTTTGATCTGTAACAGAGATAAACAGTGAGACACATTGTGCTGTAATACAGGTAAACTAGTGAAAAACTTTGTACGATGATACATTTAGCAAGTGGGACATTTTGAACTATAATACAGATGAACTAGTTCAAATACAAGAATGATTTTAAAACAATCCCTCTTCTAGTATTGTGTTCTTTACTGGGCCCCGCCCCACTGCTTTGGATAAAATCTAACCCTTCCTACAAAAGAAGAAGGATATTAACGAATCCACTCAGTCCCTTTATGAAGAGAAAAGAATCTAAGAAAAAAAACCTACATGATGCCGGACGACCGCCGCATCATCACATGAGCTCATATGTCCCTTGGACCAGGTAAGGCAACTAGCGCGCAAAATTATACTTGTTTGAAAACTGTCTATTATGTCGACTGTGCCACAGAAAAAATATCAAGTGCTTTGTGTCTCATGCAAATTAGTGAATTTGATAGATGAAATGAATAAAAGATTCGACATGATGGCAGATGAATATGTCCTAGTAACCTAAATGAGAGATGAAACGGACTCAAAAATTCTCATCATAGAAGCAAACATCAAGGTTTTCTTTTAAAAGAGTTGAAAGCAACACTGTAGTAATGTGGACACTTACCGTGTTGCTGAACGCCGTACGATCGGTCATAACTCCGGTAATCTCTATGATAGTACGGAGACACACCCGGTATATTACAATGGTACGTTGACATGTTGAGATAAATTCCAGAAAAACGTTTCAAATCCGCACTGACAAAGTGGCACTGGCATTGACCGCGAAACAAATTATCACTGGCACGGTGACGCGTTGTTATACTATGGTTACATTAACTGCGATCGATACTTGGATATATATATAGATATTGAAAGTAAATTAGTGTCAGAACTGCGCTTCCCATAGGTACCACTGTTCACAAAAAAGTGTGCAGTCACAAGGTAGCGGTAATAGAAACACCTGAGGTTTAATTCTATGCACATAAATGTACCAATATCACACCGTAAGTTAGTATACATCACTGTACCTATATCACACTGTCAGTATACACCACTGTACCTATATCACACTGTCAGTATACACCACTGTACCTATATCACACTGTCAGTATACACCACTGTACCTATATCACACTGTCAGTATACACCACTGTACCTATATCACACTGTCAGTATACATCACTGTACCTATATCACTGTCAGTATACACCACTGTACCTATATCACACTGTAAGTCAGTATACACCACTGTACCTATATCACACTGTAAGTCAGTATACACCACTGTACCTATATCACACTGTAAGTCAGTTTACACCACTGTACCTATATCACACTGTCAGTATACATCACTGTACCTATATCACACTGTCAGTATACATCACTGTACCTATATCACACTGTCAGTATACACCACTGTACCTATATCACACTGTCAGTATACACCACTGTACCTATATCACACTGTCAGTATACACCACTGTACCTATATCACACTGTCAGTATACACCACTGTACCTATATCACACTGTCAGTATACATCACTGTACCTATATCACTGTCAGTATACACCACTGTACCTATATCACACTGTAAGTCAGTATACACCACTGTACCTATATCACACTGTAAGTCAGTATACACCACTGTACCTATATCACACTGTCAGTATACACCACTGTACCTATATCACACTGTAAGTCAGTATACACCACTGTACCTATATCACACTGTAAGTCAGTTTACACCACTGTACCTATATCACACTGTCAGTATACATCACTGTACCTATATCACACTGTCAGTATACATCACTGTACCTATATCACACTGTCAGTATACATCACTGTACCTATATCACACTGTAAGTCAGTATACACCACTGTACCTATATCACACTGTAAGTCAGTTTACATCACTGTACCTATATCACACTGTAAGTCAGTATACATCACTGTACCAATATCACACTGTCAGTATACATCACTGTACCTAAATCACACTGTCAGTATACATCACTGTACCTAAATCACACTGTCAGTATACACCACTGTACCTATATCACACTGTCAGTATACATCACTGTACCTATATCACACTGTAAGTCAGTATACACCACTGTACCTATATCACACAGTCAGTATACATCACTGTACCAATATCACACTGTAAGTCAGTTTACATCACTGTACCTATATCACACTGTCAGTATACATCACTGTACCTATATCACACTGTAAGTCAGTATACACCACTGTACCTATATCACACTGTCAGTATACATCACTGTACCTATATCACACTGTAAGTCAGTATACACCACTGTACCTATATCACACTGTAAGTCAGTATACACCACTGTACCTATATCACACTGTCAGTATACACCACTGTACCTATATCACACTGTCAGTATACATCACTGTACCTATATCACACTGTAAGTCAGTATACATCACTGTACCTATATCACACTGTCAGTATACACCACTGTACCTATATCACTGTCAGTATACACCACTGTACCTATATCACTGTCAGTATACACCACTGTACCTATATCACACTGTCAGTATACACCACTGTACCTATATCACTGTCAGTATACACCACTGTACCTATATCACACTGTCAGTATACATCACTGTACCTATATCACTGTCAGTATACACCACTGTACCTATATCACTGTCAGTATACACCACTGTACCTATATCACACTGTCAGTATACATCACTGTACCTATATCACTGTCAGTATACACCACTGTACCTATATCACTGTCAGTATACACCACTGTACCTATATCACACTGTCAGTATACACCACTGTACCTATATCACTGTCAGTATACACCACTGTACCTATATCACACTGTCAGTATACATCACTGTACCTATATCACACTGTAAGTCAGTATACACCACTGTACCTATATCACACTGTCAATATACACCACTGTACCTATATCACACTGTCAGTATACATCACTGTACCTATATCACACTGTAAGTCAGTATACACCACTGTACCTATATCACACTGTAAGTCAGTATACATCACTGTACCTATATCACACTGTCAGTATACATCACTGTACCTATATCACACTGTCATTATACACCACTGTACCTATATCACACTGTAAGTCAGTATACACCACTGTACCTATATCACACTGTAAGTCAGTATACATCACTGTACCTATATCACACTGTCAGTATACACCACTGTACCTATATCACACTGTCAGTATACACCACTGTACCTATATCACACTGTCAGTATACACCACTGTACCTATATCACACTGTAAGTCAGTATACACCACTGTACCTATATCACACTGTCAGTATACATCACTGTACCTATATCACACTGTCAGTATACATCACTGTACCTATATCACACTGTAAGTCAGTATACATCACTGTACCTATATCACACTGTCAGTATACATCACTGTACCTATATCACACTGTCAGTATACATCACTGTACCTATATCACTGTCAGTATACACCACTGTACCTATATCACACTGTAAGTCAGTATACATCACTGTACCTATATCACACTGTAAGTCAGTATACATCACTGTACCTATATCACACTGTAAGTCAGTATACACCACTGTTTCATTTTTTGTCGTTCTTCACTGTCTGGAAAACATTGATCTTTTGTTTTATATTTCCGGTGTTTTATGTCTGATTCTGCATAAACGTTGCTTTTAAAAACCGGTACCGTTATCATTTAAAATTATTTAATTTTGATATTTTCTAATAACATCTTGAATTGTCCCTGTCAAAACGGTGGGTAGCAGTGACGCTCTAACTGTTCTGGAAGTTCAATACAACACATCAAACTTAAGTTTAAGTGATATACAGTAGTGTTAAGATCGTCCTTTTAACTTCATGTTTTTCGTTCATTTTTTTAATCTTATGTTTATTCATTCATTTATGGCTGTACGCCTACATTAACATACATGCATAAATAGATCGTTAACAGGTTCATTACTGTATGCAGACTGTGCTCTAAATTCTCATAACAAATCTTTATGTAAGCAGAACATTTATGCCTACTTTTCTTTTTAATGTAGTCTGTATGTAATTTATCACATTGTCTTTAGTCAGCTACTCGCTCCTCTGAGCAGATATGTCTTGTTTCGTATTAACGACGTCAAATATACATTCTACAGCATAGATAAGTAGTTTTTTTTCTTTTAGAGTGTGCACATTACATGATCTATCGATATTGAAATGTATTTGTACTTGAAGAGGCAAGTATGTAATTAGGCACTGTATATATTAAAATATAAAAGTTGAATTCACATTGAAGTGTTGTTTCAAGTTACTTTGATATGAATATATATATGAAATGTATACTTACATACATTTACAGCAAAGGGTTTTCAATTAGGTTTATTAATTAAAGGTGTAATACATATATAATCAAATGCCCATGGCTTAATGTAAAGTCAAGAGAGGACATTGCTTGAAAGTACACGTGCAGGTCATTTTTGTTTCGTTTCTGAAATATCTATTTCCACCATAATGTTTCTATTATTGCACTATTGGTATGGTTATTACACTATTGGAATGGTTATTACACTATTGGTACGATTATTACACTATTGATACGGTTATTACACTATTGATACGATTATTACACTATTGGTAAGGTAATTGCAGTATTGGTACGGGTACGGTAATTACACTATTGGTACGGTAATTACACTATTGATACGGTTATTACACTATGGGAATGGTAATTACATTATTGGTAAGTTTGGCTTACTTTGGTTTTTGATATTTTTGTTTAAGTTTGGCTTACCTTTGTTTTTGATATTTTTGTTTAAGTTTGGCTTACTTTGGTTTTTGATATTTTTGTTTAAGTTTGGCTTACCTTTGTTTTTGATATTTTTGTTTTAGTTTGGCTTACTTTGGTTTTTGATATTTTTGTTTTAGTTTGGCTTACCTTTGTTTTTGATATTTTTGTTTTAGTTTGGCTTACCTTTGGTTTTTGATATTTTTGTTTAAGTTTGGCTTACCTTTGTTTTTGATATTTTTGTTTTAGTTTGGCTAACCTAGGTTTTTGATATTTTTGTTTTAGTTTGGCTTACCTTTGTTTTTGATATTTTTGTTTAAGTTTGGCTTACCTTTGTTTTTGATATTTTTGTTTTAGTTTGGCTTACCTTTGTTTTTGATATTTTTGTTTAAGTTTGGCTTACCTTTGTTTTTGATATTTTTGTTTAAGTTTGGCTTACTTTGGTTTTTGATATTTTTGTTTTAGTTTGGCTTACCTTTGTTTTTGATATTTTTGTTTTAGTTTGGCTTACTTTGGTTTTTGATATTTTTGTTTTAGTTTGGCTTACTTTGGTTTTTGATATTTTTGTTTAAGTTTGGCTTACTTTGGTTTTTGGTATTTTTGTTTTAGTTTGGCTTACTTTGGTTTTTGATATTTTTGTTTAAGTTTGGCTTACCTTTGTTTTTGATATTTTTGTTTTAGTTTGGCTTACCTTTGTTTTTGGTATTTTTGTTTAAGTTTGGCTTACTTTGGTTTTTGATATTTTTGTTTTAGTTTGGCTTACCTTTGTTTTTGATATTTTTGTTTTAGTTTGGCTTACTTTGGTTTTTGATATTTTTGTTTAAGTTTGGCTTACCTTTGGTTTTTGATATTTTTGTTTTAGTTTGGCTTACTTTGGTTTTTGATATTTTTGTTTTAGTTTGGCTTACCTTTGTTTTTGATATTTTTGTTTAAGTTTGGCTTACTTTGGTTTTTGATATTTTTTTTTAAGTTTTGCTTAACTTTGTTTTTGATATTTTTGTTTTAGTTTGATATTTTTGTTTTAGTTTGGCTTACTTTGGTTTTTGATATTTTTGTTTAAGTTTGGCTTACTTTGGTTTTTGATATTTTTGTTTAAGTTTGGCTTACCTTTGTTTTTGATATTTTTGTTTTAGTTTGGCTTACTTTGGTTTTTGATATTTTTGTTTAAGTTTGGCTTACCTTTGTTTTTGATATTTTTGTTTTAGTTTGGCTTACCTTTGTTTTTGGTATTTTTGTTTAAGTTTGGCTTACCTTTGTTTTTGGTATTTTTGTTTTAGTTTGGCTTACCTTTGGTTTTTGATATTTTTGTTTTAGTTTGGCTTACTTTGGTTTTTGATATTTTTGTTTAAGTTTGGCTTACCTTTGTTTTTGATATTTTTGTTTTAGTTTGGCTTACTTTGGTTTTTGATATTTTTGTTTTAGTTTGGCTTACTTTGGTTTTTGATATTTTTGTTTAAGTTTGGCTTACCTTTGTTTTTTGATATTTTTGTTTTAGTTTGGCTTACTTTGGTTTTTGATATTTTTGTTTAAGTTTGGCTTACCTTTGTTTTTTGATATTTTTGTTTTGGTTTGGCTTACCTTTGTTTTTTGATATTTTTGTTTTAGTTTGGCGTACCTTTGTTTTTGGTATTTTTGTTTTAGTTTGGCTTACCTTTGTTTTTTGATATTTTTGTTTAAGTTTGGCTTACTTTGTTTTTTGATATTTTTGTTTAAGTTTGGCTTACCTTTGGTTTTTGATATTTTTGTTTTTGTTGGGTTACCTTTGTTTTTGATATTTTTATTTCAGTTTGGCTTACCTTTGGATTTTGATATTTTTATTTCAGTTTGGCTAACCTTTGATTTTGATATTTCCTTTAGTTGTAGATCCTTTTATTTTGACGTTTCTAAGATTTTAGGTGTTTTATATTTTCCCCTTTTTTTACTTTAGCGTTATGAATCTTTTGTTGCATTTCCATTATTTTGCGGGTTTATGTTTTTTTTCTTGTTTTGGCCTTCGTTAGCTTTTGCTGTTTGTACCTTTTTTGCGTTCTCATTTGTTGTTTTTCCTCTTATTTTGGCGTTCTAAAGATTTTGCTATTGTATTTCCGTATTGATTTGACGTTTCTCACTTTGGGTTTCATTTCATTATCGCCTGATTTGCAGATGCAAGATGTTTATGCGTCACTCAATTTTTTTGTTAATGTCGATAATTCAGTGGTCGTTTGACTACGATGCTAGCAGACCTATTCGCAAGCTGTATCACCCAAGCTTACCTGATGTCAATCTCCTCGCCATATATGTACGTATTGTTAAAAGTCTTTTGTAGTTATCGATTTCTTGCGTCTTCAGTTCCGATATTACGGAAAAGATATAAAGAATAAATCAATACGGAAAGGAGGAACGCATTATCGATATTAACATTACAGTCTACTTTCTAGAATTTTATCAATATGAACATCATAGGTTACATGTACTTGTTGGAAATTTATCACTATAAACATAACGGATTACTTGTATAGAACTTTATCAATATTAATATTATAGGCTTGTATGGAAGTATATTGTTATGTATACTACAAAGGTAAGATGTTATAGATTTGTATTCAGTACAATATCTCAGCACAATCACAATCCTCAAACTAATAAAAGAGGAGCATTAAATGACATTAATCACGTATTCATTATAACCCCATTATTATTGTCATAGTATTGGCGAGAGTACACGTCAAAATGGTGATCCCATTTGAAAGATTGATTGTTAGTTTAAAGATTGACAGATACATTTAAACAAAAAACAAAATAACGAAAAAGAGTGATAATAAGGGCCTTTTTTTATTGAAACCAATGAGGCAACTATGGAAGTCAAAATTGGTATAAAGAAATGAAACCAAAGGGACAGGTGGTCTTTCAATTAAATCAATTTAATTTCAAATCCAGTATAAGTTTAATACCTGTGTATATTTGCGCGACAATTAGAAAGAAATAATAACATTGTTCATAAATCATAACCAGATACAAAAAGTAATTCGTAACTTCACATTGATCTCGACACAGGGTCATGATATTTCTCCAGAAGCATGCTGAAAATATTTCGCTTAGTTTGCTTAGATGAATGACCTTGACAAGTCGACAGTCGAGAAGCGACTTAATCATCGTTTATGATTTTACCAGTATAGAAACGTTATAGTCACTATGGAAACTGACAATAACGAGGCCATAGCAACAAAATATATTGATAGTTTAGACATTATCCTGCAGTAAAATGTTCAAAGTCTCCTGGTTAGAATACAAACGATGTATATGGACACGATATGTTGATGATGATTTGAGATGGCTAAGAGATGGCTACAAATAGATCTCAATACGTAGATACATATCGCAGATACCACCAACAGCATCAAACAGGAAGAGTGGTACTCCAGCCTTAACAGCTGTATAGATGGATTAAGTATCTGTAGAACAAATATCTCAACTTCAAATCTTACCAAACTTTACATCAGAAAACTTTCTTTGTACGAACTTTGCTTAATAGAAGTATTGCGATTGTCACAACACAACAGGTGAAAAACATGAGTAGAATCATACATGTGGCACAAGAAAATAGAGAGAGAGAGAGAGAGAGAGAGAGAGAGAGAGAGAGAGAGAGAGAGAGATGTTCGCAGTTGAATATGGCTGTAGATATCTCCCAAGGATGGACGATAATAACACTATATATGTGTTTCGATCTATCTGGTTTCCTCCACTTGTAATGTGGAGGATGGACGATAGTAACACTATATAGCTGTTTTGATCAATCTGGTTCTCCACTTGTAATGTGGAGGATGGAAGATAGTAACACTATATAGGTGTTTCGATCTATCTGGTTCTCCACTTGTAATGTGGAGGATGGACGATAGTAACACTATATAGGTGTTTCGATCTATCTGGCTCCCCACTTGTAATGTGGAGGATTTAGTAACACTATATAGGTGTTTCGATCTATCTAGTTCTCCAGTTGTAATGTGGAGGATGGACGATAGTAACACTATATAGGTGTTTCGATCTATCTGGTTCCCCTCACTTGTAATGTGTGGAGGATGGACGATAGTAACACTATATAGGTGTTTCGATCCATCTGGTTCCCCTCACTTGTAATGTGTGGAGGATGGACGATTGTAACACTATATAGGTGTTTCGATCTATCTGGTTCCCCTCACTTGTAATGTGTGGAGGATGGACGATAGTAACACTATATAGGTGTTTCGATCTATCTGGTTCCCCTCACTTGTAATGTGTGGAGGATGGACGATTGTAACACTATATAGGTGTTTCGATCTATCTGGTTCCCCTCACTTGTAATGTGTGGAGGATGGACTAAGAGATTGTAACACTATATAGGTGTTTAATCTGGTTCCCCTCACTTGTAATGTGTGGAG
The DNA here is from genome assembly GCF_031769215.1 of Ylistrum balloti. Taxonomy (NCBI): domain Eukaryota; kingdom Metazoa; phylum Mollusca; class Bivalvia; order Pectinida; family Pectinidae; genus Ylistrum; species Ylistrum balloti. Next base: position 38,584 of record NW_026782886.1, read on the forward strand.
GATGGACAATAGTAACACTATATATATAGGTAATGTGTTCGATAGATCTATCTGGTTCCCCTCACTTGTAATGTGTGGAGGATGGACGATAGTAACACTATATAGGTGTTTCGATCTATCTGGTTCCCCTCACTTGTAATGTGTGGAGGACACAACAGGTGTAACACTATATAGGTGTTTCGATCTATCTGGTTCCCCTCACTTGTAATGTGTGAGAGAGAGAGAGAGAGAGTAACACTAGATAGAGAGAGAGATCTATCTGGTTCCCCTCACTTGTAATGTGTGGAGGATGGACGATTGTAACACTATATAGGTGTTTCGATCTATCTGGTTCCCCTCACTTGTAATGTGTGGAGGATGGACGATTGTAACACTATATAGGTGTTTCGATCTATCTGGTTCCCCTCACTTGTAATGTGTGGAGGATGGACGATTGTAACACTATATAGGTGTTTCGATCTATCTGGTTCCCCTCACTTGTAATGTGTGGAGGATGGACGATTGTAACACTATATAGGTGTTTCGATCTATCTGGTTCCCCTCACTTGTAATGTGTGGAGGATGGACGATTGTAACACTATATAGGTGTTTCGATCTATCTGGTTCTCCACTTGTAATGTGGAGGATGGACGATAGTAACACTATATAGGTGTTTCGATCTATCCTCCCCCTAACACTTGTAATGTGTGGAGGATGGACGATAGTAACACTATATAGGTGTTTCGATCTATCTGGTTCCCCTCACTTGTAATGTGTGGAGGATGGACGATAGTAACACTATATAGGTGTTTCGATCTATCTGGTTCCCCTCACTTGTAATGTGTGGAGGATGGACGATTGTAACACTATATAGGTGTTTCGATCTATCTGGTTCCCCTCACTTGTAATGTGTGGAGGATGGACGATAGTAACACTATATAGGTGTTTCGATCTATCTGGTTCCCCTCACTTGTAATGTGTGGAGGATGGACGATTGTAACACTATATAGGTGTTTCGATCTATCTGGTTCCCCTCACTTGTAATGTGTGGAGGATGGACGATTGTAACACTATATAGGTGTTTCGATCTATCTGGTTCCCCTCACTTGTAATGTGTGGAGGATGGACAATAGTAACACTATATAGGTGTTTCGATCTATCTGGTTCCCCTCGCTTGTAATGTGTGGAGGATGGACGATAGTAACACTATATAGGTGCTTCGATCTATCTGGTTCCCCTCACTTGTAATGTGTGGAGGATGGACGATAGTAACACTATATAGGTGTTTCGATCTATCTGGTTCCCCTCACTTGTAATGTGTGGAGGATGGACGATTGTAACACTATATAGGTGTTTCGATCTATCTGGTTCCCCTCACTTGTAATGTGTGGAGGATGGACGATTGTAACACTATATAGGTGTTTCGATCTATCTGGTTCCCCTCACTTGTAATGTGTGGAGGATGGACGATTGTAACACTATATAGGTGTTTCGATCTATCTGGTTCCCCTCACTTGTAATGTGTGGAGGATGGACGATTGTAACACTATATAGGTGTTTCGATCTATCTGGTTCCCCTCACTTGTAATGTGTGGAGGATGGACGATTGTAACACTATATAGGTGTTTCGATCTATCTGGTTCCCCTCACTTGTAATGTGTGGAGGATGGACGATTGTAACACTATATAGGTGTTTCGATCTATCTGGTTCCCCTCACTAGTAATGTGTGGAGGATGGACGATTGTAACACTATATAGGTGTTTCGATCTATCTGGTTCCCCTCACTTGTAATGTGTGGAGGATGGACGATTGTAACACTATATAGGTGTTTCGATCTATCTGGTTCCCCTCACTTGTAATGTGTGGAGGATGGACGATTGTAACACTATATAGGTGACCTTCCCACATTCCATGTCATCTTTGACCTTTCTACATATAAATCCGAAGTTACTTGTGGTGATATGCCAGTTGAATACAGTAGCTATTTTTCTTCCTGAGCTTCCTACAAGGAGTGGCACTTATCAGAGTTTACCTTACCCTAGATCGGATGACCTGGTTAAATCAATTATAGAAAAGGGTAGAGGATTCCAACTGTCCAAGCGAGATGGAAAACAGGCAGATATATGACTTTGTTTGGTCTCAGGTGAAGCAGTATTTCATGATTGACACCGTATTGTCTTTGAGACCTGTCTTCGTAAATATATCAGCAAGTCACATCTGCCATTTTGTACATTTATACAAAGATGGGATATACACTTGTGAGTCATGTAAAAGATTTAGCCGGGACCGATACCTCTGAGAGGGAAAAGGAAAAGGCGTTATTATCTTATGATTTTAGAGAATAAGGGAGAACAATTATTGTGCCCCCTGTACATCTAGTGGTGTTTTAGTCGTAGATAAAGCTGCTTTGTTACTTAGAAAGACTTTGTCTATTCCACAGAGTAGGGTAAATCTGTTGGAGTGTTTGTCTGCTTGAGAAAGTATTACTTCAATATTTCAGAGTATTTAAGAGAAACTTCATTATTGTTTCTCGCTGTGTTAAGTAAGTATATGTTTGCTTCCAGGTTGCTAAGGAGACTTCGGGATCACCCAACAAAGATCTGCAATTTTAAAGTTTCTACTGAACAGTTATCCTATAAATTAAAAACATTTATCCTCTGAATTCTTTCTAAATAGAAACTAGTCCGACACTTCTCAGCTGCCTAACGTAATGAACAACAATAATCCTGGTATCCTTACCGCTCCAGTTAATCCGGCTTAACTACCTGAGGATGTTTACCATTTTTATGCGTGTCTGTCGGTTTAGCCCACTCATGATAGAATAAATCCAACATATATGCCTTAATCATCCTATCTGAATGCTTATTCCGGTAGATGTGGATGAGATCGGTAGCAGCTGTGTTAGGTCTTCATCAACTTGGCTATCTGGTTATTATTAATGAGAACAAATCTAAGATCACTCCAGATGTTTTAATTTAGCATGTGGCACAACCTTTCTTTACATCAAATTTATGATCATCTTTGGCGCTACGGTTAAACACAATCCTTTTGATCCTCATTGGAAAATACTCTAATTCCTAAGGTGATAAGAAGGAGAACGAGTTTGATGCTTGTTAGTATACTTGTTGATTCTGTTGCTGTATCCTTTGTCCTCATTTGGGAACGCAACATTACTTGCTTGGATTGACAAAATAATACGTGACGGGTGTTTTCGATAAGGCGCAAGACACTCGCTCGCTCTTCTGGAACACAGTATCAATCTTTGTTTTATTCATATTTTCCTCCACTTTCCACTTCCCATGTAGGTACATTCTCTGTTGATTCCGGATATTAATTTCGGATTTCAATATACCAGCTAACCCCCATTTGTATTCCCTTGTCTCTCTCCTTCTCCTTGTCACTCTCTTATCCTTCTCTTGTCCCTCTCTTGTCTCTCTCCTTCTCCTTGTCTCTTGTCACTCTCTTATCCTTCTCTTGTCCCCCTCTTGTCTCTCTCCTTCTCCTTGTCTCTTGTCACTCTCTTATCCTTCTCTTGTCTCTCTCTACACCCTTGTCACTTGTCACTCTCTTGTCTCTCTCTACACCATTGTCTCTTGTCACTCTCTTATCCTTCTCTTGTCCCTCTCTTGTCTCTCTTCTTCTCCTTGTCTCTTGTCACTCTCTTATCCTTCTCTTGTCCCTCTGTTGTCTCTCTTCTTCTCTTTGTCTCTTGTCACTCTCTTACCCTTCTCTTGTCCCTCTCTTGTCTTCTTCTTCTCCTTGTCTCTTGTCACTCTCTTACCCTTCTCTTGTCCCTCTCTGGTCTCTCTCTACACCCTTGTCACTTGTCACTCTCTTATCCTTCTCTTGTCCCCCTCTTGTCTCTCTTCTTCTCCTTGTCTCTTGTCACTCTTTTATCCTTCTCTTGTCTCTCTCCTTCTCCTTGTCTCTTGTCACTCTCTTATCCTTCTCTTGTCTCTCTCTACACCCTTGTCTCTTGTCACTCTCTTATCTTTCTCTTGTCTCTCCCTGCACCCTTGTCTCTTGTCACTCTCTTATCCTTCTCTTGTCCCTCTCTTGTCTCTCTCTACAACCTTGTCACTTGTCACTCTCTTATCCTTTTCTTGTCCCTCTCTTGTCTCTCTTCTTCTCCTTGTCTCTTGTCACTCTCTAATCCTTCTTGTGTCCCTCTCTTGTCTCTCTCTACACTCTTGTCTCTTGTCACTCTCTTATCCTTTTCTTGTCCCTCTCTTGTCTCTCTTCTTGTCACTCTCATATCCTTCTCTTGTCCCTCTCTTGTCTCTCTCTACACCCTTGTCACTCAATTGGCAACACGAGATAAGATCCTGTTTACTTGTTATGTCCAGATCCAGGCGTTATCATCGAGCTTGGCAATCTATTAAGTCGACATATCCTTCAATATTTGTCCTCTGGTAGGTTGGCGATTCGATGGCAGAACTTTATCGCTTGGAATGAAATTTTCCCTGGTAATGAATTGTCAGTGCAATATTTATGTTTTTGTTTTAGATTTTTAGTTTTGATTTTTGTGTATTTTTGATTTTGATTGCTTTTGTTTTTGCTTGTTCTTGCTTTGTTTGCTTGTTTGTTTGTTTCTAAACGACATCCATAACTACAAATCGTGAACAAGTCTCTTCTAAAGTAATAAGAAAATATTAGTATATCTATACGTAATGTTACTTACCTTCATACACTATCACCTCTGAACTGCCAATATAGCACCTGGGGACCAAATTAATTATTGAAAATACTGAACTATTCACAAAATCCAACGTCAGCATGAAAATATGAACCAAAGAAAGACTTAAATGAAAACAGTACACAGATTTAAACTGTGTTCTGGTATGTTCTGCTTCCTCAACGATAACAAATATTTCCAACTTCATAGGGCAAAAAACGGCTTTGAAAAGACTCGTGCAAAGAGATTAAAATGGTCTATTTAGTTTGGAATTAGGGTATGGCAGTGTACAGAGTGGAAAAATGCTCTTACTGTTCCGGAAAGTATGTCCATGGTTGATAAATAGGCTAATTCTAGTCATTCTTCCTCTAGAGTTTTCACGGTGAGATCTTCGGTCTGTCTGGATAGTACCAAGGTTGGAAGAAGTCAAAAGGATAAAATTTTGGTTAAAAACTTGATAAGCCAGCAATAAATCGTTGTATGCATTTCTATCAGGTTTATAAACCCAGTTTAAATGAAGAAAGTGTTTTTTTTAGCAATCAGTATTTTTCTTATCTCTGAAACATAAGCTAGTAGCATCTTGTCTTTGGAAGGACCGGATAATGTGAAGGGAAGTATCATCTACTCTCTGACATAGCTTTCTATGAATTCTACACTTAGAACCCACATTCCAATGAATTACATCACTTTTATGATATTTTAGCCCTTCTCCTGAAAAACATCAACTGTATCCTCAAACATACGTCAATAGTGAACTGTAGATATATCACATGACACTTGCTATTAGCACCTATTTACACCTGTCGGAACTATATACCATCCTACGTAATAAGCCAACTTAACAGCTTAACACAAACCCTCGCCATCCTGCCACGTATTATCACGTCCGGATAACCGTTATTATGATTCCATTTTTATTTCACAAGCCAAGCTTACGTAAGTTTGTTTTAGACAAACCAGTTACGCCTGGATTACCAGACAAGAAACATTCGTGTGGTATTTTCAGACCATGTCATCGTTACCTAACTTAGTCACATGGTTGTACTATGGTGTGTCGTCCGTCCGTCCGCCCATCATCATTATTTTCCTTCGAACTTTTTTCCCTCAATAGCCAAGATATCAAAAGCCATCATGTTTTGCTGGTAGCTTCAAGGCATGAAGCCCGACGAAGATTTGAAAAGACATCGACCTGGCCAATATCAAAAGCCACAGAGATCATTTTTGTCAAAACGCCCAAACGATTTCTTCTGATGAAAGAAAATATTGAGAATCATATTTGGTTGATATTTGGTTTCTGGTATAAAACCCGAAAAAGTACTTATTTCGAAGATTTGAAAAGACATCGACCTGGCCAATATCAATGGCCACAGGGATCATTTTTGTCAAAACGCCCAAACGATTTCTTCTGATGAAAGAAAATATTGAGAATCATAATATTTGGTTGATATTTGGTTTCTGGTATAAAACCCGAAAAAGTACTTATTTCGATTAATCGAAAAGGGTAGAACTTGTTGAAATCTTCAAATATCTTGGTTTCATTTAACCGAAAGGTCTAGAATCTTATCAGTCTGAAATGTTCCTGCGGTGAAGTCGAACAATTCTGAGAAATAGCTAAATGAAAGGTCAAATCTAAGTCATGACCTTGACCCGTATCTAAGGTTATATTTACTGATGAAGTCCATACCAGGTTTAATCAGTTGTAATCAAATGATTTGCCTACAATGAAAGCACATTAGCTCTTGTTTCTAGAGATTAGATATACTTATTTGGAATTTCAATGACACATGTACTTAGGAGTATGATGTATGCATCTCGGGCCTCTTGTTCCACGAGCAGAATTAAACAATATGATTTTAATTTCACGTTCTCGTGTTCATTGCACAATAAGTTGGCGCATCCATTGCTTAGTCTGTAATCACTCGAGCGTGTTATATGTAATGACGTACTAGAGAATCTTTATTGACCACCATTCTGTTTATGAACATTCAGCATCAAATTCCTTACAGACTTTCTCGTTCACTACAATTGTTTGTAACTAATAAATGAGAAAGTGTCAGTATTGTGTGTATATGAGAAATGCAGTCATGAACCCCCAGCATCACCCAAGTTTAAACCCTTACACCTTTTTTTCTTCTCTCTCTGTACATGTTTATAGCGAATATACGAGATATTTCCACTACTGTTCCATCGCTGCGCTAAGAATATAAGGAAGCGGACTTAGATATTGTCAAGTACTATGTACGTGTCTTTGAATCCTTTCATTTTTGTGTATAATGTGTGTACCACTGCAGGTAACGATAATGATAAACTACTCTCCACCGATTTTAATGAAAAATGGGAGAATCTTGTTATTTTGTAATCGTGAAGTCAGCAATACCTTGACCATTTATCAATTAAGTATAGAATCTGATTTCTTATTAATGTCACATTCAAATTTCACCTACAATACATCATCATTAAGCGAAAGACGAAAATAAATACTAGATATATATAAAAGAAACAATTTATGCAGAAAATCAGATGGTTTTACCGATATTGTTTGAAACACTAAAATCCATATATAACCTACAATACCTATATACGTAACAGCGAATCATTATTTTGAATTGTGGTAACGTGAATTTATTTTCGTTGATTTTTAGGTACACTAAATTTACTAATTCAAATGTCCAGGAACTGTTAAAATACGTATAAGTAGATTTCTTGGGTTAAATTAATCACGAAATAATAATTAGATAAAAAAAAAATAAAAAAAACAAAAAAAAAAAAAAAAAAAAAAAACAAAAAAAAAAAAAACCCACGAAACTTGAGAGACAAGGAAATATATGATTTTACAGTAAGCAACTGAAAAATAATGTATCATTTATTCATTACTATCGGATGGACTGGGTATCAAAAAACGTAAAAAATATAACTAATAATGATTCAGTTATCTTATTACTATTGATCATTACTAAAGACAAAACGTACAAAACCAATACTGATAGACTGTCCATTAAGTACTACTGAATGGACCTAAAGCGGTTACTACAAAGGTATACTTAAACTAGTGCCAAAAGCAGAAAATCCGTGACAAGTTTATGTTTAAAACAAGAGGTCTAACGAAACGCAAACGAGGATACAAGAACAAGTTATGCCTAAAGCAAAATAAATAAATAGGTCGACAACGATCAGAGAGTAATTACCGACATTTTGACAAAAACATTAGACTTCAAATTGATGAAACAATAACAAAATATGAACAATAGACACGGAAACCTTTCAACACATTCAAGAAAATCAAAAGTAGGTGTTCCGAAAGGGTAAGCGTTTTCTGCTTCATCGACGACTAAATGTAAATCTAGGTCGCTCCAAATATGCAGTGACAGGTTCCCTAATGATTGCAGGTGATAGACACTGCTGGTGGATTTTTTTTAGTCCTCTAGCTTTGTCGTAACCTCCATGTCACGTTTTATTTAATTCAAATAGTAGCACGGTTCAGAACATACGTCAAATAATTGGTATCACAATAAGACGATAACGCTGTTTTGATCGATATAATGCTAAGAATGATGTTTCTATGGAGACTTTTGAAGCTAAGGAATCAAATAGAAACGAGAGAGGTAGGTATCCTTATCATACCATGGCAATATAAATGATTGTTATACCATGATTTCCTGGTATGTCGTCTTCGAAAGAATGGATATATAGATTGGTTATCTAACAAGCAGGAATGCAACAGTGTTTGTAGACACAGAAATGAAACCGCAAGAATTAAAAAAAGCAACCTTGACCCAACAACCCTGAAACTCGAACTTGTCAAAGATATTTTTGTTCTTTATTTAAGGACTGCACAATGCCGTATACCGCTTGTCATCGGGTATGAATGGTACAAATATAAACTTGTTTGTGGTAATATTTGGAGTACTGTAACACGACGTGTTCCATATATTGTCTAGGCGTGATGTAGATTATTATACATTATATGATATATATGATGGTTGGCGTGAAAGTATCTGTACCGTGGTGTTGATATGTCGCAGTTGATTCAATATTCGAAAGCCTTTTCACATTTCCGCGATTTTCGTGTGAGAGGTTGTCAATTGACGGAAAAACACTCGTATCAAAGGGTTTCAGCTTACTCATATTATGCCTAAGTTTGATTGAATTTGAGTTTGGTTTGTGATTTTCATTTCATTATTTTTTCCCCAGCATATTCGTATTTAAATGGAAGATAGCAGATCAAATGTCACAAGTACTCGACCCTACCACGTGCTCGAAGACGTGTTTGATGTAAAAAATAAATGCTGGTTTGATATCTTGTCTTTATTGCGATTTCATAACCTTTAATTTTCACGTCAATATAATAGTGATCAAAGCATTAAATCAAAAGTCTTATGGCTTGGTTTAATACAGTGATCAAAGTGTTCCCTGAAAAGTCATGGCTTGGTTTAATACAGTGATCAAAGTGTTCCCTCAAAAGTCTTATGGCTTGGTTTAATACAGTGATCAAAGTGTTCCCTGAAAAGTTTTATGGTTTGGTTTAATACAGTGATCAAAGTGTTCCCTGAAAAGTCTTATGGCTTGGTTTAATACAGTGATCAAAGTGTTCCCTGAAAAGTCTTATGGCTTGGTTTAATACAGTGATCAAAGTGTTCCCTGTAAAGTTTTATGGTTTGGTTTAATACAGTGATCAAAGTGTTCACTGAAAAGTCTTATGGCTTGGTTTAATACAGTGATCAAAGTGTTCCCTCAAACGTATTATGGCTTGGTTTAATACAGTGATGTATGTATTCCCTCAAAAGTCTTATGGCTTGGTTTAATACAGTGATCAAAGTGTCAAAAGTCTTATGGCTTGGTTTAATACAGTGATCAAAGTGTTCCCTGAAAAGTCTTATGGCTTGGTTTAATACAGTGATCAAAGTGTTCACTGAAAAGTCTTATGGCTTGGTTTAATACAGTGATCAAAGTGTTCCCTCAAACGTATTATGGCTTGGTTTAATACAGTGATGTATGTATTCCCTCAAACGTCTTATGGCTTGGTTTAATACAGTGATCAAAGTGTTCCCTCAAAAGTCTTATGGCTTGGTTTAATAAAGTGATCAAAGTGTTCACTGAAAAGTCTTATGGCTTGGTTTAATAAAGTGATCAAAGTGTTCCCTCAAAAGTATTATGGCTTGGTTTAATAAAGTGATCAAAGTGTTCCCTCAAAAGTCTTATAGCTTGGTTTAATACAGTGATCAAAGTGTTCCCTGAAAAGTATTATGGCTTGGTTTAATAAAGTGATCAAAGTGTTCCCTCAAAAGTATTATGGCTTGGTTTAATACAGTGATCAAAGTGTTCCCTCAAAAGTAGTATGGCTTGGTTTAATACAGTGATCAAAGTGTTCCCTCAAAAGTATTATCGCTTGGTTTAATACAGTGATCAAAGTGTTCCCTGAAAAGTATTATGGCTTGGTTTAATACAGTGATCAAAGTGTTCCCTGAAAAGTATTATCGCTTGGTTTAATACAGTGATCAAAGTGTTCCCTGAAAAGTCTTATGGCTTGGTTTAATACAGTGATCAAAGTGTTCCCTGAAAAGTCTTATGGCTTGGTTTAATAAAGTGATCAAAGTGTTCCCTGAAAAGTATTATGGCTTGGTTTAATACAGTGATCAAAGTGTTCCCTGAAAAGTCTTATGACTTGGTTTAATACAGTGATCAAAGTGTTCCCTGAAAAGTCTTATGGCTTGGTTTAATACAGTGATCAAAGTGTTCCCTGAAAAGTCTTATGGCTTGGTTTAATACAGTGATCAAAGTGTTCCCTGAAAAGTTTTATGGTTTGGTTTAATACAGTGATCAAAGTGTTCCCTGAAAAGTCTTATGGCTTGGTTTAATACAGTGATCAAAGTGTTCCCTCAAAAGTCTTATGGCTTGGTTTAATAGTGATCAAAGTGTTCCCTCAAAAGTCTTATGGCTTGGTTTAATACAGTGATGTATGTATTCCCTCAAAAGTCTTATGGCTTGGTTTAATACAGTGATCAAAGTGTTCCCTCAAAAGTCTTATGGCTTGGTTTAATACAGTGATCAAAGTGTTCCCTGAAAAGTCTTATGGCTTGGTTTAATACAGTGATCAAAGTGTTCCCTCAAACGTATTATGGCTTGGTTTAATACAGTGATGTATGTATTCCCTCAAAAGTCTTATGGCTTGGTTTAATACAGTGATCAAAGTGTTCCCTCAAAAGTCTTATGGCTTGGTTTAATACAGTGATCAAAGTGTTCACTGAAAAGTCTTATGGCTTGGTTTAATAAAGTGATCAAAGTGTTCCCTCAAAAGTATTATGGCTTGGTTTAATAAAGTGATCAAAGTGTTCCCTCAAAAGTCTTATAGCTTGGTTTAATACAGTGATCAAAGTGTTCCCTGAAAAGTATTATGGCTTGGTTTAATAAAGTGATCAAAGTGTTCCCTCAAAAGTATTATGGCTTGGTTTAATACAGTGATCAAAGTGTTCCCTCAAAAGTATTATGGCTTGGTTTAATACAGTGATCAAAGTGTTCCCTCAAAAGTATTATCGCTTGGTTTAATACAGTGATCAAAGTGTTCCCTGAAAAGTCTTATGGCTTGGTTTAATACAGTGATCAAAGTGTTCCCTGAAAAGTCTTATGGCTTGGTTTAATACAGTGATCAAAGTGTTCCCTGAAAAGTCTTATGGCTTGGTTTAATAAAGTGATCAAAGTGTTCCCTGAAAAGTATTATGGCTTGGTTTAATACAGTGATCAAAGTGTTCCCTGAAAAGTCTTATGACTTGGTTTAATACAGTGATCAAAGTGTTCCCTGAAAAGTCTTATGGCTTGGTTTAATACAGTGATCAAAGTGTTCCCTGAAAAGTCTTATGGCTTGGTTTAATACAGTGATCAAAGTGTTCCCTGAAAAGTTTTATGGTTTGGTTTAATACAGTGATCAAAGTGTTCCCTGAAAAGTCTTATGGCTTGGTTTAATACAGTGATCAAAGTGTTCCCTCAAAAGTCTTATGGCTTGGTTTAATAGTGATCAAAGTGTTCCCTCAAAAGTATTTTGCCTTGAAATATAATACATAATTTTATTTATTTATTATAAACAATAGTCGTTATAATATCAGTATTATATATAAGATGTAAACAATCAGTCGATAATGTAGAAATGTTTCCCTACTAGCTAACAAACCAGAGACTGGCTGTAGAACTGATCTTGATAACGGGTACTGGTCCTGGACACAAGAGTATTCTATTCACCTGTTTATTGTTCTGTAGTAAAATGTAATTAAAGAAATATTTCTCACATCTCCGAGCACACGTTATATATCAAAAGGTCGCAATTCTTTCCAATAAATTCTCCGTTCATATTGTGAAGAATGATCAACCTTGTTCTGACTTGATGTTGTCGTTATTGGTCCCAGTTAGTTTTAAATGTCTGCTAAAACCTGATTTATGTAAATGAAAGCTGACATGTGTTTTGTGATTCTATCTCTACTTACCCAGTATAGGAGGATGATAAAAATCAGGAACAGATTCAGAATGCATGGTAATATGTTTGGCAAAGGATGTGAGGACAGAATGATATTTAGGACTGTGATCTGTAAAAATGTGTATGGGAAAGAATGTATGTTAGATTTCAAATGTTAGATTTTGTCTGGGTAGAGGTTAGAATGTGATATCAGTATGTGATATGAAATATTATTGAAGAATCCCCACTGATGTCTATACCCACCAAACTTTTAGAATCGTATGATGAGCCGAGGATTTTAAATGTACCCCAAACTCATGAGATTACCCAGACAACTTTGATGAGTGTATTGTGGGTATAATGTATACATAATTAATTGTAGTGTACAAGATCATGTAATTGGTCAGCAGACTGTTTATAATATCATATGGATACAGTGTATACAGGGAAATATTCCTTTCTCTCCGTCACATCAAACTTCATTTTTGCTGGGTGTTAAATTAGTACTAAAATAAATGAAAATTGAATGTTCCAACTTCAACATCAAACAATGGGCCACCTTCAGTTTTCACCCTTGGCAAAATGGAGATACAGATGAAATGGAAAAAAAATCTCGATACTTTATATGATATTCCAAGATCCAGCTGTGATAAGTATTCTAGTGAACATACATGTCTTTTGCCCTAAATCAAATTTACATGAACACCAAAAAGTTTTCCTATTTAATGAAATGCCATTATTTCTAAGGCAGCAACATATATCTTACAGTTATTAACATGGCGACACATTAAAAATTATCTTCCAGTGCAGACAGTTGGTAAACACCTTTGCTCAATCAAAGGAAAAAATGAAGAAGGAAACAAGACTTGAAAAGGCCAAGCTACCTTAACGTCATCTGAGATAAATAGTATTGAATATAAAGGTTACAGGGTAAAGTAACACTCAAATGTCATGAAAAAGAAATTGACATTGATGATAGCAAGACAGGTCTTAGGTGATATGTTTTAAGCCCTTGGGCATCAACCAGTGTCAATACATGCATACTATCAAAACTGTCATCCTATAATAGTAATTCTTATTAAGTTGTTTCCAAAGGGAAATAAACAACTTTGTGCTTAAAAATTCAACTTGCTGTCACTTTGAAAAAAAAAATCCAGACAGATTACTCTAGAGTATCATTTGTAGATTCCAATTGTCCTTACCTTTGTACATTGCATTATGTGACTGTTTTGTAAAATAAGTTTTGATTAGAAGAAAAAATGTTTGTGATAAATGATGTAGCTAGGTAACTATTTTGGACTCTAAATGGTTGTGTTCACTGCATCGAAGCACTCAGCACTGATTGAACCATATCAATTTTAAATGTAAAATGTTTTCTTTATTTCATGATGTTACGTTATGTATATAATTCACCTGTCAGTATTATAGTTAAAGGTTGAGAAGCAATCCAGAATGATGAACACTCAGGGATCGCTTACATGTATTTTACAAAACCGTAATTAATACTCTTGACAAATTCAAAAGATTGATAGCAAGTTATTGTTGTAAGGGTCGCTGCAAATATACAGGTACCCAGCAGTTCAGTACATGCTATGTTCTGCTGAAACATTTGATAAAGATGTGTTTGTGCAATACTCTGATGCAGCAAGGCACTGTGTGAGAACTTGGTGAAATTCACATTTAAATAGGACGGCATCATCACAGATAAACAATCAGAAGAAGACCTAATGTGTTTTTTCAACATTTTCTATTCTATTATAAATATCAATATTTACAAAGTCAACTTGCCTATGTCACATATATACAAAAACACAAACATCTTATCAATAAGATCAATAAATACATCATGCAGGACGGAATGAACAAAGATTGGACACAATTATTTGTATATGGTTTAAAAAAAAACAGCACAGTAAGTTTTTGCTTTCTTTCTTTATGGCCTTCTATAAATATATGTACTGTTATTGTAAAAATGGAATGTACATAGTAACTAAAGTAACTTTAAGCACCAATCAAATGTAACTTTTGATAAATATTTGACAGAAACTGTTATATTACTTACCGATGACAGTAACTTCACAGACGGGAAATTGGCTGTGCATGATCATATATATTAACCAAATTGTACAAACTGACAAGTTAAAACTGGTGACTTGTTTATTCTAAACTGGCAAAAATCAGCAACAAACTAAACATACCTGATCAGACAAATATCAAAATGTAAACAAACATACACTCTCATGAATACAATAGATTGGTGACAAGTGTTGACAGATGTTTGACTATCATACACAGTCTCTATGTGTACCGACATAGCTGTATCAGGATCTGGCGTATATATTAGTACAATGTGCATACATCTGGATAAAACACACCAGCTAAACAAAAATAAAATGTTGCCTCTACAAGCAAATAGCTGTGAATTCACTGAATAGAGCACTTCTAACTAAAGAACACAGTGACATACTGTGTAGCTTTTTAGAAGGTCTGCCTTCCATCACGGATGTTTACTAAAACTTCATTTACCTATTCTATAGTAATTCCTTCATTTTTTCAAGTCAAAGAATGACAATGAACGTCCGATGAATTACTACATGATTAAGGATATTTAGAACGTTCTTATAGTTCAGAAATTTTATGATATTCGGTTCAGACATTCTAAGTCTACATTAACAAAACTTTTGATTTCCAAATGAAATAACTTTTTGATCATTTGATTAAAACATAAAACTATTTCCTTCTTGTAATTATTATAAGAAAAATTAATCACTGGTTCCTCATCATGAACACTCATTTCATGAAAAGAGCGCTTCCTATCTGCTTGGAATGGTAACATGTCCGTAGATTTCTCTACAATTTTATGATCTATACTGGATTTAATGGAAATGAGCATGAGAAACTAGTTAGTCTGGACATTTCTTTATGGTTTGGTTGATTACCTTGTTCTCATCTGTCCATGTGATATTACTACTTGGTTTGACCAAGATTAACATAGCTGATAATGTTGATGAAGAAGATGTCTACTCTTGTCCTTTATTAGGAGTCTCCAACATATAAATCTTTCCCCTTTTTTTGTTTTGATTTCCCGTAGTTTCATCAAACTTGATTTTTAATCAAAATTTTGCTGTCATGTCAGTGTTTTCTTTATTCTTTTTTTGAATAAATAATACTTGATAAAACTGTGGTAGTGCGAGGAATCAAATGCTGGAACTATTGGTTTGTGGATTTCAGTCTATTCCATTCTTTTTTTCTTTTAAACTTCTGACACTTACTCCTGATCAAATATTTAAAAAATTGTTTATCAGTGTAAAATGACACATATTTTCTTGTGTGTGTGTACTGCCCTTTGTTTCACCCAGTCAGTTTGACAGCCGATCGGAGCCGAAAGTGATCAATTGTTTTATTTAAAACACAAGGAAACATCTATGAAAACCAGTCACAAACTAAAGCAAGGCCTACATCAGGACAGTTATAAAGTTCACCAGCTGTGGAAGTTTTAAGTGAATGAGTTATGAAAAGGCATTAAATGAAATAACATCCAGTTTAAAATTATGAGATAAAACAAAGAAAATAATATGCTAATGTGAAGTAACAAATATCAACGCTCAGAAATGAGCATTAAAGCATAAAGAACATTTCAAGCATGATGAAAATATTCTTACTTTGAGTGATTTATCTTAATTGCTGATGGTTACTTCAAACGTCCATTTTTTTAAACAGTCAGTATCCACTGCTCCAGTAAAACATGACTATTTTTGCTACTTTGTAGATAAATGAATGGTTAAGGATTTGTTTTGAGAAGGATCTCATACAATCCATTTACATGTGCTGTCGGCCACAACACAAAGTCAGGCGTTCATTAAAATGATAATATCTGTAACAGGTTGTCACGGATGGCTAACTCAAGGAAAATCATTCCTGTTCTACTAAGCGTGCTTTTACTGTGAAAAGTATATAGAAGACAAGTGTCATCTGTTATTGAAATATTGTTAATACAATGATATTCAGGCTAGTTGTTAACTTCCCTGAGGAATATTCCTGTAGATGGTAACAAACAAAAGGAATGAGTCCCATAAATTGTCTTTTTCATTCCCAAATAAAAACATTGTCTATTATACAGCAAAGCTTGCTAGCAGATTTTAGCTAAAAGCTATGCAGATAGATGATTTTTTTTATCAAATTACTACAAGCTTATTTCACCTGAAATGTTGTACACAGTATTGTAAAGGTTTTACTTCAAGTCAGATTTATGTTACAGTCTCTCACAGCTACATAAAGAATGACATCTTTTACACAAATATATACCTGACTTTAACAAAATTTTGAATATATATTTATAGTGATTTTGACATAAAAAAATGAACTTTCTAATATAAAATGAGATAAGTTTTCATTATGAAATCTTTGGTTGCTGGAGTACATGTTCATTCATGTGTAGATTGTAGACTTCTGAAATATTTTTTCTGTTATCATGTAGATATAAGATACCAAAAGATATCAAACAACCTAACTCCAAGTATGGAGATTCTATATTTTCAAAACTTGTTGAAGTTTTGAAACTTTTGTTCTGTATCAATTTCTTTTGATTGAAACACTGTTTTCTTGTGTCATCTTTTAATAACTAGTGAATACTAATACATCTGCGTAATTCTAGAGAAATGAACCAGTTCTCTCGTCTTAAATCATCAAAATGGACTTTATGTTAAAATTTGTGTTAAAAACACTAATGATTTCCAGTAATTAATTAAACTGACATAGAGAGTAGCTTCTGATAGAGAAATCCTACTGGTGGTTACCTGGTCTAGCTGCCTAAATTCATTTACGATAATATACCAGTAATATTTCTATGTTGAAGACTATTACATAAAGTGGGCATTGTCTGGTAACAACTACATAAACTATCACAACTCACAAGAAATAAAGTGCTCAAAAGACATGATTTATAAAATGACTCACTAGCTCTAAATTTTAGTATCCCCTTTACTGTACCCAGCTCTGAATGAGTTTCAGAAAACTTTATCATTCTCCCCTTTACTGTACCCAGCTCTGAATGAGTTTCAGTAAAACTTTATCATTCTCCCCTTTACTGTACCCAGCTCTGAATGAGTTTCAGTAAAACTTTATCATTCTCCCCTTTCACTGTACCTAGATCTGAAGAAGTTTTAATGTAACTTCCATACCCTCTTTCTAAGAATGCAAGTGTTTTGATTTAAATTCCAAGCATGATTTTTATCTAGATAGCAAGAATGCTGAAAACAGGAAACAGGGAGGGATTGACATCTTATGCTATAAGAAATAACTAAAATTGATAATCTATGTATGATGATAATTATGGAATGAGTTATGACAAGCTTATTTGACACTTGTTGATGGAAGGCAACTGACTTTTCATTCAACATAACATTAATGCTGTAGATTCTGACAAAAGGGAACATATTTGAAGTCACTTTATAAAGGACATTTTGAAAAGTGAAGCAATAATTATACCATTTAAGATGTGTCATGGCAATTCTATACTTGTTTGCACAAATCTATCAACATTAATACATTAAAAAAAAAAAAAACAAAACAGAATAAATAGTATGCAACTGAATCACGAAACATTTGATTTCATCAAAAGATGTTTATACACATGATTTTGAGTACGTGTTACATTCTGACAAAAATTCTATCACATGTAAAGTCAAGAGGCCCAATGGGCCTAGAGCACTCACCAGGTATATATATATATCAGACAAATGCTATGCCTCTCTGCCTTTCAGTTCATGAGAAGTCAATTAAATGTTTTAACAATTTTGACCCCTGTGACTTTGAACATATGTCAAGGTAACTTATTTCATCAACATTGTCAGACTTCATCCTAAGAACATACCAGTCAAATATCATGCCTGTAAGACTCTTTAGTCCATGAGAGGAAGTCATTTAAATGTTTTAACAAATTTGACCTCTGTGACCTTGAATATCAGTCAAGGTCTTTATTTTTTAAACTTTGCTGGGATTCATCCTGGGAACACACCAGTCAAATATCATGCATCTAGTCGTTTTAGATCATGAGAAGAATTTGTTTAAATATTTAAATTAGTTTGACCTCTGTGACCTTGAGTATAGGTCAAGGTCATTTCTTCTTGTAAACTTTGTCAAGCTTCATCAAAGGATCATACCAGCCAAATATCAAATGAAGTTGTTTAAAGTTGACGTCGGATGCCAGACGACAGATGCTGCGCCACAACATGCCAAGTGAGCTAAAAATGGTTCTTTTTGTATGTTTATCTTCAACGTAGTAATGTAATTTATCTATGCAGTAAAATTACATCTGCAAACATAAAAGCTGCTTTCGTTGTATATCTGAATGTCATATGCTCCAAGACATTGATAAAACCTGGTTAGTACTTATCACAAAGGCTTATAAATTAACACATTTTTTACAAAACATGTGAAATCTTCATCAATGTTATGCGATCACATTTTCCTTGTGGACTTGATGGGACTCAAGGAAACATCAAAATCATCACTTGATTCAAACAGTCTTTTCTTGGGTTCAGGTAGATAGGAATCTGACTTTGAGAACTCGCCCAAGGATGAGTTGTTTGAAAGGTAGCTGTAACCTCCCTTGGTAGCTGTTTCAAGGTCCAATGGTTTGCTGGTGTATGAGGATGTTGGGGGTGGGGCAGAGGAGGGGTAGGCAGAGGATGAGGGGTAGGTTGAAGTGAGAGAGGCAGCAGGGTAGGTGGATCTAGAGGGTGGATGAGCTGTGGAATATGTGTTACTGGCACTAATGGAAGTTACGGTGGTTGGGAGGTAGGAGGTTGTGGAGGTGGAGGAAGATAATGGTGCAGATGTATAGCGCGAGGATGAGGGGGCCGGGTCAAATCGTGATGACGAGGGATAAGCACTCTCTAGCGAAGACCTGGCAGATGTACCTGTAAAAGGAAGAGCAGAAACATCAGTTTTGTCTACAGGCCGATAATCAGAGGAATAATTCACACCACTCCCAGTCACAGCAAAATCACTACTACTACTTACAGTGTGAGTGCGGGCGCCACTACTGCCCTGGACTAGTATCTTAGACACAGGTACGTCCAGACTAGCTGACCGTGTCCTGATGCTGGGCTTATAATCGCCCCTATTCCTGGGATTCACTCCTAAATCTATGTCTGTATAGGAAAAGCTTGGTCTATCTCTACCAGAGGAATATGAAGCACTATTAAAAGCATTAGTGTGAGCTGTGTTATTAGCGTCCCCGCCTCCATCTACACCAGACACACCCTGCTCCCCTGTATAGGCATGAGAATGTGACACAGAAACAGGCTGAGACATATACAAGGACGAAACACTGGACACATGTGCAGGTTGTGACACAGAAGATGAAACATAAGGCGGCAAAACAATGTCGTCAACTGTGTCAGGGGGTGTGTCAGCTACATAGTCAGTGCTGGGGGCAGCCACAGTGTCATACATGCCACCCTTACCCATATTAGTAGCACTCATAGCATAACTACCAGCCGTAGCACCATAGTCCGAGTAGGGCCTTGTTCTGGATGGCCGTGGAGGGAGGGACGCCTTCGAGTATTCCTGGTTAGTTTCAGACAAAGAACCAGGAAGAGCCCTACCTTGTCTGTCCGACTCATACGATCCCGTTGTAAACTTGCTGACAGATGGCTTGCTGCTTGTGCTGGATGAATAGCTGGGAAGACTGAGGCGTTTTGATTTGAAGGAAGGAATATCTTCTGCCGTGGCATAGCGGCTGCCGGTACTTTGAGAAGACTTGGGAGACATAAATAGATTGTCAACAGAAGGACTCCTCCCAAAACCACTTTGACTGAGTGGTTTCCCAGACAAGGACGGCTTATTTTGGAGGGCAGAACTAGCTGAACTGTACATGCTGTTTGGCTTTGAGGGCGGCAAACTTGCTGAAGTTGTTCGCGGAGGCAGTAGATCACGATCAACAGATCTACGGTACCTTGTGGCATCACCACCACCAGCATTGTAATTGTCCGTGTACCTTTCACTGGAGGAGGTACTTGTTGATGGCACAGAATACTGATCACTATCTGTTTTGCTAGACAAATCAGATTTGTAGCTTGTAGCAGTTGACAATACTGTCCTATATTTGTTACCAATAGTGTCTGTATCACTTTGTGAAGTCCTGTATTTACTGCTTACTGAATCGGCATCCCCTACCATCACACCATAGCTAGACTTACTAGCAGCACTGGGTTTGAAGTCTTCCTCCAAACGAGGGTTGTAATATTTTGAGGAATAAGTTGTATCAGTCCTTGAAGGTTCTGTCTTTGAATAAGACTTAAAGTCATCCCTAGATTTAAAATCCTGTGTAACAACATCAGGTTTTGATTTAAAGTCATCTTTATGATCCAGAGGGTCAACTTTTGACCTGTAATTCCCCAAATAATCCTTTGTAGGCCTGTACACAGCTTCGCTATCCATGTCCTCTTCTTCTTCATCACCATGACTGCTCACCTTTTTCTCTGCTCGATTTAGAAGCTTCATACAGTCAGTAAAGTCTGGAGTAAGAGAGATATCTAGTTCATCCAACTCTGACTGGATAGCTTGAGTATCATCAAGTTCCTGATCATGTCTATCTGACCCTCTCCCAGGATGTTCAAGACTGAAACTCTCATTAAAGTCACTTCTCCTGGATGTTGGACGGAACAAATCATCATCATCTTTGCTATAGCGTTGTGTGGATGGCTTTCTTCGAGTATCAAAAAGGGAATCATCTAAAGAGCTTGGCTTTGAAAGACTAAAACTGTCACTCATTTCTGCAGTACTTGACTTCTTACTGTGTTTCAGTACACCTTTGATAGGCGAGTCCGATGACCCATTTGTAAGCGACAGTTTTGATGTCATAGGACTTGGCATTTCAAGATCAAATGATAT
Organism: Ylistrum balloti; assembly: GCF_031769215.1. NCBI lineage: Eukaryota > Metazoa > Mollusca > Bivalvia > Pectinida > Pectinidae > Ylistrum > Ylistrum balloti. Next base: position 59,578 of record NW_026782886.1, read on the forward strand.
TGTTTCACTTTTATCCCTTGGAAGATCAAATGTGACCCGCTTTGATTTGGAACCATTCTTGGAAGCTGTAGGTTTCATGCTAGCCTTTGTGTCATAAGACTTGTACCGTTCATGCAAAGACTGGTCATCGTAATGAGCGTATTTGTGTGACTCACCATTCATATAGTCTTGGTCATCTGGTTTTTTCTTTTTATCACTACTTTCCTCCCCGAACAGCTGTCGCTTGTGGCTGCCATCCACACCGTAGCCTGAGGTTAATGGAGGATCAGGGGGCAGAAAGCGTGTGTAGGAGGACTTTGAGGGCTGGCTGGACAATGTGTCTGCTTTAGACTTAGTTCGCAGTTCACCAAGTTCTGTCTGCATCTCCTCAATGTACTTGTCACTTTTCTCTAATGCCTTGTTCAGTTGGCCCACTTCCTTCTCATAGCTCTGGATTTTGGCCTCAAGTGTGGACACAGTATAGCGTCCATACCTGTTAAGATAACAGAAAAAATAATTTATAGTCAATATCAGTTTCCTCTCACCTACCAATTCATCAAATGTCTCATCCAGCATCATGAGTGATCTGAAGCAATGATTCTGTCTTAAGGAGCTAGCTGGTACATGTACTAGGATTGATATATATATATTCACTGTTCTGACTTACGGAGCTAGCTGGTACATGTACTAGGATTGATATATATATGTATTTACTGTTCTGTCTTAAGGAGCTAGCAGGTACATGTACTAGGATTGATATATATGTGTATTTACTTAAGCAGTTAATATATTTACCTGTGAGGAGAACGATTGGCAATTTCTCCTCTTAATTTCTGATTTTCATGGTTAATATTCACATTTTCCTCCTTCAAAGAGTTATTTTCCTTAGAAAAAAAAACAGTGTATTAGCATATTATCAAATGTGATTTTTAAAATTAATATCAAAATATGCTACAGAAGAATAATCTGTTGAAGAAAAAATATGCATGATAGATATGGAGTGTCTTTCAATGGTCTAGGAAATCTACAAATGTGTATTCTATATCAGATGTACCTCTCTGTGGTCTAGGAAATCTACATCTACAACTGTGTAGTCTATACTTTTGTTGGCCTTGATGGAAGTGATTGAGGGTCTTATTGTAGGAAATCAGAGTACCTAGGAAAACCTATGTGGTTCTGATTTAATGGCTTAGCAATAATTTATGAACATTAGGATATTCAATTTGGTGAATTCACTGATTAACTCAATTGAACCATACATATAGCACTAGTCGTATTTACATGTAATATGGTAAATCGTTATGAATGTATTTGTTAATATGCAATTGGGGAAAGTTGAAAAGTAAAGACTTTATAACTTCAGAGACTGTTCTAGGTTAATAGAAAAAAATGCAAACCTCTTTTGTTTTAGCCAGTTCAATCTTCACTTTCTCATAAAGTCTCTGTGCATCCTGTAGTTTTTTTGTTAGAAGCAACAGTCCATTAGTATCAGCTGTCTTTGGCAGACCTATGTCTTTAGAGGAAGTTTTGCCATCAGGGCCCCTCTTCTGTAGCTGTTGTTTCAGTACACTTACTTCTGTTTTCAGTAAGTTATTTTCAGCATTCAACCTTTCAAACTCTTCCTATGGAATCAATCATTCAGGACAAACTTTCATTTTTATGTTTGATACATTTCAGCAAAGTTACAGATGGTAATAATATAGCAGTGTAAATCTACTCATCAGGTTACATAACTACACTGCTCATAATGTTTCATAATGTAGGGTAATGAACAGCTGGCTTTACCCCAGTGGGACCTTGCTCTAGGGTGATGGACAGATGGGTGATACCTCACTGGGACCTTGCTCTAGGGTGATGGACAGCTGAGTGTTACCTCAATGGGACCTTGCTGTAGGGTGATGGACAGATGGGTGATACCTCAATGGGACCTTGCTGTAGGGTGATGGACAGCTGAGTGTTACCTCACTGGGACCTTGCTGTAGGGTGATGGACAGCTGGGTGATACCTCAATGGGACCTTGCTGTAGGGTGATGGACAGATGAGTGTTACCTCAATGGGACCTTGCTGTAGGGTGATGGACAGATGGGTGATACCTCACTGGGACCTTTCTGTAGGGTGATGGACAGCTGAATGTTACCCCAATGGGACCTTGCTCTAGGGTGTTGGACAGATGGGTGATACCTCACTGGGACCTTCCTGTAGGGTGATGGACAGATGGGTGATACCCCACTGGGACCTTTCTATAGGGTGATGGACAGATGAGTGTTACCCCAGTGGGACCTTGCTCTAGGGTGATGGACAGATGGGTGATACCTCACTGGGACCTTTCTGTAGGGTGATGGACAGCTGAGTGTTACCCCAATGGGACCTTGCTCTAGGGTGATGGACAGATGGGTGATACCTCACTGGGACCTTGCTGTAGGGTGAGGGTCAGCTGTAGGGGATACCCCACTGGGACCTTGCTGTAGGGTGATGGTCAGCTGGGTGATACCTCACTGGGACCTTGCTGTAGGATGATGGACAGATGGGTGATACCCCAATGGGACCTTGCTGAAGGGTGATGGACAGCTGGGTGATACCCCACTGGGACCTTGCTGTAGGGTGATGGACAGCTGAGTGTTACCTCAATGGGACCTACATGTAGCTGGTCTTGACATTTCATTGTATGTAGATACACTGGGTACATTTTTTGTTTTACAAGTTTATTTTATTAGTTCCAACACATTTGTATAGATGATAGTTGATTGTGCAAGATGTGCTATTTATAAAGCAGGTTTCATTACTTTAAAGCATTGAGTAGAATTTAAAAAAACACATTTGCATAAAAATGGACTTAAAAAAAAAATTACTCCTATTGTTGTAAACTAGAAGATGCCATCTTTTCTGGTTACATTTATGATTTTGTTCATATAACAGTATAAAGTTAAGTAAGAACCACAGTGTTGTTGATTTGTGGTCAAACCTGAAGATAGGAAGGTGTCCTTAGGGATATGACTTCCATGAGGGTTTGTTAAGAAAGGGCAAGACCAAAGTTAGGGAGGAGAACAAGTTACAGATTTCAAAAGAGATGTGGAGACAAGAGATTAAAATCTGTGTTATTGTATAGCTTTGAATTATAAATCTATGTATCACAGATAAACCATATGGGAAAGTGATATCAGACTTGTGTGCACACTCAGATTCCAAGATAACCATTCAGATATATCAAATGAAAGAATCTGATTAACTCACCTCATATTCTCTGTAAAGCACATCAAATCTAGCCTTGCGTAGCTCAGGGTTTGAAAGTCTGTCCTTGTCATCCATGGCTTCGTTTAATCCTCCTAAACCGGAATCAACAATGTTTAGATCAATGTGCGTCAACCACTTAAAAAATACCAACTAGATAAACAATTTATTTCCAACAAAACTTACATATGATAAAATACTATTGCAGAACTTTCATGAAAAATAAAATCTTATTTCATTGCATGAACCTAAAAGGCAATTGTAAACAATGAGCCACATGGTGTGGTATTATCCTCTTTACCATGCTGTTGTGTAAAACCAAAATAAGATATCTATATACTGGTATAACAATTTGTGACATCACTCAATTATGTACGGCTTAAGATTTAATACATCGAAAGCCTTAGTGCAAAATGTAAGGTCTTTTTCGTCAATTATCAATTAAATTTCTTTGCATCTCCTTAACATATTCAATATATTATCTTATATATCAACCTTATAGTAAGTGTTTATATCTTGATGTAGATCCTGTGTGTTTGACTGTTGATATTGGAATAGACCTTGGTATTGTCCAGGAACAAATTTATGCAACACTCTATAAAATCTGGAATAATACAAGAAGTCACAAGAAATAAAAAAATTTGATGTCAACGGAATAAATATAAAAAAAATGAAACTTAATATATACGCAAAGTTTTAATGTGTTGAGTGGAATAGTTTTGAAGTTGTAGTCTTGAAAGGAAAGTAAACAATAATTTTGTGTTTTATGACTATGCTTCCATGTTATCAGAAAAAATATATATAAAAAAATATTGTCAATAGCAAAAGGCACAACTAGGGCACTAACTTAATATATACAGCAAGTTTTGTGAAATTGAATTGAATGATTTTGAAGTTAAAGGCCGCAAAAGCTGACAGACCGACAGAGCCCAAATTAATATTCCCCCAGATTCACTTAACGAAAGATAATTAATGATTTACAACCTCTAGCGTAGTGTGGGCATGTATTGATAGAGGGTAGGTAACTCTTACAAGTATGTAGAAGTGTTGAAAGTCTCATAAACTCTAGATAACTGGTCATTCTGCTTATCAAATTCACTCTTGGTTAAAATTAAGTAAAAGACTGGCATAATAGAGTAAATCAGCTCATTTTAACTAGAAATACCTGCTGGATAAAATCCAGACACAAAAATCTGTACAGTCAATCAAGCTGAGTTGTCCTGATTAAGTCTGGATCCATTGTCCCGGGATATAAATATTTGTGTACACCTAACTGGATTATGCATTACAATAATCTATTCTGCCTTCAGTTCTACTCTGGTCTTACAAAAGGGAACTAAAAGTGAAAGTAGAAATAATCAGGCACCAGATATTGAATTACTTTGATTACCTAAGGTAAGTATCCATCTATCAAGGCATAAATATAAGTAACAATCTTAGGCAATTCCTACAAAATGCAATTTACCATTAATATTACCTTGTTTTGTGCTGTCCCTATTATCATTTAACAACAGGCTTGATTATTACAGTAGTCTCAGTCAATGTGACCTTTAATTGCTTGCTTGGTTAAAGTAAAGTTATTATATTTTTATCTGAAAGCAGAATGCCAAACTGTGGGGTTCCACTTTATCTGGAACCCATAGAAAGGACATGCACTATATAGTGTATAATATCCAAATTGGGATACACAAAGAAGTACCCATAGGCTTAAATCATATTGTCCAACATCTGGAGTAGGAGCCACACAAAAATTAGACTAACAGCTTTTATGCTTTTGATGTAATCCTTACAGCCAGAATATAGCTTGTATGGCAGGGATGTATTCCCTACAGTCAGAATATAGTCTGTACAGCAGGGATGTAGTCCCTACAGTCAGAATATAGTCTGTACAGCAGGGATGTAGTCCCTACAGTCAGAATAAAGTCTGTACAGCAGGGATGTAGTCCCTACAGTCAGAATATAGTCTGTACAACAGGGATGTAGTCCCTACAGTCAGAATATAGTCTGTAAAATAGGAATGTAGTCCCTACAGTCAGAATACAGTCTGTAAAACAGGAATGTAGTCCCTACAGTCAGAATATAGTCTGTACAGCAGGGATGTAGTCCCTACAGTCTGAATATAGTCTGTACAGCAGGGATGTAGTCCCTACAGTCAGAATATAGTCTGTAAAACAGGAATGTAGTCCCTACAGTCAGAATATAGTCTGTACAACAGGGATGTAGTCCCTAGTCAGAATATAGTCTGTACAGCAGGGATGTAGTCCCTACAGTCAGAATATAGTCTGTACAGCAGGGATGTAGTCCCTACAGTCAGAATATAGTCTGTACAATAGGGATGTAATCCCTACAGTCAGAATATAGTCTGTACAGTATGGATGTAGTCCATACAGTCAGAATATAGTCTGTACAATAGGGATGTGTTCATTAGTCAGAATATAGTCTGTATGGCAGGGGTGTATTCCTTAGTCAGAATAGAGCCTTAATGGTATGGTCAGGATATAGTCTCTACAGTTGGGATGGAGCCTCTGTGGTTGGGATATAGCCTTTATGGTGGGATAAAGTCCTTGCAGTTGGGTTATACCCTCTATAGTGGGGATGTAGTCCCTAAATTGGGGCAAAGCTGATACAGTTGGTATGTAATTATCTAGCTCAATCATGCCAAACTCTTATTTCACTCTCAAATGTTCTTACTTCCATTTAACACTTTGGACTTTAAAAATTCATTCATTGGGATCACCTTGTAAAGACCGAGAAAATGGTTATCTAGTGATAGTGTGTATTTCCTAGTGTTTTATTTCTGAAACAGCATTTGCTAGTTTATAGTTCCTGAAAAAAAGCAGTGTATCGCAGAACTTACCAAGAATTTGTCGTACAGGATTAGCAGGGTTTATGGTTATACGACAGGCTGGACATTGTTGGTTTCGCTGTAGCCATACATCCATACACTGGGAACAGAACACATGGTTGTTTGGACACAACACTGGCTGTTTTACCTGTGAAAAGAGGCATCCATTTACACAAATCAGTACTTTCATATCTATACCCACATTGTCAATATGGACTTGTATTTCCAAGAAATAAACTAAAACATTGTGAGTTAGAATAGGTAATACATAGCTACTCTCAATACACTTTCTTATGAAGCCTACTGTTTTATTGAGAAAAATGCAAATTGGAGCTATGGATTTAATTTACACTTAGTTTTCAATAGTTGGGACAATCACTGTAAAAATATATATTACAGACCCTTTCCATGAGTCAAAATGTTGCTCTCATTAAAAAGGGATACCAGGGGTTTCAAATCTGAGCTGATTTTTGGCAGGATAATGTAGGGAATAAAATAATCTACAAGTAAGTCAGTAAGTGATCACTCTCAACATTTCAATGAAATTCAGTCAGGTACATATTATATACATGGTTTTGAATTTAATTCATTTGGTATTCAGTGTATGAGTTCGCTACCAGATGATTATCCGACTTTTGGAAACGGCAGTTGATATCAGAAATATTTCTACTCACTCTAACATAGTGCACTGACAGTATATCATTCCTCCAAGAGTGTCAGTTTCCCGTGGTCAAAGAAAGCTATCCCGCCGCAAGCCTTGGATACGGCGACGCTTTTCTTATTTTACTACCAAATCGATTGATCATATATATACATGAAAGTTTTCCACAATATGACGAAACGGAGTATCAGAAAACCCACCTTTCCTAGACAAATTTGACAAGAAATCGGCAACGTGAAAGCGATTGTGCTGTGCTTGTCCCGTCTTGCATTTATGTCCGCCGCCATACTACCGGAAGTTTACAAGCGTATGGATATATCAAATGAGAACAATACATTGTTTATTTTCTTCTTTAAAGGTAGTTTGATGAATTTTTACATCTTATAATTATAGCGGAGTAATTTATCATATAATTGTAAAAAATGTGTATGTTTAAACCGAAAGTGTTGTTTTTGATTAGTCGAAAAAACAAAGTACGTCTAACGCGCAATGATTCAAAAAATGTGTTGTTAGGCACTTCCGTCAACGTGGTATCACCGCGGTATCATCGTAACGTCTGTCAATGACGGTGATACAATGGCACTGCTTAGTATTTTAAGAAGCAACTGGTTTATAATAGGAATAGTTCTTGTGATCATCAGTGCCAAATTTGACCCAGATATCGGTTCAAAAGGAGGTATGGTGTTTAAAAATACGATTGTTTATATATGAAACTATTTCAAACCGTTTCCAGGGATGATCCTGTATGTCAAGTCTTCTGTGACAAATTTAAGTCAATTTATATATATATATTGTCAACAATTTTATTAACTTCGCTCACTTTCTCAGTTTGTCAAGTGATTTTAAATTAAGCTTATCATGTGACACTTTTTCCCCACCTTTATTGTTCATCGTTTTTTAGCCATAATGTCAATCATGTACTCAGTGTTGATGGACTGTTAAGAATATGATTTGTAATGATAATGCTTGTTGTTCATTTCAAGGAATTCTCAAACCAGAGATTACAGTAAAGTATGTTGCCGTATTCATCATTTTCTTCAACAGTGGTCTGTCATTGAAAACAGAGGTAAGGGATGTATCATAGTAGTATTTGTGGGTACAAAGTTATCTTACTAGGGATCTACAATAAATTTGGAACTCATTTCGAGAACTTTCTCTTAAAGTCAAACCCATTTTTTTCCCTTATTTTTTCTTTTGTTAAAAATCTTGCTTAAATTCAGAGCATGGTGAATTATCAAGAATTACAGTAGAAATTGTATACTTTGTTAAGAGTTTGTATTTCTGAATTTTATTTAATACAGGAATTCACTAAAGCTATTTTCCAAGTGAAGATTCATGTATTCATTCAAGGATTCACCTTCATTATATTTCCACTGTTGATGCAGACTTTGGCAACGTTATTGGCATCAGGGCCTTTTGACAAACATCTGATAGAAGGGTAAGGATAAATAATGCCGAAAACCTGCTTCACAACCTCTTAGAGAAATTTGCCATTTTAGGTCAAAAGTCATATTTTTGGAATAGGAAAAAGTATAAAAAGACACCTTGCCTCCAAAGGGATTCAAACAAGCAACTCTTTGGTCTCTAGATCGATACTCTATCATTGAACTAAAGGGAAACTCCCATTAGCCAAGGCTAGTAGGCAGATGTGTACTCTGAACTTTTTTGGAAGGCTGGCAGTTCAGAGTAATCGTTTGTTACAAAATTATCACTGCTTATCAACATCACAAATAAATATATTTTTTAGCTGAGTTAAGGATTTGAATGATACAATCTCTGTATAAAGTATTTTGGTTGGTTTCAGTTTAAAGGTGCTTGGTTGTATGCCACCACCGGTGTCTTCTGCTGTAATACTCACTAAAGCTGCTGTAGGAAATGAGGTAAGAAAAATTAAATAGGCCTGTAGTTCAATATGGCACAGACTTTTAAGATTAGAGCCTGTAAAATTTTTCAATATAGGAAACATTTTTTCATCTATACTAAGCAATATGTTTTAATGGATAATACATTATACAATAAAAATTCACAACATTTTGCCAACAAGTTAATTCCTTGATTAACATAAATATACACATTCATCAGTATATCACTGTAAACAAAAAAACTTATTAAAACCAATGTTATACAAAACATGATTTACGACTAAATATTTACAAAAAATACATGCATAATACATACAGTTCACAAACTCATAGGTAAATTAAGTTATTGAGTTAACTCTCACCCCCTAGCTATTTAATGTATACATAAGTACATATCTCTCTTTGCTTCACTTTTACAGGCTGCAGCTATTTTCAACTCCGCTCTGGGTAGTTTTTTGGTATGTTGGCTTTGAAATTCAATTTTTTCATTTGTTAGTTTTTGCCACAAATTGGATAAAACACCATGTAATTTCAAAGATTATGGCTTTTCTTCAAAAACATGAAATTCTTATTTAGAAGTGAAACATACATTGCATATTTATAATGTTTACCTGTTAACAAATCTTACTGTATTGATTATATATCTACAGGAACCTAATGACATGCAATAACAAAAAATTTTATTGTTGTTGATTTCAGGGTATCTTTGTAACACCAACTCTGATTTTAATGGTGGTAAGTTACAAAATTTACACATATATTAAGGTATCCATTTAATCCAGTCAGTTACTGATACTTTTACTTGTGTGACATCATGATAACAGACAGTGATTGTACACCAGCAACATCACTGCTCCATCTAGAGGACTGAGGAGGTAGTATTAATACATGACACAAATTTGTAGAACACTAACAAGTTTGATGTGGTGGAAAAATGCACTATACCTCGTATAAAGATAAACCAAAATATAAATTATGGTAGAATCAAATAATCTTCATAGATGGAAGGATCTTAAGGTGCTATACCAAAACTGTAAAATTTATGACCCCAGGGTCTCCCATTTCCCTGTGGGGAAAGGGTCAAGTTAACTATAGTTTATATAGGAAAAAAAGATTTTTCAGCATATTTTTTCTCTATTTTCTATAATTTTTGGAAATAGATGAAATTTGGTTTGGATTGTTAGTATAGGTCCCCAGAGACTGACAGGCAGGGCAACAAAGGATAAAATTGACTGAAATTAAAAAAGTCTTCAATACCCAAATAAAGTAGAATCAAATACTCTTCATGGATAGAAGAGGTTTTGGGTGCTTTATCAAAATCGTAAATTTCATGACCTCAATTTCACAATATCTCCCTGGGGAGGGAGTAAAGTTTATTGTAGTTTATATAGGGAATAACATTTTTTAGCATAATTTGTTTATTTTTCCATTGGAAGTAGATCAAATTTTGTTAGAATTGTTAGACTAAGTATAGGATGAAAGTTTGGTGTTGTGCATGTATTGACCCTGGCTGATATTTCAAAATCTTCTCAATAAACAAATATGGTAGAATCAAATATTGTTTATGGATGGAAAGAGCTATAGGGGCTTTACCAAAATTATAAATATCACAACCCTATTTGTAACTTAGTAAAACTCTTCTGTTCCTGTACAAATTGAATTTCTCATTTTCTCTTCTCTATACTACACATTCATTCCAATTGTTTCCATTTTTGAGGTCACTCAGGTGACCGTTTAGGCCCCTGGGCCTCATATTTTATATACATTTTGTATCTGATGAGATGATGACTGCAGCAGATTACATTGTTGAATACTAATATTATAGTTATGATCACATCTCTCATTTCATGTCCTACCAATTAGTTAGGGGCAGTAGGAAATGAGAGATGTAATCATAACTATATTAGATTTGTTAGACATGATAGGGTACAGATAATTTTCTTTATGCTTGCGATTGTATATTGTGTATAGATGTAAAGATGTCATGTATGAAGAACTACATACACATATAATTTAGAATCTTTCCCTTTCAAAAATGAATTTCCTTCAAAAGCTTAGACTAAGAGATTATTTTTTTATTGCACATTTTTATATTTAAATGAATAGCTATTCTCACATTAAGTGTAACAACGCATATGGTTAGAACTATTAACTCATTTGTTGTAAATAATGTACAGTACAAAGACGGCTAGACCATTTAGTGTAAAAACAAATCAGTGTCGTTAATATCGGAGCATTCTGATCTCCCAGTTACTTCCCTTGGTTTCATTCTATCACATTGTATAGCAATAAGCTTGATAGCCAATGGGTGCCCAAAAATGATATTGCAGTATAGCTATAGAATTTTCTTAAAGGTTGGATCCCAGGCAGATGTACCTATCACCACCATCATAGTCCAGTTATGTATGACTGTAGTCGTGCCACTTGTGACTGGTCAGGTTGTACGGCGGTTTGTAAGAGTTTGGATGGAGAGGACATATATTCCCTTCAGCACCATAGGAAGGTATGAATTAATACAAGTTACCATTTACAAATCACCTCTCTGGTACACATACAAGTTACCTTTCTTTAATTAAGGAAGGCATGGAACTAGGTACAGATTCAAGTTATCCTTTAATTAGGAAGGCTTAAGTTAAGGTACCTGTTAGGCATGAATGCAAACATCTGCATTAAGATAGGAATTAAGATGTAAATACACATTACTAACCTTAACCAATGAAGGTACCGACAGAGTTATTTGCCTTATCATTAGAACGAGTGAACTCCCTCAACATGGCAGTTATTGGCTGTAACTGAATTTTAAAAGTATTAGATAAACATTACACATCCTGCATTTAATTCTGTATGTTTCCAAATAGGATAAACTTTAATGACTCATTAAGTAAAGTTTGCTTCAAATACTTTCAGAATTTCAAAACATCTTCTTTGCCATTGTTTTCTTTCTGTATTAGGAATATATGAGCAATAATAATGACTATGATTCTAATAGTATGTTTGAGAAAATTTGTATTTTTTTTTTCAGTGGAATTTTACTACTTATCATTTACACAACTTTCTGTGATACATTTTCTCATAAAGATGTCAATTTAGATGCCATCAATCTCATGTCCATCATACTTCTCAGTGAGTATCCAAGTCATTATTCATTTACAACCTGTACCTTATACACCATTGTGCTAGCAGTTGTGTACTGTATGTTTAGAATTTTACACATTAAGTGTACTCCATTGTGCCAATAGTTGTGTACTGTAGGTATAGAATTTTAGACAGTAAGTGTACACCATTGTGTCAACAGTTGTGTACTGTAGGTATAGAATTTTAGACGTTAAGTGTACACTATTGTGCCAATAGTTGTGTACTGTAGGTATAGAATGTTAGACGTTAAGTGTACACTATTGTGCCAATAGTTGTGTTCTGTAGGTATAGAATTTTAGACGTTAAGTGTACACTTTTGTGCCAATAGTTGTGTTCTGTAGGTATAGAATTTTAGACGTTAAGTGTACACTATTGTGCCAATAGTTGTGTTCTGTAGGTATAGAATTTGAGACAGTAAGTGTACATCATTGTGTAACAGAGGTCATTATTTATTTCAATGCCTTTGCTAGGAATCAAACTTGGTACCCCTGGCTTACTAGTATGACGCTCAACCAATCAAGCTAAAGAGAATTTCTCTCTTGCTGAGTGGTATACTGTGGCTTGTGTTTTACCAGGGTTACAATTGTGACAATAGTTGTGTACTGTAGGTATAGAATTTTAGACAGTAAGTGTACACCATTGTGTCAACAGTTGTGTACTGTAGGTATAGAATTTTAGACATTAAGTGTACACCATTGTGCCAATAGTTGTGTACTGTAGGTATAGAATTTTAGACATTAAGTGTACACCATTGTGTCAACAGTTGTGTACTGTAGGTATAGAATATTAGACAGTAAGTGTACACCATTGTGCCAATAGTTGTGTACTGTAGGTATAGAATTTTAGACATTAAGTGTACACCATTTTGCCAATAGTTGTGTACTGTAGGTATAGAATTTTAGACATTAAGTGTACACCATTGTGCCAATAGTTGTGTACTGTAGGTATAGAATTTTCGACAGTAAGTGAACACCATTGTGTCAACAGTTGTGTACTGTAGGTATAGAATTTTTGACAGTAAGTGTACACCATTGTGCCAATAGTTGTGTACTGTAGGTATAGAATTTTCGACAGTAAGTGTACACCATTGTGCTAACAGTTGTGTACTGTAGGTATAGAATTTTCGACAGTAAGTGTACACCATTGTGCTAACAGTTGTGTACTGTAGGTATAGAATTTTAGACAATAAACATTATTAGCACACAATGATAATGAAATATATATTACCCTGGTATGTTTCAATGATTTTATTGACATTTAACTTATCAAATGCATTTTTTATTTTCAGTTGTCATAATCCAGTCCATTTTATTGACACTGATATTCTTTTTCTCATCATGGAAGCAAGCAGGATTCCAGCCTGTGGACTGTCCTGCTGTCATGTTTTGCGCCACACACAAGTCACTCACACTGGGTAGGTCAATTATCTTAGACTTCAGTATATCAATTCTTTCATTAACCAAAGATTAAGTTTATCAGATAACATGTTTATTTTCACGTTACCGTAGATAACAATTTCAAATCAAATATGGCCTTGACCTTTTGTTATTCCTATTTTAAGATTACCCTTTTGGCCTTAAAAGCTGACACTCAAAGAATCCTTCTGATCTGTAAGGTAGCGAGAGGTCTGAGGGATATTATCTTCAGTGGTGACCCGTGAGTGAATTGAACTTACATGTATCCCTATAGTAAAAGATTATCTTCACTGGTGACCCAATCATGTTTGTGATTTCTACTTACTGGTATACCTGAAGTACAGATTATCTTCAGTGGTGACCTAATCGTGTCTGTGATTTCTAACTACTGGTTTACCTTAAGTACAGATTATCTTCAGTGGTGACCTAATCGTGTCTGTGATTTCTAACTACAGGTATCCCCATAGTAAAGATTATCTTCAGTGGTGACCCAACCATGTCTGTGATAACCATCCCACTCCTGGTGTACCATCCAACACAGATTTTAATCGGCAGTCTCATTGTCCCATTTCTGAGAGGCTGGCTACTCTTACAGTCCAAACACAGGTAAGCACTGTGATATATCATTGTTCCTCAATAAACATACTATAAAGTATAGTAGACTGAAGTTTGAGAAAGTACCGTTTACCAGCATAGATATGTAACATGCTATTTTGGACCTACTCAAGTTAGTATCAAAATATGTATGAGGATACTATTGAACCATAAATAGTTGTTTGGGAATACTGGTAAACCAAAAATAGACATTTGAAGACATTGTTAAAGCATATAAAGGTCTTCGAGGGCAGAACTTTATAAATTAGAAGTAGATATTATTGTGCTAACACTATGTACAATAGTAAGAAATTGAAATAAGAATCTTCTCTTATTTTGTTTCAGAAAAAACATCACAAGGCATGTATGACCCAAAGGTGTAGTCATATAAACACTGGCTGAAAGGAGGAGACTATTTCTACTGGAAAGTCTATCTCTACTGAAAAATCTCTACTGGAAAGACTATCTCGACCCAGAAATCCTATCTTGATCAAGAAATCCTATCTTGACACATTCAAATTTTCCATTTTATCTGTTTTTTATACAATGCTTGCAGTACAATACACTGCTTTTCCATCATGATGTCACAAAGTGTTTCCAATATTGCAATGGTCATAGACAAATCAAACCAGCATGAAGAACATCCCATGCATGTGCCTATAATTCACCAGGAAAACAAAGTCATATGCCAGACATATTTTAGAGGGCAGAGTATGTGAACTTCTGATCTCAGGAATTATGTTCATTCCCATTTTGTGAAAAAATGACATGATGAAGTTGGGATATATAATATCTATTTAGCTGTTGATATATACATGTACAGGTATTACATTCATTTTAGTTTACATACTTAGAGATTTCCCGACTTTATATAGGTCAAAATAGGCACACAACTAGTTTGAGATGAGTGGGCACATTATACAATACCTTGGTATAATGCTCAGGGTGGTGATGCTGTCATGTAATTTGATTCAAGAGTTCCATAGACGTACATGTAGATGATTCTGTCTGCCCAACAAATTGTGTGAAGATGTTAACTGAAAATGACTTTTAGTCTTGCTAATGAATTCTTGTGTCCATACTTTAAGATCCTAACTAAAAGTAAAGATGGACAAGTGATCAGTACTACGAGGTATTCAAGAAAATAAAAAAAAAAACAATAGTTTTTTCAGTTATTGCACAGAAATAAAGGTACAGGAATTATATTATAATGTGGAATCCTCACTATCAGGTTTTGGTAGAATTAGACCTCAGTTAATTGATACTTATTTATAGATAATTTCAGGTAAATGATACACAGCTCCGGGTAAGTGAGCAGAAGATTGGTGTAGACACTCCCAGAGTGATAAGTATACTAAGCATTAGTTATAAAGCATGAAATACATTAATTTGATATATATAAAGTTTTTTTCTGATATGAAAGTGTCTAGTGGGCAAATGGGTGATATGGAGAATGAAGATCACAGGGTCTAGTCTACATAGACGTAGGGAAAACTGGGCCTATTTGATATGAGGATGATGTTAGTAATTTAAAAGTTCAACAGTGATTTTTTAATAATAACTTTTCAGGACTAGTTTCAAGTCAAGTGGCAACTCAGCATCATATCTTAAGATTTGATATGATTGTAAAGGAATTACACAAATTATTTCTGTAAGGGTATGAAACTGTTCTCAAGACTGTAGTGATGAGTGGCTGATATTGTGAGAGTTTGTATACCCGATATAAGTGGTACATACTTATTTATATGTAATATATGAGGTTTTCTTTAATTGTTGGTACAACTATTATTTGTATATGTTTATAAAGGGCTTATATATAAATTATATGTATATTTTTAACATTTGATGTTAAAACATGGGTACAATTCTTGTATGTTATTGTTGTTAAGTTTGAAATTTTGGATTTGGTGTTTTTATTCTTGTAAAATGCAAATAAAATGTGATTTTTTTCCACTGTGAGATTTCCTGTTTTGATTTTACTTTCATACAAGAGATCCCAGAGAGCTCTTGGTGCCCACTATCATGTGATCATCTTTGTTTAAAGAGGGATCTTCCTCTAAAGAAATTTCAAAATCTCACATGGGCATCTGTCAGCCATTTTGTTTCTCTGAGCTGTCCCAAAACACAACTAGGGACAAAGGAAATGTTTGTATGAAAATTGTGAGAGATCCATCCAGTAATTTTCAAGAAATAGAGATAACAAGAATTGTTTCTGGACAGATAGAAGAAGGGAATATTGAACAGCACACATGGTGTTGGTCTGAAAACAGGATTTATGTTATTTATTGTAGAAGGTTTACATGTAATTAGATATTATGACTATATAGAGATGACTTCTGACAAGAATCATATAAAAGATAAAGGAAACAAGAGGCCCATAAGACCTGTCTGCTCACTTGGATCCAAAGCCTATAATGGTTATACATGCCTATAGGTTAGGTATTTCAAATATTTCCAAGTTACATCTCAGTTACTTAATGCCTTTGGTAGGTCAAGAACAATGGGTAAATGCTTATATCACAACTGAGTTTATATGGTTATCAGGTTTGGATATCAACTGTTTGAAATATATGACCCAGAAATTAAGTCCCTAGAGGTGTGCCACCCCCAAGGGTCGATTCTTACATCATGAATAGGTTTATCTCTTGTTGTGAAGCAATTCTATATATGGCTACACTAAATGGCTATTTCTTGATGCCTAGCAATGCTATGTATGTTTATGGGGCGTGGATCTCAACTGTTTCAAAGATATAACCCAGAAGTCCTGAGGTCAGACTCTAGGGCCAGTTCTGACATCATGAATATGTTCATCTTTTGATCTCCAGTATTGTTATATGTGGTTTAGGGGTGGGGGTCTCAACTGTTTCAAAGATATAACCCATTTCTGCAACTGAGCCCCTCCCCTCTGTCCTAGGGGCCCAGACCCATCAATTATGAAAAATTGATTCCCCTTCACCAAATCATACTTTAGACCAAATTTAGGAAAAATCAAATCATGCCTACAAGAATAATTTGCTCTATCCCTACTGGGCTCCTCCCATCTCCTCCAGGGGGCTGAGACACAACATTTATACAAAATTTATTCTACTTCACCAAACATTATTCAGACCACATTTGGATGAAATCCAAACATTCCTACAGGAGTTAAAGGATTTTAAAGAAATCACACTATATGTATTTCCCCTACTTGGCATTGGGTTGAAACCCATCGTTTACTATAGTATACAAAATTGATTCCCCTTCACAAAACAATGCTTCAGACCAAGTTTGGGCAAAAATTCAATAATTCCTTCAGTATGAGAAGGATTTTAATGTGTTAAATCTATCTTCCCCATTGGGCAAAGACCCTCCTGCCCCTGGAGGACAAGACCCATCGTTTATGAAAAAATTAATTCCACTTCACCTAACAATGCTTCAAACCAATTTTTGGACCTGCCCCTGGGGCCATGGAGGTCGGGACAACCATTGATGCAAAATTTGTTCTTCTTCCCCCAAGGATGCTTCTGACCGAATTTGGTCAAAAGTCAGTCTGTATATGATTAGTTGTAATTTTTAGAAAAAAGTTGATGGACGGACAGACCAAAGTGATAGTGCAATATTATCTTCAATTTAGGAGGGCTGATTGATAAGTTGTGAGCCTCATATTTAAGGGTTTGATTATTGACTGACATATTGCATTATGTTTTACCATTATCCCCTTCAGTATCTATACACTCTTACCAGCGATACTTAAGGGCCTCAATGCCACTTTCAAAGAAGACCTTTCCTTGACCATTCAGAAAGTTCTCCACTGCTTGTTTGACCTCATTATCTGACCAAAAGTGGGTACCAGAAATGGACTTTTTCAATAATGGAAAAAGATGAAAGTCTTAAGGAGTGAGATCAGGCAAATAAGGTCATGCTCAATTAATTCAAAGCCATAATCATTGATTATTTGTCCCTTTTGTAGATAATTTACCATCAAATTACCATCAGCATCCAAGAAAATAGAGGCTATAACCTTTTCAGCTGATGGAGCAATCTTTTCCTTCTTTGGCGGGGATGAACCAAGGTGCTTCCATTGTTTAGCCTGTTGTTTGGCCTCACATTTCATCCAGTCACAACACTGCAGAAAGTTAGCAGGATCGGCCTCTAAGAGGTTCAGATAAGCACACGGTGTGTTTCTGATCAACTGTCAGAAGTCATGGTACCAAACAGGATAAACAGGATCCTAATCCTATTGGTCTGCCCCTATCTCCCCAGGAGGCTGAGACCCACTGTTTATTCAAAATTGATTCCCCGTCACCCTAGGATGATTAAGACCTAAATGGGACATAATCCTGACATTCTAATAGAAAAAGGATGATTTTAAAGAATATACTCTATTTCCCATATTGGGCCCTGCCTCTAGCAAAGACACACCAAGTATACAAGATTAATCCTCTTCATCCAAGGATGCTTCAGTCCAAATTGGGACAAACCTGACATTCCTACAGAAGAAGAAGAATTTAAAAGAAATTGCTCTACCTCCCTTATAGGCCCCTCCCCCTCATATCCTAGAAGCAAAGTCGCACTATGTATACACAAGAGTTCCTCGGAACTGTATGTGTCGCCAGCATAAAGTGTCACGGTCACCCAGAAATTGAACTGGATGTGCAACGATCAACCATAAAGTTGTAATACCAAATTTCATTTCTATAACTTGAAGCATAAAGGGAAAACTGCTCAAAGCAATATTCCTGAGAAATTTTTCAAGTTCAAAGGGACATATCACTGCCAAGAAGGGTTACAGACTGCCAAGAAGCGAACTCGGTG
This sequence comes from Ylistrum balloti, assembly GCF_031769215.1. Taxonomy (NCBI): domain Eukaryota; kingdom Metazoa; phylum Mollusca; class Bivalvia; order Pectinida; family Pectinidae; genus Ylistrum; species Ylistrum balloti. Next base: position 78,091 of record NW_026782886.1, read on the forward strand.
CGTAACTTTTGACCAAGAACTTATATACAAAATTGCATGAACTCGAAACATAACCAAAGAAAGTCAAGAAAACAATATTCCAAGAGAATTTTCTAAGTTCAAAGGGGCATAACTCTGCCAAAAAGGGGTCACAGACAGCCAGGAATCGAACTTAATCTGTACCCTTGCAGGGGCCTTGATCTAACTGTTTATAAAAAATTGATTTCCTTTCGTAAAAATTTGTTCTATATTCAATATTAGGTCCTACAAACCTACCACTTATACAAAATTAATCCCCTTTCACCCAACAAAGAATAAGACCAAAATTGGAGAGGGCCCTGGCATTCCTGACAAAACAGAAAGGACTTTTAAAAAATCTGCAAAATCTCCCAATTCAATCCAGCTTCTCAGGACATGGGGAGCCAAAATCCACCATTTATACATGAAAAAGGTGAGCAAAAAAAAAACCTATCTATAGTAAGACACTTTGTTACCATGAAAACAATAAACTAGAAAATGTCTGTTGTAAGACATGAATGCCCCCGCCCGCCCATGTGAAATAATAGTGAAAGGTCCGAATGAAGTTGTTAGGTGGTATATACTGATTTGGGACGGGACGGGACGGGACAGGACGCGACGCGACGGACGGACATGGGCAACGCTATGGCGGGGGCATAAAAATAACACCTTTAATCTAACCTCTTGACATTTGAATCTTACAGCAAGGAATAAAGCTTTGTTAATGAAGATGAAGGGTTTAGCTAAATGAAACAAAGTGAAATTACTAACTAACGGAATGTAAGACAGGAGACATCAAACTTTAGGGAACTAAAGTTGTTGAAATTTTTCCTTACTTGAATTCAGGAGAGCAATGACAATGAAATATATAATATATATATCTGGGTTTATCAAAAAAGATTATTAACTCTGAAGAAAGAGGCACTGAATCAAGAGATATTCATCATGTTGTGGGCCTCTTTCATGTTGTTGAGAGAGATAGCCACCATCTATCTTTACAAGGAAAACTTACCTAAAAATATTCCTGGCTGTTCATCTGACAATGAACCCTGCAAATGTACGAAAACTGCAGTAAAACAGTTTATCTGTCAAAGGAAACAAAATTAATAAAATCTTTGCTGAAATAAATGATCTAAATCAGTTTTCTCTACTTTACTTAACAGTGCTACATATGTATAAATTTATTTGTTATACTGTAGCACTGTGAATATATGCTCATTAAGAAAATTACAGAACTGTAAAGATACCAAGTTACTGGCATTATGGTAGAATAATTCATATGGAAATGAATATGATGAAGAACCAAATTAGCATATTGCAATTTGTATAAATTTAACAATGAACTTGAATCAACATCTACACCTGTACTTACATTATATACCATATCCATATATTGTAGATCTGACGAGTGTCAGGGATGGATTCACATTTGTTGATTGACTAGGACTAGAGTGATTTGTGAGAAGTGTCTGGGGGATAATTCACATTTGCTGACTGTCAATGATTAGTGATTTGTGAGAAGTGTCTGGGGATAATTCACATTTGTTGACTGTCAAAGATTAGTGATTTGTGAGAAGTGTCTGGGGGATAATTCACATTTGTTGACTGTCAAAGATTAGTGATTTGTGAGAAGTGTCTGGGGGATAATTCACATTTGTTGACTGTCAAAGATTAGTGATTTGTGAGAAGTGTCTGGGGGATAATTCACATTTGTTGACTGTCAAAGATTAGTGATTTGTGAGAAGTGTCTGGGGGATAATTCACATTTGTTGACTGTCAAGGATTAGTGATACTGTCAAAGATTAGTGATTTGTGAGAAGTGTCTGGGGATAATTCACATTTGTTGACTGTCAAAGATTAGTGATTTGTGAGAAATGTCTGGGGATAATTCACATTTGTTGACTGTCAAGGATTAGTGATACTGTCAAAGATTAGTGATTTGTGAGAAGTGTCTGGGGATAATTCACATTTGCTGACTGTCAAGGATTAGTGATTTGTGAGAAATGTCTGGTGGTGATTCACATTTGCGGACTGTCAAGGATTAGTGATTTGTGAGAAATGTCTGGTGGTGATTTACATTTGCGGACTGTCAAGGATTAGTGATTTGTGAGAAATGTCTGGGGATAATTCACATTTGTTGACTGTCAAGGATTAGTGATTTGTGAGAAGTGTCTGGGGATAATTCACATTTGTTGACTGTCAAGGATTAGTGATACTGTCAAAGATTAGTGATTTGTGAGAAGTGTCTGGGGATAATTCACATTTGTTGACTGTCAAGGATTAGTGATTTGTGAGAAATGTCTGGGGATAATTCACATTTGTTGACTGTCAAGGATTAGTGATACTGTCAAAGATTAGTGATTTGTGAGAAGTGTCTGGGGATAATTCACATTTGCTGACTGTCAAGGATTAGTGATTTGTGAGAAATGTCTGGTGGTGATTCACATTTGCTGACTGTCAAGGATTAGTGATTTGTGAGAAATGTCTGGTGGTGATTCACATTTGCGGACTGTCAAGGATTAGTGATTTGTGAGAATGTCTGGTGGTGATTCACATTTGCGGACTGTCAAGGATTAGTGATTTGTGAGAAATGTCTGGGGATGATTCATATTTGCTGACTGTAAAGGATAAGTGATTTGTGAGAAATGTCATGGATGGATTCACATTTGTTAGGGATGGATTCACATTTGGTGACTGTCAAGGATGAATTTACATTTCTTAACTGACTAGGTTGATTTGTGAGAAGTGTCAGGGATAGGGAATCACAACTGTTGCAGACTAGGATGATTTTGGGATTGGATTTTGGGACTGCGCATTTTTCGAAGCATTCTCAAAATACCTTTTGAGAATTTTTTGGTGGAATTTTCCACATCTTTTCATTGTTTATTTTATTTTTTTTTTTCACTCAACATTTTTTTCTCTTTCATGTTCAACAAATCATCATCTAAGCATGCAATTTATTGAAGCAAGACTTGTTTCATTTCTTTTTTATCGTGGCTTTTTTTTTTGCACCTATTTTTTTTTTCTGTCTTGCATATGATTTTTTTTCTGTTTTGTTTCAATAAACATCAAGAACAACATGAATTCTGTATAAATATTGTTAGTCCTGTTGAATGTTCTACGATTACACCTTCATAACTGCCATAACACTACATTCAATGGTATGTTCACCTTCTTTGTTATTTCTGATAAAGTACACATTTGAAAATTCAATGATTGAAAAAAGAAATTAAAAAAAAACTTTCTTTTAATTACTTGCAATGGCTTAACTTGCAATAATTACTTGGTATGCTCATATGCAGTTAGCTAAAATTTGAAAATGATTGCTCCTACACTCTCTATAGTGACATTATTTACAAAACAGGTGTGTTTGTTAATACATTCAACTTGACTTCTTTTTCAAGACAAAATAAAGTAAATGCACATTAATTGAAATTGCCATTCCATCATTAAATTGGAAATTTGGGCTTCATTCTTTAATGACTACATAAATGACCTAAGTACTGGTGTTATTAATGACTTCAATGTTACAGATAAATACATGATATTCTCCACAACATTTTCATCAATTACTACTATGTTCTACTAGAACCACTCCAGATGATATAGGAGGTGTTTGATGGAGAAGTTATAGGTGGTGCTGAGCTCACCATCATACAAAACACTTTTCTTTACTTAAGTTAATCTACCTCTCTGATCATGATAATAATGAGATTATCATGAACCATAATCTCAATGCTGTATGTATAAATGCTTTGTTACAATATCAACAAAGGGCAGATAATTCTGTGAGACAGACTGTTTCAGTGAAATACCTTCCATTTTTTTAGAATCACAAAAGAATTTTAATGCAAATAAAAGTGGAATGTGAAATCATTTCAGAATAGTAAATATTGAAGTACATTGTCAGTGACTTAAAACATATTTTGGCATGGGTAAAGAAAGATTAAATTGGTGAGCCACTCTCGTCTTCCTGTCCCAAGCCAAAATGCAACTTTTGTTTTACGACATTGATCATGAATTCTATCTTATCTAAAAATTTAGACTATCCAAATAGTTTATCAGGCCTATTCAATAGTTGTTTACCTGACTTTGATGTTACACAGCGTACCTGAAGATGCAAAAATAACTACTCTGCACTGTAATATAGTTCCACCCTTATATGGGATATAAAAAGCAATTTTAAATGAAATTGCTTACTTGAACAGTTACTTCTTTTTCTAACTGAAATATGTACAGTAAATCAGAAAGGAATTCTGTTGAAAGCAATTCTGCTAAAATACAGCTACTTTCCATCACTGCTGAACACAGCCAAAAATGTGGTAGTTGTATTCTGATAATGACAGCACCAAATGCAGGACCAATCAAAACACACAGGATATATCATTACAATGCTAGAGATCATAGTAATTGTTTCAAAGTTGTGTATCTTATTTCTGACATGAAAGAATCCCTTTTTCAGTGTGTGAACTCACACATGAACAGTTTAAATCTTTTACACTATAACTTTCTTCTGATAAAGTACTTGATATGCAAAACACACCGGTTTGTAAAACACAGAGGTTAAAAATTTAACAAAGATCAATGTCATGAAACAAAATTAAAAATTGTTTGAAATAACAGATACAAACATAAAGCCTCTTTATTTGAACATCAAGTTTGATTAGTAGCCAACGACTAATGTAATGACATTTTTTTTCAACTGCTATATATACATCCTGAACACTCCATTTCAGGATTTCACAAGTAACTCCATACAACTCGCAGTCACAAACAGCTGAACATTGTGAAACATTCCACCTAAATATTTCACATCATCCTCATTACATCTATCATAGGAAAGTTTTCACCTTAATTCTCCTCTCACCTCTGTTCATTAATTATTTACACAGATATGCTTTTAATATTGATAATGCACCACTTATCTCCAGAATTGCAATGTGAGAGCCAGCTGTAGATTGATTACATCCATTTAGAAAGTTTAAAATATCACTTCTGGGCAAGGATACAAATCTTATTGCACCAATTAAAAACATGATGTCGAGCAGCTTTCTTACAGGGAGAATTTTTTACAGATCAATCAGGGCTACATCATCATTAAAGCATTTGTACAAACCATCTCAACAATCCAGAACATGTGTTTACTGACTACAGTTGAATCTCCCTCTCATTCAATCACAGAGTCAAAATTCTCTGAATGTCATACATTCGTTCATAAAATGCAATATGAAATTATATATAAATCAGGGACATTTTAGAATGTCTACAGTAAAACAACTACTTTACTACATCCCCTCCAGAACAGGAAATCACTTCCTGTTATCGCCTCCATGAACGACTTTCCTCATCATCTTCCTCATCATCATCTCCTGCAAGTAGCGCATCTTCATCTATTTCTTCATCAGCTAAAGAAACCTGTAAATAAGTGTATGATATGTTAAAAGCCATTCAGTTCAATGGTCCCTGCAGACAGTTTCATTAGCACTACATCATTAGATCTTGATCTGTAGCTAAATACATCTTTGCTAGACTAAGTGTTTCTTCATTTAACATGCAAATTTCCAATATGTGCACAGAGAACTGTTGAATAAAGAATGTATTTGAAAGTTCATTTGTATCACCACAAAATACCAATGAATTACCTCTTCTGCAGGGTCCTCTCCTCCAAAACTGTCATCGCTGCTGATGTTGAGGTTCAACGTAACCTTGGGCTCTATATACCACTTCATTGCAAGGACAGTGTTGTTGAACTTGGAACCACGTAATACAGCCTTCAAAAGTCATAAAACAAAGGAATCACTTTCAAACTTGATGGCAATGCAATTCCTATACGTGTTGTCTGATTTCAGACTTTTAAATCTCTGTATTCATGACAATTCTTATACATAGCAAATCCTAGCAAGGAAGGGTGCCAAAATCAAAAAAGATTTTATAAATCAAAATTCATTTCCAGAATTAAGTAGCAAAATATCATACTTGACATTCCTTGAAAAGAAATTATTGTTCCAGGGAGGAGAATAATTATGTAAAATCTATCCTGAAACTTGAGTAGTTCTTAGTAGGTAAAAATGAATGTAACAATTTATAATATAGAAAGATACTTTTTGATATTAAGACAAGAGATCCTAGAGGGATTTTGGTGCCCACAATTTATTAAACCTCTCATTTGTTGTTTAATATGTAGTACAATAAATTTTTTCACCTATCTCTTCTTTTTTGTGTTTTTGCTCTAAAGTTTATGAAATTTGAAATCAGAGATGTATCCAACCATACTTACCATTTCTGCATCCATTCTTGTTTGAAAGGCAACAATTGCAGACTGAGAATCTTCATCAAAATCAACCTTTTCAACTGTTCCAAATTGCTATAATGGATAAGAAATAAAAGTTTACACATAATACCTAAACCAGATACAGATATATCAAGATCCCATTTTAGGAAAAGCTACTCCAGATATAAAACAAAGATCGGGAATTTGTTGAAGCAGAAATATAAATTACATTATAAGACTGCAAACAAACATATCTCTTTCTATAATATTTAATATTTTCATGAGTAATTTTCCATTTTGTTGCTAAAAACAATTGGTCAGTATTTCTGGAAATTCTATGGGTTCCATCAAAAGTTTTTGAGTACAGGATTTGTGTGTAGATTTATCACTGATATTTTAGCACTTTTCATGCTGAGGGTATTGTTCTAAAACGGCAACTTTAGTAAGGTATTCAGCAATTATTGTTGATGTGCAAATTTATCAATTCGCTAATTCACCACAAAATGTTAATTGGATAAAATATTTTGGTGCAAAGTTCAGTATGTTTACAGTATTTGTCAAATGACATTCAATCCTGAAGTAATATGAGATGAAGGAACTTGCAGTACTACAGCAACTGAAAGAAATACAAAGACAACACATCAAACAAGTGCTGAGTAGAAGTGTAGATATCAATCCATTAGAACTTACTGAAAAGTGAGGAAGGATGCCATCTCTTTCCTCCATCTCAAATCCAGACACCTCCACCATCTTAGGTCTCTTGTCCAAGGTCCTGTTCCCACCAGGAGGGAAACCTGTTCCCCTGCCCCTTCCCCTGTTGGCACGTCCACGACCCCTCAGACCACCAGCTACCCAGGTAGTAGATCCTCGTCCACGGGAAACACCACGACCACGGCCTCTACCCAGGAGACCCATAGCTGATGCCTGGTATCAATAATATTATCCTATTTATGACTATTTCACAATTTTATTTTTATTTGCTATCATTAATACAAATGCAATTTAGGACTGAATATCCAATATATGGTGTAATTTAATTATTATTGCTGTTCATATTCAGCAATCAGGTAAGAATTAGAACATGTGTATAAATTCTATTTTGGCTTAAACAATAAAGACCATTTACATGTTAAGATTTCTGAGCTTCTCTGTCATATTGAAAAGGATTTTGTAAACATAAAGACATCTATCTAGTAAGTTTTGTGGGATTCAATTTATATTTAGAAATCACTTTGCCAATATAGGAGACGCACCTGTTTAGTAAGTTCACTGAGCTTCTGTTTTAAGTTGGATGTATCCTCTCCAGTACTCTGTTTTGTAAACAACTCCAACTCTGTGTCCAGGATCTCCTTCCGCGCCTGACCAAGCAAGAGATCAGAACCATCAAGGAAAAGAAAGGATAAACAAGAGATCCCAGTGGGATTTATAGACACATATTTGTTACATAAAGGTGGCATTTATAGACAAGCATTTGTTATATAGATGTGGCATTTATAGACAGATATTTGTTTGTTATATAGATGTGGTATTTATAGACAGGTATTTGATACATAGATGTGGCATTTATAGACAAGCATTTGTTATATAGATGTGGCATTTATAGACAGATATTTGTTTGTTATATAGATGTGGTATTTATAGACAGGTATTTGTTATATAGATGTGGCATTCATAGACATATGTTTGTTATATATTGGTGACCTTTATATACAGGTATTTGTTATAAAGAGGTGGCATTTATAGAAAAGTATTTGCCTCATTAAGCCTAATTATCAATTCAAAAATGAATAAACATGCAGCTTTAATGTTAAAATAGGTACCAGTTCTGATGACTTCAGTGTTGCTGGATCCACCACAGGTTTCTTTGGAACAAGTTCTACTTTCAATTTAACAATACTGCTCTCAAGTATCTTTAAAGTCTGCCAAAAAATTCATTGACAAATTAACATTTTGATATACTTTGTTACCAACAGTTGTACATTTTGCCGGAGTTCTTAATATGACAGATTTTCATGTGGATTTTATTTTTTGATTGTGTAGTTTACATCTTGATTCAGTCAACTATTTCAATTTTTCTTATTTACAAAAACACATACTCTGACACCTGTACCAGTAAAACAAAAAGTACTTTCTGCCATCTAACCATTCAAGTAATCATCACAAGAACAAAAAGTTTTGTTTTTTTTTTCAATTTTTGGCATCTGAGTTCCATACATCCGTAATTGTGAAATACAATAAATAATACCAGTACATGATGTGTTAGTAAATTTGATGAAGATTTGTTTTCCTACCTTCATGATTGCTTCCTTGTCCTCAGCACTCATGTTTTTGTTTTTTTCCAACTTTTGTATCAACACCTAGAAATAGAAACCCATGGACTTTGGTTAAGCTGATATCAAATAACATAACAATGATTTCTGTGTAATGGGAGAATTTCATTTTTTAACACCCACTTCCCAAAGATGGCAATCATAGCAGCAATATTTGATCTGAAATTGACCTAAAAAATAGCAACACTTGGTCACGACAATTTCATAACCATTTCAGGCATGCTTGACCTGAACCCCATGTGTAAAATAGGTGCTGTTCAGGAAAACAATGACTGTGCAATCATGTTTCAAAAATGGCCACTGTGGTTAGCTGCCACACTGAACTTTTGAAGACTGAAATATAAGAACACTTTATCAGTATTCCTTTCCTTATCAATCCCAACAATTTTCAGCTCAATGGCACCAGTGGAACTTGAGAAGTCTAAAATGTGTTCATTAAAGATGGTGACTGTCTTGGATTTCAGACCTGTCTGAAAAGTAAGAATGCTTGGTCAACTATATCTCAGGATCATTCATGGAAAGTTTCAGATCAAGACATGACAAAACATAATAATAATTCAGAAATCTAGAAACTTTTAAAACAGTAATAAATAAGTCTTAAGTGGGATGCAAATGCCAGTATACAAGATCAGGGATTTATTAATAGGTTTTATCAGTTACAATAAATGATAATCTTGTACTGTAGTTTTATTCTTCAGAAGTTCAAATTAACTCCAGAAATTTAGGATATCTTGAAACTTACCTTCTGTTGTTCTAGCTGTTTCTGGAGTAATTCATGCTTCTGCTTTTGAATCTCTATTTTCTTTTTCATTGCTTCCTGTAATAAAATTGTGCCAATTCAGGTCATATTCTTATCAATCCACATCAGAAATTCTACAAAAATCCTATTGCTAAAGTCTACATAACTGTTACCCCTTCCAAATGTGATTAGACATGTGCTATGTTTTGATCCTACACCTCGTTAATCTAGACAACCTGGTTCTACAACATGTATAACTACTCGCTGAAGCATGTAACTAATACCATAAAATGATACGTAAAAGTTTTAATGACTAACCTTTTTCAAAGCGTCCTGGCGTTTAATAGCCTCGATCTTGAAGACAAAGCTTGCTGTCTGCACTGCGGTGGGACTTGCAAGAGCTTTCTTAGCTTTGATAGCTTCTGGGTTATACACAGTTTTTGTAATGTTACCCACAGAGGATGTGTATACAATGGTCTGTAAAATACAAACACATTCTCAGTTCACAGTTTAGTTGATCTGGAGTTTTAATTTTTTAACCAATGATCAGCTCATAAGATGACATATTACCAGTATTAATACTCCTATCATGGCTGGATATAAGAGCGAGCTCACTCCTCATATCAGAGCACAGCTGGAGTGAATCAATCTGACAGTGATTTTACCACACTTACCTGCATGTCACTATTCATCTTTACACAGGATTGCAATAAAAACCATGTCTGTTCTGTTAATCTGTGTCCAAAATCTAAGCAATATTTATCTCATGAAAACAAGGGAGATTTCTGAAATTTGGTTAATCCACACTAACAATTTTCAATTTTTTCACCATTCCGACAAAGTTTCTCTTGTCTACTTACCAAATTACCATAAATTGACTTTGTTTTTTCTCTATAGGGGTGGGCGGCCTTTAAAAGTACTTACACGCCATAGTTAGAAATGATATCTAAAATAACACCACATGTTACTTGTTAGGACATTCCCCTATGTTTCACTACAGGATAAGCTTATCTTGCAGGAAATGGTATATAACATTAAGGATATATTATTTCACCATCAATCACCATTGTTATCACATAATCTCCAAACAATTGTATTACAGTTTTTAAAATGAATAATTTAGAGTTTACTTCAGCAGAAGTGTACTGTTACTTGGTAGTGCTAGACAATCATAATATTATCAAAGCCAAAACAATGCAGGTACATATGACAGAGTCTGATGTTTATATTGATAAAAACCAAGAAAATATAGATATGTTATACTTGGGTACAATGACGACTAGTTTATATAAAAACTCCATTTGAAATGAATTCTATGTTAACGACTTTACTTTTGTGCATAACTCTTTAAGTGGTTCAATACAAGAACTTTTTTTTGCCAATCAGGATGATCACATAGGTCATTTCCACATCCCTCCCTCCTCTACCACCACTCTACTTCTTTTTTTACCTAAACAATTGCAAGAAAGAAAAAAAAAAAATCTCTACCTTTTCTCTCTTAGGGTCAGGAGTATCTGCAAACTCGCTTGCTTCACTTGCAGGAACTTCCACTGCCGGAGTAGTAGGCGGTTTCTTTAGATTGTTAAGTGAGAGTTTACTGGCTGGAGGAATGATGGATCCTAGTCTTGACTTAGCAGAGGCATGCTGAACATTCCGCATGTCACCAGAATTGGCCTTGTGCCCAGAATTTTCTGAGGAATCTGGCTGGTTTTGTGCCAGCTCCTGTTTAGAGGTAGACAACAAATCCATCTTAGTTCTGATATCAAGACATAAAGTTAACAAATACATGATGCAAAACATTTAGCAAAACTAATATACAGAAGATACCAACAAAGAGTGTTTGACAGTGTACAGTGTGCACAATCCTACATAAGGTTGTGAAGAAAAACTGTTTCAAATTTTTAAACATCATATTAAAATTCTGTGAGTGTGAACTTGACTTTAAGTGATGAAATTTTCCTTTCTCTTTAATAATATACAATGTAAAATAATACCTTGTCTGGTTTGTGCCAGAAGAGCTTTATGAATCTATTATTAAAGACAGGATCACTACAGCGGTAGGCAGCCAGAGCTTCAGCATTGCTGGAATAGGAGACGAGGATCGTGTCCTGCTCGTTGTATCCAATCTGTGTAATAGAAAAGTATCATTGGTAGCTAGTTAAAATCATATTGTTGTTCATTGGTAGCTGAATTCCAACTTCAGCAATTTTACACTTCTTTTTCTCAATGTTTGTGAATTACTGTAAATGAACATATTTCAGTGGTAATCTTAATCAAGCACTTTTTGCACTGGAAACATTGTGCTAAAATATGAATACGTTTAATGTAATTTCTGTTTGTTAATGATTTAACAATCATCGTGGATATGCTAATTCATCAATGCCCTTTATTTACCAAAAATTAATCTTGTGCTAAAATCTGATTCCACCAAATGAAATTTATATACAAACAAATATATATGCCACAGATTGTGAGTTTGAGGTCTGGATAAGGTAACAAAATGTTTTCCTTTGTTAGTTGTGCTACAATGTCCAAAATAGATATACATACAAACATATACTGCATTTTAAATCTATCTCCTTTCTCTTACCTTTATGTTTGTAATATTGCCAAACTTAGAGAAGTGTTCGTTGACTTTAGAAATATTACAGCAATCTTTCGGCACTTTGGTGACTTGGAGGGTAGTATTGGATGTATCAATGTCAGGACGTCGGTAGCCTATCAAATGAAATAAGATTAATGTCAGGATACTCTTAACCTATCAAAGCAGGTAACATTAATGTTAGGACACTCTTAACCTATCAAAGCAGGTATCATTAATGTTAGGACACTCTTAACCTATCAAAGCAAATAAGATTTATGTTAGAACACATTTAACCTATCAAAGAAGGTAACATTAATGTCAGGACGTCGGTAACCTGTCAAAGGAAATAAGATTGATGTCAGGACACTGGTCTATTTCAGGAAATACCATTTAATGTTATGCTGATAACTTGTCATAGGAGATAAAATTAAATGCCAAAACTGCTGGTAACTGGTCATAGGGAAAGGGGAACATTATTTAATGGGAGGACACTAATAAATTGTCAAAGGTCAACAATGAAGGAATGATTTCTCTCGAGAACATGAGATTATGTATTTTTATACAAGGATTCCCTTGTTTTGAGATCCTCTGTGTTATAATAAATATAGTTTCCAAGTGACAGTAAACACAGGGTATTTTTTCAGCCTTACTTACAGAATGGTTACAGATTGGTAACAGAAGCCTCTTCAAAATCAAAGGTTTGTGATTTACATATACATTTCTGTATCTGAAATGGTGAGGTGAAAGGGAGCGCAGATAGTGCAATGCTATCCTAATGTCTACTTCATGATATGGAAATGTACATGGTTACCAGCATTTCTGCCTACCATGATTTGTAGAAGTTGGATTTAACATATGGTAAGATCATGCATACCTCCTACACGACTGTAGTCAAATGGTTTCTTGGCCTGAGGAGGGCCGTAACGGTTGGCTGCATAGCGATTTTGACCCCCATACTGATCAGATTGGTTCTGACCTGGTCCATGACTAGAGTTGTAAGCTCTCTTTGGAGCAATGACTGTCCTTTCTGGGGGCTTTTCTACAACAGCAGGCTTTCCTACAGGCTCTGTACCAGGGGGAGCTAAGGAAGCTTCCTCTTCTTCTGTAAAAATGTGACAGAGGTTCTTTATTTGTTATCCTTGACTTAACTAACAAAGAAGCCAAGGCAACCTTTGTCACTCAAGCATAAGTGTAATGAAACATTCTTGGTAAATAATCATCACATTTAAAGCAATATCACAATTATCTCTCCACTTTAGGTCGCACTGCCTTATCCATGTTGGAGACTTGGATATGGTGATGAACTTTCATGTAAAATTCAGTTGCATTGTGATTACCTCTCTTCCCAATTACACCATTTTGAAACTTCAAAACAAATTCTAGTATTTTCTACATTAATGATAAATAAATTGTCTCAAACTTCAATTACAACGTCAACATTTGTATAAATCGACATATAAAGTTGAACAATAATGAGGTAAATTATCTACCAGAAAAAAGAATGAATGATGGATAAATGAACTCAGAAACTGATGCTCCACTTATTTCTATGTATCCAGTAACATTTTAAATGGGCATATAATAACAGAAAGAGTATTATCAAATGTTCAAAACAGAAGATACATCATACCTTTAACTTCCTCTGCCTCAGGAAGGGTGGGTATACTGACTAGGTGATCTCGTCTGCCTGGATTAGAGGGTAGTGGTGGGGGAGGACCAGAGAGAAAGTGAGGTGGTGGTGGTCCTCCCCTTCCAATCCCTGGTGGGGGTCCTCGAGGGCCATTCCAGAAAGGACCAGGCCTAGGACCTTGAGGTCTTGTGATTCCTGGAGCTTCAGGATTGTAAACTTCAAAATTGTCTGAAATTTATCAAAATGAAACTGCAAACAAACATTGAAATTTTTTTTTTTTCAAATATTGCTGTCAAATTGGCTTTAGCAACTCCCAAAATTGCTATTTGTCTCTTATGATCCCTTTAAATGCCTTCAACTAGGGTTTTTTTTAATCATCTTTGGTCTATGCAGCAACCAGGAAAATTTCTTTGTATCGGTTTTCATGTTTGTCAATAGAAAGAGTTTTCAAGATGATGTTAAGCTTTTGCCATCCAACAGGAAGACAATTGTTTATATTAGTGCACTTTTTTATCTGCAAGAGTGCAATTTCTGCATTTAAAAATCTTTAGGAGGAATTATAATAATGTTACTCACCTAGCCTTGGTGGAGGAGGTCGTGGTCCTGGCCCCATTCCTACTCTTGGCATGCCAGGTGGGGGACCATGTGTGGGTGGCATAAATCGGGGGCCAGAAACCATTGGGCCAGATCCTGGAGGGAGGTTAGTGCTGTTACTAACAGGCGGTGGTCCTGTAGTGTCAATACAAATTTAACATTTACACTATGGAAAACCTCTGTATCAAACATTATAAAGACATTATATGCTTGACTTATAATGAGAAATAACAGCTTCTATGGTCAAGATAGGATGCTTATTTGGTGAACATTCTTTCCCAGCTAAGCTACAGATATGGATCAACACTAGTCTATCAAAAGTTCAGATGAAACTTAAAAAATAATCAATATGAGAACTTCCTAACAAATGGGTATGTCATAGTGAGAATTACAGTATACCCACACCTTGAATAGGCAGATTATCTTACCTGGGGGTGGGTACGGTATACCAACAGTTGGAATAGGGACATCCTCAACTATAACAGGGTCCAATCCATGATCATAAGGACATAGATCTCCCCGCATACAGAAACCTTTCTCTGTAAATATAGAAAACAGGTTACATTGATGAAGTTCAGCTTGTCCTTATTTGATAATTTCAATTCTGATGGCGAACTTTTCAAACACTAACTTGGTTAAACCCAAAATATAAATTACACAGTGTCATACAGAAATATTCGTATGAAATAGGTAGAATGCATTAATCTAACTTCCAAGTACAAATGTAGTTGGTAGCGGCAGCCAATCTTGACAAGATATATAAAACAACACAGCCATGACAACTATTTCATAATTTCAAATGGACAATAACAACAATGGGTCAATTCAAAACAAAATTTCATTAAGTTTGAAGTCCATAATATTGACTGCTGAAAATATCGCAATTACAAAATCAAGATCAGACGAGGTACGAAAGGGTCATTTATTCCATGAAATTGTTCACATATGAAGTGAATTAAAAACCTATTGAAAAGATTTTCTTTAACTGAATAGAAAATGATTGTGTATCATTTGTTTAATTATTCAAAAATGTTCTGCCACAGTATATATATTAAAGTACATTACTTTTGAAGTACCAATTAGCAGGTTAAGTATTGGTTAGCTTTCTTAGCCATGGTAATGAATTACTTACCATCATAGTCTTTACACCTGGGGCGTATATCACGTCCTGCACTGTCAGTGGTGAGGCAGCGGTCCCCATGAGCCATGGAGTAGACACCACCACCTACAGCGGGAATACTGTGGCTATATCTCCCATTGTCTAGTGTTGGTGTAGAACCACGGCTGTCAAGTTGGGGTCTCCTTCCTGAAAAACCAAAATGACATGTAAGGAAGGATACCATCATGCATATAAACAAAACAAGTTAAATTTTGAGAAGATGAGCAAATAGTAATGATGAACTGGCAAGTCTTGCTGCAAAAACAAGGTTTATGAAAGTAAGAATAATGGAAAACAGTCTGCTATCAAAGTTCCAAATCATACTGGTTGATTTCACCAACCTATCTGAAATTAAGATAACTTTGGTATAGAGAACAACTTTATGCTAATGATATCAAATACACATTTAATCTGATAGCAAAAATGAAAACAGTTCAGAGACAGTGTTCCCATCAAACAACATTTGTTGGCAAAAACTTGCCTCTTATACATTTACTCTGAAACAGCTACTTTTAAGAAATTATCATGGTTAATTCTTAACAAGTCAATTTTTTAGTCTGCTTTTGTTTCAGCTTGTTTTAATGAAAATACTGCGCAAAGACAGTGAGAAAATTCTATTTATAGTAATGATAACCCTGTTCTTGACCCCAAAAGCTTACAAAACAAAGCTGTCTTATATATATGGTAGTGATTAGAAAGTGGACAGGATATTCAATGTCAATAAGAAATCATATATATACTGTGTTTCCACCTCAGATGAACATAAGCCAATACAAAAGGTGAACAAATAAAGTTTAGCAAATATTTCTATTTAGTACTCTTTTGACTTCTTATTGGAGAATATTCATATATATTGAATCCAGCCCTAAGCTCAACCCACCTCTTGACCTTGATCTTGACCTTGACCTAGATCTTGATCTAGATCTAGATCTTGAGCGTGGAGTCCATGACCTAGATCTTGATCTGGACAGTGGTGTCCATGACCTTGCTCTATATGGAGATCTTGACCTTGAGCGTGGGCGTCTTCTGTATGGACTTCTTGATCTAAGAGGACTCCTTGAGTATCTCCTAGGACTGCGTGATCTTGACCTTCTTCTGTAGTATCGCCTATCACCTGGACCTCTGTCTGGACCCCTGTCTGGACCCCTGTCTGGACCTCTATCAGGACGATCAGGTCTGTCAGGTCGGTCTACACGATCTTGCCCTCTGACCACTCTAGGCATGGTATGATCCACTGGCCCAAACCTGTCTCTTCTTCTCTGCCTCTCTTCCCTAACAAATATTAAATTGAGAGCTTCCAAATTTGTTTTGATTAATGGTTACAACTAAAGGAAAATCTTTGGAAATAAGAGTCACAGTAATCAGTAATTGTTTAATGACCATATTGATCATTATGATGGAAATTAATCAAGGAAAAATGCACATTTAAGTAGGAAAAGAGCAAAAATCTTATGTAATTACTAGTCACTGAAATCTTGTATAATGACTAAATGTTCTGACCAGTCACCAAAATCTTGTATAATGACTAAATGTTCTGACCAGTCACCAAAACCTTGTGTAATGACTAAAAGTTCTGACCAGTCACCAAGACCTTGTGTAACGACTAAAAGTTCTGACCAGTCACCAAAACATTGTGTAATGACTAAAAGTTCTGACAAGTCACTAAAACCTTGTGTAATGAACAACAATTTTCTTTTTTAGTCTCCAAAACCTTGTTCTAATCTCTCCTTCCTTGGTATGGTGACTTACTGTTCACGTCTCTCCTGACCTGGAAGAATGACGTACTGTTCACAAATCTCCTGACTTGGTATATTGACTTACTGTTCACATCTCTCCTGACTTAGTATAATGACTTACTGTTCACATCTCTCCTTCCTTGGTATGGTGACTTACTGTTCACATATCTCCTGACCTGGTAGAATGACTTACTGTTCACATCTCTCCTGACTTAGTATAATGACTTACTGTTCACATCTCTCCTGACTTAGTATAATGACTTACTGTTCACATCTCTCCTGACTTAGTATAATGACTTACTGTTCACATCTCTCCTGACTTAGTATAATGACTTACTGTCCACATCTCTCCTGACTTGGTATATTGACTTACTGTTCACATCTCTCCTGACTTAGTATAATGACTTACTGTTCACGTCTCTCCTGACTTGAAGTCCTGGTACGTCGTGTCTTAACATCTTTATCTTTATTGTCTTTCACAACTTTATCTTCACTCTAGATGAAATAAGACAATTTTGGTTATCACTACATTTGAAATCATTGTAATGTATAATTTCTTTAGTTTAAGTGTTGTAACTCAAACCTGTGGATATGACCAGTATTGTCTTGTGACTACTTTCAACATCCTAGACGGACTAGAACAGGCATATTATTCTTCTAATAAAATGGAACAGTAATGGATATGCATTTATGGACCAACAAAAATGTTACCATCCTAGTATTTCTTAAATCTTATCAAGACCAGAAAATGATTGTAACAGCCCAATAATTATGATGGACTAAAACTTACAGTGGGAAGACAAAAAGTTGATGAATATAGTTGGTTGACCCACACTCAAGTTCAATCAACAATTTGATTTTGGATAGAATTATTTGATGTTTACCTGTGTTGTCTCCTTTTTCCCCTCTGCCTTGGCCTCTGAGGGTTTGAGTAAGTTAGCACTGGCTTGTGTTGTACTGTCTGGGACTGCTTCTGTTTTAACAGGTACACTGGATGGTGATGGTGCTGCTGGTGCTGGTGGTGGTGGTGGTGGAATGTAGGATTTATCTCTTAACACTTGGAAAAAGGATGCAACAAAATCTTTTGTTTCTGAAAAAAAATTAATATGAAAAATATCAGAAAAATAGAAATTCAACCATATGTCTGTTTAACTAAGTATTATGCGTTTTCAGTTATGGCAAATGTATGAACTATTTTTTAAATTAAGATAAAATTCATTATCAGTGTTAAATACCAGGAAGGAAAAAAAGCAAATGAATTTGTTTATTAATCAAGCTAGTTAAACATACCCAGTTCAGACATCATTATATGAATAATTGAAAAAATAACTTACTGCTTTGAAGAAAAACATCCAACTGATCTAAGAAAACTGCTTCAAGCTCCTTTTCTGTTTTGTCTTTTTTGAGGAGAGCAACCACATATTTTGCGAGGGGATCAGGGTCAGCATCACATCTGTAAACAAAAGAGAAGACAATACTTTATGAATAAGTAAAAACCAAACAAGATTTTTAAAAATTAACAATAACTTTAAAAACAAAAAAATAAAAAATCAATATCATATCCACACATCTTTCCTATACTATCTGTGATTATCACAATTATTTTAATGCCATTGGATACTACTGCTCATAGCTCAAATATTAATTCTGATCATTGGAAGTGAAGAAAGTTGTGATCAGTTCTGACCTAAAATAAGTGTTTTGGAACTAAATAAAATGTTTTTGATACTAATGATAAAAGAATTTCATATCTAATTATCTATATACATACATAAGTGTTTTTTCAAAGTGGGAACATTGACACCAAACAGCCAGAAAATGCTATTTGATGACACTTAGGCCAGAATTTTGCCTAAACTTGGCAACTGCATTCCTAAAAATTCTTGAGGTCATACCATTTCTAAACTCTATGTGCTGGTGTGTTACAGAACCAGAAGCAGTTACAGAACTTTATTTTTTTCTGCTTTTGTCATACAAGGACAGTACTTTATGATTATGTCAACAATATGTTTTCATGAGCATTGTAACTGCCATCTGCTTGCATGAGGACTTTTATTT
The DNA here is from genome assembly GCF_031769215.1 of Ylistrum balloti. Taxonomy (NCBI): domain Eukaryota; kingdom Metazoa; phylum Mollusca; class Bivalvia; order Pectinida; family Pectinidae; genus Ylistrum; species Ylistrum balloti. Next base: position 97,189 of record NW_026782886.1, read on the forward strand.
CATTGCAAAATTGTTACATACAATAACATTCACCATTTATGCAACTCTAGCATTTACTCCCAGCTTAACAGATGACTTGCAAAAAAATTAGACATGATTATTTGAATGACAGAATGTCTGGACTTATTCTAAGTAGATGAAATGTAATTGAAATATATTCATTATTATCAAGTGATAAATCAGAATTATCAGAAATATGCAAATCAGCATTTGAATATCCAATATGATCATAAATTTAATTTATGCAGTGTCTATAGGCAGTACAAAGGGAAAATGAAAAGAAAAAATGTTCATTATATTTATAGGAACAACATGCATCTGAGATCATAATTCATCATTATTCAAATCACAGGCATTACCATGTCATTGACATAATAACATCTCTAGGTTTACAGGAGGACTGAAACAACATTTAATGGCATTTAAGGATGTACTCCTTTATGTTTGATAGAAAGTAATAAATCATTCAATTTAAAATGAATTCCAACATAAAATCTGGGACTTTTGTGTTCTGACTCTCTTAAAAAGGGGCAATTTTAATGAAATTTTGATGAAATTACCATCAACAATTTCAATGTATTCAGGTACTTCTCTAGAGTATAACTTTGGAAGTCTTGGATGGATTTCAAGTAAATTCATCACCATAAAGCACAGATTTCAAATATATGAATTCTGACTTTGTAGATCACTTTCCCAGAATTTTAGGACCTGCAAACAAAATTCCAGGCTGTTTCTTAATAGTTGGAAAAACTTGCCATTTGGGAGAAAATTGCAAAAGGTTAAGTACAGAGGCCAATTCGTTTTCAATCAAGAAAAGTATCCTTACAAATTTCTTTATCCAACCTTATAGTTTTTTTAAAACTTTTAACACAAGATGGTCAAGGAAAGGGTTCAAGTCATTCTGAAGCATTATCCTTTCTTGATTGCTCTGCAGTTCAAAGCTTGTTAAATCAATGAAAACTTGACTTTTTCATATATTTTTTTTTATCAATATCCAAGCATCATACCCTTCCTTTTAATGAAAGATGAAAATTTATTTAAAAAAAAAGGTTGCTGCGAAAACACAAACAATATGAGAAAATGAACTATTTCCTGTTACACATATTCTGCCACCTTTACCAGAAAAAGTAGACAGGCAACATGTTGATATTTTACTATCAATCTACTACCTTAAATAAAACCTTTCAAAAAATCATCAGTAAAAAGTTTAATACTGGAACTTTTTTACTTCTCTGTAATAACAATTTGATGGACAATGGCTAAAAGTTTCTATATCTGTATTTAATACTTACATACTACATAGTACCAATGATTTGTCCTATGAAATGTATAATAGCATACATAAAAGTAACAGATTATGTTCTGGAAATGAACATCAAATATATCCATTTTGAAACTTCTTTCTCAGCTCTTGCCAATTGTAGGTATTGCAACACCTTATAACAATGATATATCACCATTTGATGCAGATGCTTGGTAACTGTAGCAGTCATGTGTTGATAATAATGTTCCTAAATTCCTTATTACAAAATTTTGAGTTAGAAACTGTCTATTTAGTGTTTAAGATATTATGGGAGAAAAAATAATGGAATGGTTTGCACAAAATCACCTGCTGCTAGACTACCACTTTTAAAGATATAGCTGTGTAATTGACAAGGTACAGAGAATCTAGCTACTGTGTCATGAAATGTTCGCCAGCAGAGAAAGACTGAACCAAAAATATAAAAATCATCACACCCCCGATTGTTTCTAGACGTGACATTTGTATTTACATGTTCATAAAAAAATCCGAAAGCAGCTACCGAATGACTATCATCAAAAGATGCTACCAGATATGACGCATTTTTTGATAAGTTATCTTGTAAAAATCGTTAGTTTGATGACAATATAGCCAGAAATGACGACAGAAAACACTTATTTGACATTCCGAATCTCTACAGAACAGTACGTAATGCAAGGCATATGGCCTATTTGGTCAATGGTCGTTAGCAGCGACTATAGCACATCATACCTTTATAACAGCACATTTGTAATTAATAAAATGCTAGTTAAGGTAATGACCAATAAAGTCAACAACTTCTGAATGAATTTCTATCAATTTTGATATGCTACAACAAATGAACCAGCCTTTACTGTAGACATAGCCCTGAGTCTTACATTGGAGTCAACGTTTTCGTGAGCCAGACTTTCAACGCGTCCAAATTTTCGACGATCATTTTCATACAAAAAGCTGTAGGTCAGGGCATATGCAATCCTTTCAAATAATCGCATATCTCGTTGACGTCAGCTGCATGGCATTACACTTTGGAAATGAATGATTTTACAACTAAGCAAGTCGACATGTGTTTACTTCTACTGAGACGTTCGTATACGATACCGAAAAATGGCGTCGTACTCTCGTTTTATATCACGTGACTTAACGAATTTCATTGAAAACATGTTTGATTAAAATATACGATATGACATTAATGGTGTAAACCAAATCTTGTTTCTTCTATTTAATTGCTAAATATATCGGACGAAATCCAATAAGAATGGAAAGAATCATCGATGGAAAATTAATTGCGATGAAACTGATATATTCTCGCGATATTACAACGAGACTACAGCACGTGTGGACAAAGTGAAAGCAGGTTGCAAGATGTATATCGTATGGTGAAACCGTACACTTTATTATGCCACCAAAATCAAAGACCCCAAAGTTGGAATGGCAGCAATGTGTTCGATGTTTATGTATCATAAACATAAGAGACGTGTCAAAACATTCCAAAGAGTGCCAGAATACAACAGATAAGGAACAATTTCAACATGGATATATTTGGAATGACACATTGCATGGAGTGATCTCCCCTTACCATAAAGCTGACGGTAAAGACTAATATTATGACTTCCATAAGAATAGGTTAATTTGATATTGTTTGTAATCAAATACAGAAGAGGTCACATACAGGTTTTGACACTAGTGTAGGAAATATTACGGATGGTCAGATTAGTGACTGCTACGATAAGTTCTACATACACAAGACTTGAGATAGGATATTCTCATATGCAGGAGGAAATTAAATTCACTGAAAAGGAAACAAACAAAACATAGAGTACAATAAACATCTGCCTAAACATGAATAAGTAATGCTAGATAAATACAGTGAAATTAAAAGAGATAGGTTAATGGTGTTATTATGAAACAAAAGTATACGGGGTAAAACTTTAAAGATTAAATAATATATAATTATATAGCAGTGTGTCAATCGGAAGGACAGGTGATTGGACCAGATACTACCAGCCTAGCTCTATAACACCAAACTTGGGACTAAGTAACCTCAACCGAAGAATTGGCATCATTTGTGTTTAGGAAAGAGCTACCCGAGAAAAGGAATGGTCAAAGTTGTCGAAGTTGTGTCAATCATGCGACACTTTTACATTTTTCACTGATTAAATAGGTGGGAACCCGACCTCGAAGTGAACCTTGCTGTTCCTGGGGTGATAAACCTGATAAAACAAAGCATATACATTCTAAAATGAAACAATACATCAGTGTTAACAAGTAGCAATAGAATACATACTCGCTCAAGCTGACTCCAACACAAGACCTTTTCCAACTAAAACCCATAACTTCTACAAAGGACACAGATAGATATTCCTCCTCCAGCCCCAGAACAATGTTACAGTGGAATCTGCTGCCATTTGCAGTAGTGAATGCAGTACAGGGAACTTGAAGAATTCAAGACCTATATCCCCTATGGAGCTTTCAAAGCCGTGGCACAAACAAAGTAAAACAACATCCTTCTTTTAGTTCCTATACCCCATTTCTTAAAAGAAAATTGAAGACAATGCTCCAAAATTTGATTGCACCAAATTAAATCTGTTTACAGTAATTGAAAACTGGTACTTAACCAGGTTGATCAATTGGTGCTGCAACCAGGATAGTTCTAATTAGTGATTCCTTATCTATTATGAGATGGTGCTAAAACAAGGAATAAAGTTATACTGCAGTCACTGAGTTAGGATCGTAAGCTTGATGTAATTCTGATAGCAGAATAATTATTATACCACTATGCTGTAATCAGAATCATTTCTGTTTGATTCCTCTGTGAAACACCATATTAAATAATAAAGAATTACAGCCAGGATTTTAGACTTAATGTAATTATCCTACCAGTTTTTGCAATGTCCTATTGTGAAATGAAACTGCAAACATTTTTAATTTCAAATTGTATTTCCTTTCATTATTCTTTATTACAGGACCAAGTCTGCCAAGTCAACTGAGGGATGACATCATCTTACTGAATGTAAGCTCCATGATGATGTGTGGCCTTTCAATTGGAAAGCCATGCATTGTTGATGAGCGATATGTCAGAATAGCGTGGCCCTCTGCCTCAGTGGCACCAGGCACTGTACAAGTCCCTGAGGACACCCTGGTTATATTAGGGAGACAGTTGGGAGATCTGGTCACAGTCACTGCTGTCCAGGATGCACCACAAATGGCTGCTAATGTGATGTTGTCACCAAGGTAAAGTCAATTACTACAGAGTTTGGAAAACATTTCATGACATCATTTTCTTTCCATCATTGTCAAATTTTCACCTTAAGATTTCATCATCTACAAAATTTCTGTTGAGATAGAGAATTAAATTACGTTTTTAGATTTTTTTTCTTCATCAATAAAACAATGGACATGGTTGGAATTATACATTCCAGTTTGGACAACAAACAACAAAATTTGCCTGTGATGAAATGATCCTGTTGTACATATACGCTATACTTGATCACAATAAGTTGACAAAATGTTTTTTAAACTGTGACTTATTTGGAGAGGGCTTTGTTATATCTGTCTATAAGGATGTTTTAGTATTGGATTATAGTATGATTATAGTGTCAGAGTCTTTTGTGTTCTTGGGTTAGCAATAGTATTTTTTCTGAGGTATGCAATAATTTTGTACTGAAAAGGTTTAGCTAATTGTGGAAGCGTTTTGTTTGTTACTGATATTTCAATGTTATATATTCAATTAAATTTGTTGTTGTGAATAATACAGGTGCAAGTTCTACAGGTAGCTTAAATAAAGCAAGTTTTCAACTGGTTCGATGGATAGGTAGTAATATGAACTTTTGTTTATTTTAAAACAATTGCGAAACAGGCTTTAAGCCTGTATTAATCACTCTTGTAATTGGGGCTGGAAGGAGTGCACAGGAGTCTTAATTACTGTGGAAGTAAGCCCAAATAACCATGTGGATGAAGGGTGCCCCCATGCCCTTTCAGGAATCAAATGTCTAGGTGAAAGATGAATACCAACTGATGTAGATGAAATACGAATATGCTACCACTGTGCTGCCCAGTCATGAAGTGGTATTGATTCATATTGTTATTTGAATTTGAAACTTTCCATGACGTAATCTTAAAGTTGTAAATAACTGAGCTTCATGACTTTGGCTCTTACTCTTGATCATGCAATAATGATAAATAAAAATGTTTTCTTATTGTTGCTTCAGAGAATGGAATGACGTGTTGGGAGATGGTCAATTTGAAAAATACCTGAAACACCATTTGTGTATGTATTCATTGAGTTCTGCAACAGAAAATGAAGTTTTCCTCATTTTCTTCCAACACTTCATAACTTTTACCAAATTAAAGATCCCATTCTTATGTGCACACAGGTTTAACATCTCTAGAGTAATATTTATTTGTGTACGTGAGATGAGTATAATGTATTTCTTTGTTGTACAAGTTATCATCTGAAATCAAGTTTATCTCCAGTTAGTACTATGTAAAATCCTCTACACTGATAAACCAAACAATGACAATTGTGACTTTCGGTTTCACCACAGACATTTATGATCATACATAAGACATCTTCCAAATTCAGAATATTCGATGATGCAATCCAACAAACCAATTTACTTGCTTGATTTTGTCAGCACAACTGACATTGGATATTTTATCATGACTTGATTAAATTGTGAAAAAAAAACGAAAATGTTTTAATCTTTTAGTAGTTTAATGTTATTGATTATGATTAATTCAATATATAAATTTCATAAAAGTCAAAGAAATCAAATTAGGTTTAAACATTCCACATAATAACATCTTGGTATATACAGATACTTGTATCAGGGTGTGATACAAGAAATAGATTATAAGTTACTCTACAGCCCTTTAACCCTTCATTAATTATCTCAGGTATCCAGATACATTCATTCAAATCAATTACCAGGTTTGAATACAAAACATATCTTTTTATATCTCATAATGAGATGGTTAGGGCTGCAGCTTATTAGTAAAGAACAGACTTTATGTTTACTAAAAAAATTGATATAAATGAATTTGTTTTCTTTACCAGGTGGAAGATCTTTTACTCTTGGCAATGATGTGAGCATGTGTTATTATGGACAGAGATGTCGACTTCAGGTTGCAGAGATCAGTCCGTGGAATGCTTGTGAGGAGAAAGTCCATGTCCAATGTAAAGAATCAGACACTGCTGAAAGCAGGCTACAGAATCTGACCACAGATTTATCAGAACTAGATCTATCTGCTGATTCTAGTTTGTCTTTTTTAGACAAATCAGACACAAGTGTTACATCTACACCACTGAGGGGCTCTGACAACAAAAGCTTTAGTACTGAGAGTGTGTCTTCTCCCTCCTCTTCTAGTACTCCAGATGTGAAAAGTCGATCTCTGATTGATGCAAACTTTCAGACACCTCAAAAGACCACAACCGACAATGCTCTGAAAAACATTCAAAAGACATTCTATAAAATAACTGCAAATACAAGAGTTGTCATTTCTAAACCAATCACAGATCAAGAGAAAGTTTCGCAGGAGAAGAGATTTGTAACATTTGATATGATTGGAGGCTTGTCAAAGCAAATATTGTCTTTGAAGGAGATGATAAATCTACCCCTTCATTCTCCAGAAGTGTTCAAGTCTTATGGCCAGTAATTGTGCAGGATTAAAATGGATTGTTTCAACATAGAGTTCTAGTCCGTAGAAGTTTAATGTTAGCCTTTTTGGTACCAGTGTTGTTAAGTTGAGTGTGTAATATGAGTAATTTTTAATTCCTCCTGTGTACCAGTAATCTTAGAAATATGAAAATAATACTTTTTCAATCTCTACATGATGTTTTATGTGGATTGAATCAAATATGGTTTACAATTGGGAGTCCTGAAGTTCAGAAAAGTTCCTGTTATTTGATAAATAATATCCATTTTGATATCATTACAGGGTTGCCACTGCCTAGAGGAATCCTCCTTTTTGGTCCTTCTGGTACGGGTAAGACCATGTTACTGAAGGCTGTTGCCAATCAACTAGGTGTTCATGTCATTGATATCTGCTCCTCCGACATTATTAGCAAGTAAGGGAACTCAAACTGTCTTTTACTTTTTTACTCTGGAATGTATTTACATTATTAGCAAGTAAGGGGACACAAAGTATCTTTGAAGTTTTTACTCGAATGTGTTTACATTATTAGCAAGTAAGGGGACACAAAGTATCTTTGAAGTTTTTACTCGAATGTGTTTACATTATTAGCAAGTAAGGGGACTCAAAGTATCTTTGAAGTTTTTACTCGAATGTATTTTCATTATTAGCAAGTAAGGGGACTTGAAGTGTTGATCACATTTTCAATCTATAACATATTTTCCTGTAAATAATGTGATCTCAAAAAGTTATAATCTTAAGAAACCAGTTCATAATATAATGAGAGTCATAAGTTCAAATATCTTCAGCAAAGCTTGGTAAGTAGAGTTTGTTTTTCGATATGGCGGTCAATGAGATAGATGCTGCATTTTTTGTGCTGAGTTTTTTGAAGTGATTACAGTCTACAACAGTTACATGTTATTATTTTGTTACATCTAGTAAAGGAACAACAGAAATTTGATTTTATTGTTGTAGGTTTTATGGAGAGTCGGAGGAAAATATGAGAAATGTGTTCAAAGAGGCAGAAGAAAGGTAAGAAAGCAAAAATGATCAATCAAATGATATTCTTAAAATAAGAATTATACACAATTGGGTTTTAGGAAATAATTAAACTGTGGAGATATTGTGGTTACATGTACAGATGAATATTTAAAATGAGTTCCCCTGTGAATGTGAGAGAAATTGATTTAGAAGAAATTCACTGAGGATTTAGATGTCAAAAACATTTATTTGTTACCACTGTTGGATACTTATATAATATATATTCCTGTGTTATTTATACCTGAAGTCTGTACAAGTTCTATTTGACAAGGTTGTTAGTGTAATAACAATGATTTATAAGTTATATTTTGCTAACTGAAAGGTCACAACATGATTTATCTCTACTCTTATTTCCTGAGAATTCATGCGTAGATCTTTCTTAAATTGCAAGCGTAGAAGCCCCTTGGTCCCTGATTGCTACTGTGTGATTTTGGGTCTGATCAGAAAAACTGGATCGCTGTGTGTTTTACCAGTTGATGGCCATAAAAACTTTCATGTGTTGACAGGCCATTAAGAATGTAATATAATAATAATAATAATAATAATATAATCAGAAAACAAAATGGCTGCCAGACGGCCATCTTGAATTTTGATTTTGAAAGTTTATTATCGCTATTTCTTGAGAACTCAAACATCTCAAATTTCATGTCTATGGTGTCTTGATCCCTAGTTATGCCTGTTTGAGTTTGGGATTGATCAGAAAATAAAATGGTCAACAGTCTACCATCTTTGATTGTGCCTAGTAAAGACTGAAGGACTGTATGGATCTCTCTCAAATTTCATACATACATTTCTTTTGTTCTCTACTTGTGTCTGTTTGATTTTGGGACTGATCAGAAAAAAACAAAATGGCTTCCAGGTGACCATCTTTGGTTTGGCAGATAAAGATTATCATTGCTTTTTCTGCAAAGGAATGTTCAAATTTCTTTAAGATCAAAAAGAGAGAAGAGAAGAGTATTGTGGGAAAAGATCCAACTTTCAAAGAGCAAATAAAGATCAAACAATGATGGGCTCCAAGATCCCTCTGGTTCTCTTGTTTTAAATATAGCTAACTCCACTAAAGGAGATACCATATACCACAATCACACATTGTGTAACCTCAGGTTATATAGTGTTTAATGTAAACTGATAGCTTGTTTCACAATCGTTGAAAAATAAATGAATGTTTATGTGATATAAGTATAGGCTACAGGTCATCAGCAATTATCATTATGGATGATGTTGATTCCCTGTTTCTACAGGTCACCAACCATTATCATTATGGATGATGTTGATTCCCTGTTTCTACAGGTCACCAACCATTATCATTATGGATGATGTTGATTCCCTGTTTCTACAGGTCACCAACCATTATCATTATGGATGATGTTGATTCCCTGTTTCTACAGGTCACCAACCATTATCATTATGGATGATGTTGATTCCCTGTTTCTACAGGTCACCAACCATTATCATTATGGATGATGTTGATTCCCTGTTCCCACGGCGAGATACCTCACAGAATGAGTCTCAGAAACGCCTTGTAGCGACACTTCTCACTTTGATGGATGGAATCGACAGGGTAAGTATACTTCGCAGTAAATTTAATGTCAGTAATTTCTGTTTCCATCATTTATTGTATTGAAGAACTTATTTCTACTTAGAAGGCATGTACACCAGTCATTCACATGCTGCTGATTATTGCATCCATAATCTGTACCTAAATGATATAATGTTTTAATGTCCTCTATGAAAGTTATAAAAAATACTGAAGATTACAGGAGAAGACAGGTAAATATTTTGACCTGTAGTTGATCCCACTTATTTATTTGCAATATGTTAAAGGTACTTTTTAACTGCATTCTTTATGTTATCTATTTGTCTTTACCAATAAGTTTCCATGACCCCTCAGTACAGAGTTATGATCCTTTATTTAACTTTTGTGTCATAAGCATAGCTTTGCTTGTATTTACTAGGATCTTGAAACTTGGTGTATACAGTGGTCATATCAAGAGAATGTGCTGTATACCAAATTCAGGATCTGCAACCCCTTGATTACAGAACTATGAACCTTTGTTAAAATTTTGTGTTCTATAAATTCTTTTTGGGGAGCTTTCATCAGTTTCACTGATTATTGATGGTTTTACTTTCCAGGCTAGTAAATGTTTTGTGATGGTGATTGCTGCTTGTTGTATGCCAGACTCTCTTGATCCAGCCATAAGGAGACCAGGACGGTTTGACAGAGAGATAGAGATTGGCGTTCCGACAGCAACAGATAGACTGGAGGTCTTGCTATCCTGTTCCGATATCTTAAAATTTGTACAATTCCTAAGATGAACTATTTCTGTCAAAAAAAGTTCTTGTAAAATTTGTAATTTGTTCTTTTAAGAAATCAAATGTTTCAAATAACATTACTGTGTCAAGGACACCAAAAGCAATAACATATGACACCATGAGGGTATCAAAGTAAATGACTAATATAGATTGAGGTATACTGTCCGATGGAATACCTTAGTTTATGGTCAGTGAGTAAGACATACAGTCTTGTAAACATCTCAGATTTTGTGTCATTGATTTACATACTTTTTTGCTTCTGGTAAAAATGAAGTGTGAATATAATACATTTTTATGTTATAAAGTTTACACCATTAATTACATGTTATTCCATTATGAAAAAGAATGAAAACATAGAAGTTATACTTTAATAATTATCATAACTTGCATTTTTGTAAAATATTACAATTTCAGATATTACAGTGTGTGATGTCCACAGTGCCCCATTCCCTAAGCGTGGCTGATCTTACTGCAGTGGCTGACACAGCACATGGCTATGTTGGAGCAGATCTGGCCTACGTATGTCAGCAAGGTGACATTTTTGCACTATTGATGTAGAAAGAAAGTTGACTCACTAGATGTTTCTACAATTCTTGTTAATTTGAACATTAATTACAATTTTCAGGTTCAGGAAAGAAGACTGCATTTGACTTGATAATCAGATTGGTAACCTCTGTTGCCCATCTATCTGTTAACATGTTCAGTTATTGTGACCTTGAGAAATACTGGAGGGATCAGATTTCATGTATAGGTGCCATTGGTCCCTAGTCGCATGTGCCCATTTGGTTTTGGGACTGATCAGATAAGCAAGATGACTGACATCTTGGATTTTGATCATGAAAGTTTGTTATCAATCTTTTTGGACCTTTCTCAAATTTGATCTGTGAGTTCCTTTTGGTCCATGGTTGTGTCCATTTGATTTTAAGACTAACCAGAAAAACAAAAAATTGCTGACAGGTAGCCATCTTGGATTTTGACAATGAAAGTTTGTTGCTGCTATTTCTTGCAAAATACTGGTTGGATCTTTTCTCAAAGAATTGCTGCAGCTAGATATCCAATGCTTCTGGGAGAAATATGATGTGTAAACAAACAAAACAAAATGTTTTAAGTTTTCTTTACAATTTATATTACTTCTTTGCCTTATTAAATATTTCTGTGACAGCCAGTATCAATGCTGTGAAGAGAAATCTTCGTGACCATGAGGAACTAGAGACAGAGCCGACTGCTGTCATTACAAGGGAGGATATAGCTGTTGCTATGACAACTGTTCAGCCTAGTGCCATGCGGGAGGTACAGCTAGAGATTCCCAAGGTCAGTTTATACGAAGGTCAAACTTAACCAGCAAGTTAAGACCAATGTTATATTAAACTACAGAAAGATCTGAAATCCCAATGGTCAGCTTATTTATCTTTTGTGTCAAATTTCAACAGCTAGTGAGATCAAGGTCAAACTTCAACAGCTAGTTATATCAAGGTCAAACTTCAACAGCTAGTTATATCAAGGTCAAACTTCAACAGCTAGTGATATCAAGGTCAAACTTCAACAGCTATTGATATCAAGGTCAAACTTCAACAGCTAGTGATATCAAGGTCAAACTTCAACGGCTATTGATATCAAGGTCAAACTTCAACAGCTATTGATATCAAGGTCAAACTTCAACAGCTAGTGATATCAAGGTCAAACTTCAACAGCTAGAGATATCAAGGTCAAACTTCAACAGCTAGTGATATCAAGGTCAAACTTCAACAGCTAGTGATATCAAGGTCAAACTTCAACAGCTAGTGATATCAAGGTCAAACTTCAACAGCTATTGATATCAAGGTCAAACTTCAACAGCTAGTGATATCAAGGTCAAACTTCAACAGCTAGTGATATCAAGGTCAAACTTCAACAGCTAGTGATATCAAGGTCAAACTTCAACAGCTATTGATATCAAGGTCAAACTTCAACAGCTAGTGATATCAAGGTCAAACTTCAACAGCTAGTGATATCAAGGTCAAACTTCAACAGCTAGTGATATGAAGGTCAAACTTCAACAGCTAGTGATATCAAGGTCAGACTTTAACAGCTGGAGATATCAAGGTCAGACTTGAAATAGCTAGAAAGCATCAAGATCAAATTTCCTAAGGTCAAATTCACTAAAAATGGACTGGTAAGAAATCCAAAATGTCTGACATTATTGGCTAGAAATCCAAAATGTCTGACATTATTGGCTAGAAATCAAAAACATTAGACTAAAGAAGTTAGAAATTACAAACATCACACTATAAAGTAGCTAGGAATGTCATAAAATGCCTAAAAATTCACAAATTTTAAACAATTATAAAGATTACAAGTCTTGTTTAAATGCAGACCTTGACCTTTGACAATACAACTGCTCGGGAGAGATGTTAAAATTTCATATTTGTATCTGACCTTGACGTCTTACCCAGTAGGTGCTATGAAGTGATGTTTGAGTTACATGATTATATCTGACCTTGACCTCTTACCCTTTAGGTGCTGTGGAGTGATGTTTGAGTTACATGATTATATCTGACCTTGACCTCTGACCCAGTAGGTGCTATGAAGTGATGTTTGAGTTACATGATTATATCTGACCTTGACCTCTTACCCTTTAGGTGCTGTGGAGTGATGTTTGAGTTACATGATTATATCTGACCTTGACCTCTGACCCAGTAGGTGCTATGAAGTGATGTTTGAGTTACATGATTATATCTGACCTTGACCTCTTACCCTTTAGGTGCTGTGGAGTGATGTTGGAGGTCAGGAGGAGGTGAAGTTGAAGCTAAAGCAGGCAGTGGAGTGGCCACTGAAACATCCTGAAGCCTTCCTCAGGATGGGAATCAAACCTCCTAGAGGTGTTCTCATGTATGGTCCACCAGGCTGTTCTAAAACCATGATCGCCAAGGCCCTAGCCACGGAGAGTGGACTCAACTTTCTGGCTGTCAAGGTCAGCCGTTATATAAGTTGGTTGTAAACATATCTTTGTCATCATTGCTAGAATGATAGTAAACCCGACTGTCTATGTTGTATACAACTATCAAAACATAAACTTAAGCATTAGAACTATTGATTTAAATTTTGAATAACGATAGGGGTATATCTAACAAAACCAAAATATTCTGGACTTTTTTGCATGTATGAAATATTTCAAACTCCTTTCTTTTCCCCTAATTTTACTAACAATTCTTACATTACCTTTAACAAGTGTATTGGATGGAACAGACAAGAGAACTTGTTTACTATCCCACACAACTTTATGTAAATACTCTTCCCAGGTGATTTGTCTGGTGATGGTAACAGTGTACAGTCACTGAAACACCACACATACATTTCTGACTGGCTATGATATAGGTATATAGTCTTTCTGCCTACCAATCTGAAGACAACGTTTTACTGGTTATGTTTATAGGGTCCTGAGTTATTCAGTAAATGGGTCGGTGAGTCAGAGAGAGCAGTCAGAGAGTTGTTCAGGAAAGCCAGGTCTGCTGCACCATCCATTGTTTTCTTTGATGAGATTGATGCTCTTGCTGTTGAAAGAGGAAGGTAATTGTTGAAGGATTTCAAAAAAGATTTTCTAATTTTTTGAGAATTTTTGTCATGTAGACTTTAGCTAAATAAAAAAAAATGGGCACTGGGCAACTCCCAATTCTTTATGGGACAGGGGGAAGAGGATGTTTATTTGAAAAAAGATACAAAAGAGATACAGATAATGTATGAATGATGAGGACAATGTTTACAAGTGTGTGATCAAATCACCCCTTATACAATGTTTGTGTAGTCAGTAGAATTGTAACAGTGTTATCAGGACTTCATTTCTCATTTAATTTCCATGACTCTTTAAAACTATGTTTACTTAATATCACCATTGATAAGAAATGATGTCCTTTCACTCATCACTGTTCTTGTGTAAATTGTACAAATTTGACATTATTGACCTGAGATTCTAATATGAATTTTTTCATGATTTGTGAAAGTCTTTTCTGTGTTACCATGCTATAATTGTAAGCTTTTCTGTGATACCATGTGATAATTGTAAGCTTTTCTGTGTTAAAATGTTATAATTGTAAGCTTTTCTGTGTTACCATGTGATAATTGTAAGCTTTTCTGTGTTACCATGTGATAATTGTAAGCTTTTCTGTGTTACCATGTGCTAATTGTAAGCTTTTCTGTGTTAAAATGTTATGATTGTAAGCTTTTCTGTGTTACCATGTTATAATTGTAAGCTTTTCTGTGTTACCATGTGATAATTGTAAGCTTTTCTGTGTTACCATATGATAATTGTAAGCTTTTCTGTGTTACCATGTGATAATTGTAAGCTTTTCTGTGTTACCATGTGCTAATTGTAAGCTTTTCTGTGTTAAAATGTTATGATTGTAAGCTTTTCTGTGTTACCATGTGATAATTGTAAGCTTTTCTATGTTGCCATGTGATAATTGTAAGCTTTTCTGTGTTACCATGTGATAATTGTAAGCTTTTCTGTGTTACCATGTGATGATTGTAAGCTTTTCTGTGTTACCATGTGATGATTGTAAGCTTTTCTGTGTTGAAATGTTATGATTGTAAGCTTTTCTGTGTTACCATGTGATAATTGTAAGCTTTTCTGTGTTACCATGTGATAATTGTAAGCTTTTCTGTGTTAAAATGTTATGATTGTAAGCTTTTCTGTGTTACCATGTGATAATTGTAAGCTTTTCTGTGTTACCATGTGCTAATTGTAAGCTTTTCTGTGTTAAAATGTTATGATTGTAAGCTTTTCTGTGTTACCATGTGATAATTGTAAGCTTTTCTGTGTTACCATGTGATAATTGTAAGCTTTTCTGTGTTACCATGTGATAATTGTAAGCTTTTCTGTGTTAAAATGTTATAATTGTAAGCTTTTCTGTGTTACCATGTGATGATTGTAAGCTTTTCTGTGTTTAAATGTTATAATTGTAAGCTTTTCTGTGTTACCATGTGATAATTGTAAGCTTTTCTGTGTTACCATGTGATAATTGTAAGCTTTTCTATGTTGCCATGTGATAATTGTAAGCTTTTCTGTGTTGAAATGTTATAATTGTAAGCTTTTTTGTGTTACCATGTGCTAATTGTAAGCTTTTCTGTGTTAAAATGTTATAATTGTAAGCTTTTCTGTGATACCATGTGATAATTGTAAGCTTTTCTGTGTTACCATGTGATAATAACCTTTTCTGTGTTACCATGTGATAATTGTAAGCTTTTCTGTGTTACCATGTGATAATTGTAAGCTTTTCTGTGTTACCATGTGATAATTGTAAGCTTTTCTGTGTTACCATGTGATAATTGTAAGCTTTTCTGTGTTACCATGTGATGATTGTAAGCTTTTCTGTGTTACCATGTGATAATTGAAAGCTTTTCTGTGTTACCATGTGATAATTGTAAGCTTTTCTGTGTTACCATGTGATAATTGTAAGCTTTTCTGTGTTACCATGTGATAATTGTAAGCTTTTCTGTGTTACCATGTTATAATTGTAAGCTTTTCTGTGTTACCATGTGATAATTGTAAGCTTTTCTGTGTTACCATGTGATGATTGTAAGCTTTTCTGTGTTGCCATGTTATAATTGTAAGCTTTTCTATGTTGCCATGTGATAATTGTAAGCTTTTCTGTGTTACCATGTTATAATTGTAAGCTTTTCTATGTTGCCATGTGATAATTGTAAGCTTTTCTGTGTTGAAATGTTATAATTGTAAGCTTTTTTGTGTTACCATGTGCTAATTGTAAGCTTTTCTGTGTTACCATGTGATGATTGTAAGCTTTTCTGTGTTACCATGTTATAATTGTAAGCTTTTCTGTGTTACCATGTGATAATTGTAAGCTTTTCTGTGTTACCATGTTATAATTGTAAGCTTTTCTGTGTTACCATGTGATAATAAGCTTTTCTGTGTTACCATGTGATGATTGTAAGCTTTTCTGTGTTACCATGTGATAATTGTAAGCTTTTCTGTGTTACCATGTGCTAATTGTAAGCTTTTCTGTGTTAAAATGTTATAATTGTAAGCTTTTCTGTGTTACCATGTGATAATTGTAAGCTTTTCTGTGTTACCATGTGATAATTGTAAGCTTTTCTGTGTTACCATGTGCTAATTGTAAGCTTTTCTGTGTTAAAATGTTATAATTGTAAGCTTTTCTGTGTTACCATGTGATGATTGTAAGCTTTTCTGTGTTGCCATGTTATAATTGTAAGCTTTTCTATGTTGCCATGTGATAATTGTAAGCTTTTCTGTGTTACCATGTTATAATTGTAAGCTTTTCTATGTTGCCATGTGATAATTGTAAGCTTTTCTGTGTTGAAACGTTATAATTGTAAGCTTTTTTGTGTTACCATGTGCTAATTGTAAGCTTTTCTGTGTTACCATGTGATAATTGAAAGCTTTTCTGTGTTACCATGTGATAATTGTAAGCTTTTCTGTGTTACCATGTGATAATAACCTTTTCTGTGTTACCATGTTATAATTGTAAGCTTTTCTGTGTTACCATGTTATAATTGTAAGCTTTTCTGTGTTACCATGTTATAATTGTAAGCTTTTCTGTGTTACCATGTGATAATTGTAAGCTTTTCTGTGTTACCATGTGATAATTGTAGGCTTTTCTGTGTTACCATGTGATAATAACCTTTTCTGTGTTACCATGTGATGATTGTAAGCTTTTCTGTGTTACCATGTGATAATTGAAAGCTTTTCTGTGTTACCATGTGATAATTGTAAGCTTTTCTGTGTTACCATGTGCTAATTGTAAGCTTTTCTGTGTTACCATGTTATAATTGTAAGCTTTTCTGTGTTACCATGTGATGATTGTAAGCTTTTCTGTGTTATCATGTGATGATTGTTAGCTGTGTTTTTTGACAGTTCCTCAGGAGGTAGTAACGTTAGTGATCGTGTGCTGGCCCAGCTGTTGACAGAGATAGATGGTGTGGACAGTTTACAGGATGTCACAGTAATCGCGGCCACCAACCGTCCTGATATGATAGATAAGGTTGAGAAAGTCATATAGTTTTATAATGATCATTAAGTTATTTTGACTTCAGTTTGCCTTCACATGATATAGCAAACTTGAACACTTTCTGTTTGTATATTGATTTCTAAGAAAGTATTTTGATTATTTCTCGATTCCAATTAATCCTGTTCGTGCTGCAAAATTTTCTGTAAGAAAACAGGCCTAGATTTTACTATTCTTCCAATATGTTAGTAATTTTTGGGAAAGGGAGGGTTAGAAGAGTGGATGGGGAGAGTCGTTACTTTTCTGTCAGTCTCATGTACATGGTATTGTTATTTCTGTACTTTTCTGCTCCCTGAAAATTTTTAGGGGAACCCTATTTACACCATTATGTCTATCTGTCCGTCTTTCTGTCCAACCTTTCATGTCAAGAGCATAACTTTGCCCACACTTAAACAAGGATCATTGATGTAAGCATTGGTCAAACTATGGTGATATCAATGTACCAAATTCAGGGCCAGCAGCCCCTTTATTACAGCGTCAGTGCCCTTTGTTAAAATTTATATCTGTATCCAAACTTTGCTTTCATTTAAGCTAGGATAATGTATACACAGGTCATACTAAGATGATGACAGAATTATTGCCTTTTGGTAACAATTTGTGTCCAATAGAATTGTTAACGAGGAGCCTTAACCAATTTCAGTAATACCCTTATTTCTGGAGTAGCTTTCGGTTGCTTCTTCTGATACTGTTTATCATTATTCATTTACTGTGATCAGTCTTGCCTGTATATGTATGTATCTCTTGTAATCAGGCTCTGATGAGACCCGGCAGATTAGACAGGATTCTGTATGTGCCACTACCAGATATGAAGACGAGACAGGAAATCTTCAGGATCAACATGGCCAAGATGCCAGTGGACACAGAAGTTGATATAGAATCTCTGGTAAAGAAGACTACAAATTACTCTGGTGCTGAGGTAAGTTTACTGTGTATAAACAAATGTTACTTCTTATCGTGTTTTTACTAAGGATGCACATAGTGGTCACTTTCTGCATGCATTCAGGCATGAATCTGTCTATTGTTTACATCTATAACAGGTTCACACAATAGTAAGGTAAACCTCATTTGATTGTCGTAGTCTTTGACAATGTTAATAGGGCAAAGGTCACTTTTGGATGTCTTTGAATAAAAACACATATTCAAGATATTTCATAAAACACTTCAACAGATGTAGGTGATATTGGCACTATTCATCTGATCAGATTTTAGTGGACATAGGCCAAAGTACAAATGTCACACTTGACCACAACAAAAGAGATCAATAGAGGATGAATGGGGAGGGGATGGGTTCACTTTTATTGTAATGTATAACATTGTGCCTTTGTGTTGCAAGGCTTGGTATTTTGGCTATGAATCTTATCCCGTGGAATGTTCTGAAATATAAAGAGTTTTGTCTTTGTGTTACAAGTGATGTATTTTTTTTCTTGTCACCAGGTTTCATGTTTTTATTTCAGGTGTCTGCTGTGTGTCATGAGGCTGCCATGTTTGCCCTACAAGAAGACATTGACAGTCAGACTGTACATTCACGTCACTTTGAAGCTGCTCTGACAGTGATCAAACCAAGGATAACTGTTGAACTGATAGAATACTATAAAAACTACCAACATGAAAAAGGCATGCAGAAAGTTTGATTTATACTGTGAGGTAAATAAAACCTACCACTGAACTAGAGAAATAGTGACTTTTTCTCACTGTTGTCTTATTTACTCCAAATTCTGTGTTGATGATGAATCAACACAAATCTAACCGTATGTCAGATGTGACATGTCTGGTAAACTTGACCAGAGAACCAGATATCCTACAGGTAAACAAAGGTTATATAACTCAGGAATTTCTACAGGGAAACATAGGCCAGCAGATCAACAAGAGCAACTAAATCTTCACAACTATTGTCTTCACAAAACAATATTCAGTGACAGCATTGTGGAATGATATGGACATTGTGAGTGACATAATGACATCATACAACATCAACATCAATGACAAAAGAAAGTCAGATGACACAAGAAGAAACAATGTGAGAAAATCACAGAATAAAAACTACTGATATTACTATAGGAAAGTAATGATTTATTGCGTTAGAAATGAACGTGTCAGAAGCCATTATTTAATTTGATGTCTCTGTTACATCAGTAATTTCTAAAGAACGCAGGTAAAAGTACTGCTTATGCAACAAAAATACTTTCACTGGAAATTCATTTAGATGATGTTTTAAAAACGCCATCATAATCTTATTTTGAAATATTCAATTCCCTTGTGCAATATGAAGTTTCATGTGTTGGAAGCTCAGTAATATTTTGAATTATAAATCTGGTTATTGTTTGGTAACGTGACATCAGCCCCTTGGCTTGATTACTATTTAAGGAATGTGCATGTAGAACGACCAAATCGCTGACGACATGTAGGGGAAATGCGTCACCTTGTGAAAAAGGCTGGAAATACACAGCTGGGAAAAGACCTGAAAAGTATGTGGAAGGAATGAATGCTGGTAAGACTGATGCAAGCAAAAATTTTGAGTACATGACTATATTTAGGCTTATGTAGATTTCCAGGAGCTTGATGTATGTAATAAGAGGTAATTTGTGTACAGATAGAGTAATAATAACAGGTTTGAACACAAACAATCACTACTTCTTTGTGCCTTCTGATAATGAAAAACTGTCTGTGCAGCAAAGCTATTTTCTCCATTACAAAAGAGGAATGTGGAGAGCTGAAAACCTATTACTAAATATGTACACACATTTTAAACACACCTGGCAGATTGGCAAAAACTTGTAAACCCTCATTGTCTAATCTGTGGGAAAAGTAACAATAATTTACTACAATGTCCATCACTTCAGAAAACATTTACATCTGCTCTCAAAGAGATTAACATCATGCAACTTGTAGACTTTAACTCAAATACATTTCTTGTTATTGGTACCTTACCATGTGTACAGAACAGAAAAGATAGCAGAGCTGTATAAACAGTGCAGAGGGGATAGCATAACTGTACAGGTAGTGCAGAGTGGCAAGACAGAAGTTTGGTGGGGGGCTGGGGGGATTGGATAGCAAAGCTGTATAGACAGTGCCGAATGGCAGGACAGAAGAGGGATAGCAAAGCTGTAAAGACTGCCGAATGGCAGGACAGAATGAGGAGAGAGGGGGGATAGGACCGAATTTTAAATTGTTTAATTGTATCAACACCTTATCACCAACAAAAGAGGGACCTCATAAGACCCCACAAGACTACAATAATAACTATCATAATCTACGCCAAAACATGTCAACATTACTGACCAAGATTTCACTACGATATTATCATCTACTGAACTCCTGGAACCATGATAACGGTCTTCGCAAATAAAAACAGCTATACCACACCATGTTTAAAACGGTATACAAAACCCTGGACAAATCCTACTTGATATATTATGCACATGGTCACCTTTTTTTATGAATGAAATAATTTAAACATGAAAATGTTCATCTTTCTCGTATTACTAGAGAATTCATTCGCTGGTCTTTCGAGCTTTGAGTATTGAAGAGTGATATTACATCGCGGTAGTTGTCGAAGCAGAAGGCGCTTGCTTCTCCGGAACTCCTGGTCATATTGTCCTTTTTCAGGAGTCTTTTGTTTATATTTTAGTCTAGTTATTCGAATTTCATTTCGATTATATTCACATGTTTGTATTTTCTTGTTTTTTAAGCCGTCTCCAAACTCAACTATCCGTCGTTACGGATATAAGTGTCGAAAAGTTTCCTCCACAAGTGACATGTATTTGGAACATTATTCATGTATTAGACAGATACTAGAGTTTTTTTTATATATTTATTCAAAACACCGACGGAAACTGATATATTTCATCGAACCAAGCTGAAAGAACACAAAAATACCTACAATGTAACAAGATCGTAATCCGAACTTGAAATCATGGAAGGATCTACACGGAGACAACTGTAAAAGTACAGTCCTCGCCATGCAAATCATTGGTCAACCTGCGTAAGCTATGTGTTGTTCTGAAATTAGTACGGATACATTTTGCTGATGTATTTGAGAGAAAGAAAGGTAAATCTGACACTAAAACGAGGCTAGCGATCTAGTCCATCCCCTTGTGATTACTGTGCCTTGTACATCACATGTCTGCACATTCTTGCAGGCTCATGTAGTGCAGAATACTATACACAAGTACAAAAAACAGAACCTGCTTTGTGTTGAGGATACAAATACTTGTTAAAATAAAACCCTTTCTGTAGCCGGACATACAAATACTGTAAAATCCTCTCTAAGAGTTTTAGATAATGACCATTTGTTCTAAAAGTTACAAAACGCCACAACAGGACATTGTAGAGTCACGTTTGTGCATAGCAGCAAGGGTCTATACCTTATTACGGACAGGGCGGATCCTGTTTGCTCTGAAAGTCATCAATCGTCATGCACTTCTGACTTATGGTGAATAGCTTGATTGTGTTTTCGGTTCCTCGTTCTCCAACCAATCAAAACATAGACGTTAAAATTCAGCCTGCTTATGTTGATTCCGGCTAGTTTTTTTATAGACCCATAGCATCACTGACAAAAAATCCTAAACGGACGGACCAGTTATATGATGCAGATTAAGTCTTTATTTGGCTTTACAGTATATTACAGTATCTAATTCTGTAAGGTTCTAATCACAGGTGTACGTTTACCACAACCTTCGAAATTGCAGGTTGAAGACTGATACTCTCATGTCCCCTATATTTTCCGTAACCTGCACGTCACGTTCATATACATGTACTTGACATTCTTTTGATATCATTTAATATTGCAATTTCACATACAATCCTGGCTTTTGATATTGTGTTTTTCTTCAGTTACCTTTAGCATTACTGATGCGTCCCAAAAGGCTGTAAAAGAAGGATGGCGTAATATATTTGATTATTTGGCTCCAAAGTATCTAGTTCCCTATGTTTCTGTTTATACGATCAGGGAAACTTTTAGAGTGTTCGTTTTGAACAGCCATTGTTAAATGTTACTTTAACTTACATGAAACATATGCAGTAGGTTCAGTGACAGAGTAATTGAGACGTCCATTATGACACCTGTCATGGTGTTACCTGCTTTTCTGTGCTGAAGGCACATTCCTGTAGACACTTTGGTATTCCTCTGTTGTTCTTGAGATAATTAAGTGATACGCTAAATATGTAATTTACTTAACGCCTCTGCCTGAAGCCGGCACTAGCCCTGTTGCTGTAGTTTGTACCAAGGGGTCAACTGTCATGGTCTACAATGATGCTGATGATTAACATTAAAAGAAATTGACCGTTAGTGCTTACTATCTATAAGTTTTCACACAGATGTTCTACCTAAGTTAATTACATCCTTTTGGATACATAAATATTGACTGAAGCTTATTGGAAGGTGGAAATAAAGAGACAACATTTTGATGTTGTGATTAACATGACAACAGCACCTAAGAAAATGAAAGAAAATAGGAGGACGCAAAATAAAACGAATGATGATAACAGCATAGACACCGAAACGAAAGGAAAGACAACTTCGTAAAACAAAAGGGAAATGATTCAGCAAGAGTCGAGATAACTAAGTAAAAATAAGGAGGGCAGCAACAGAAGGCACGGGGACACACACAAGTCAACCTAGTGTCAGTAAACCCCGGGGATTCTATAGACCTGTACATGTTAACCTAGTGTCAGTAATCCCCGGGAATTCCATACATATGTACATGTTAACCTAGTGACAGTAATCCCCGGGGATTCGATATATCTGTACATGTTAACCCAGTGTCAGTAATCCCCGGGGATTCCATACACCTGTACACGTTAACCTAGTGACAGTAATCCCCGGGGATTCCATACACCTGTACATGTTAACCCAGTGTTACTTTAATGATTTTAATTAGCCTGTATAAGTACAAATTTCAACAGTGATACACTTTATATATATAAAAATATATCCAATGATAAAAAAATCAGTAAAAGAAATCAATCTTTTTACCGTGATGTCGCTTCAAGCCAAAATTTGTGTTTCTGTTATAATTTAATTTTGTTGTGATCGTAACGAAGTTGGCAGACAACGTGCACGTGTAAATCGTGTTCTAATGCCTGTAGGCAGTCTAGTGTATGACCCCCACCGGTCACTGATGCCATGTGCTAGGCGATCACCACCTATAGCCCGCACCTAAAGGGACAATTATGTGCAATGTCATTCGAACGTGACATGTGTTCAGACCACACCACATTAAAACAATGATATAGTCATTATTATTACACTTGTTTCCGAAAACACATATATTCAATGTGTTTAAAACCAGCGTCATCATATTTTTTTTTTTTTTTTTAATATTCAGAAATTTATATTAAAAATTAAAAAAAATCGTACTCACCTTTTTATGCTACGAGCGTAAACCACACAAACTTAAACATATATGTTTTAATAAAGCAAATCAAGAAATAAAAATACAAAACATTAATGCTTGACAACAGAAATTCCAAATCGATGTCTTTTTCAGACCATTGCAGTGTTATTCAGACTGTAGAATCTAGTAGTTATGAACGGTATACTTTCGCCTTGTAGATAACAAAAAGAAACTTTATATCATAGATAATCGTGTTTATAAGATGATTTCATTAATATTCAAAGAATACAAATTCTATTAACTGAACAGATATTCCAATGTTGTAGAGAGGATTAGCAATGTGTTGCTGTTTTTTTACCTAATATTTTATAAGTAAGCAAAAAAATGGTTTCTTGTATCTTCAAAGTTTATTGTAACTGCGTGACTTGATTTACAGTGCATTTACTGTATGGCGGCTTATGAATCCTTCTCGACATGACGTAAGTGTACAGAACGCTGTACGTGTGAGTTGGCGCCATGATAAGAAGCTAGTCTGAGGGCTTGGTTTGAATTATCAACTAACTGCACTTATAAAAAAACAACACTTACAAACAGAACATCAATTTTGCTTTAATCCTTGTCGTTGTGTCGAGATCGTCTTAATATATAACATCACTTTACCTCATTAGACGTCACAAAATTGGACTGTTCGTCCCACGCGCACACCCGCCGATATGACACTTTTTCAAGTTTTTGAAGATAAAAAGTTTGTGGACTTTGTTATAATTTATATTTTTTGTCTTTTAGTTTTATATGATGAAGGTTGATTGTGCTGATTTCTCAAGGTTTGTTAATGTATATCAAAGTTCCTTGAAATGAAAATATTCCTTCAAACAAAGCGCGTATAAAACAAAACCCAAAATATTCATGTTTATAATTATCAATTAACTAGAACGAAATATTTCCTTAACATATTTATTCATTTTGCGTGTCATGTTGACATTATCTAATGCATTGGAGATCAGAAATAGTAATAGCTATAGTGAAAATATTGTAAATTTTGTATATATATGGAAATCTGGTTTAATCTCATAGAACTATGTCTTTACAGATATAATTACTGGAAGAAAAGTCTAACCATGATACTTCAAGGAGGATAGTCATGTAAATACATTTAATGTAATTACTTACACTTTAATCTATCTGAAATGCTGTGTACACCTTATCTACTTTCCTCAACTACAGATATAATTACAATAAGTAAGGACTATTACTTTGCAATACATTTAAAATAAAGACGTAGGTATAAAGTCCTTTCGATTTGTCTAAATCCTCATATTGATAGGATAGTAATTGCAACATCTTGGGTATTTCAAAGGTTTTATTTAGTCAACTTCATCATAGAGCTATTTATCATTTGGCTTGTTAGCGATAAATATATGGTTGTGTGTATTTTTTTTTTTTAACCTATTTTGATTTGTTCACATTATTGTCGTTCAATTTGAAATAAGAATTAAAGAATACATAAAATGGTTTGAAATTAAGAAAAATAGCCTCTTGTTCTTTTTGCATTCCAAAGTGTAGGAGTATGGGGAAAGTAAGATAGCTTAGCGATTATTTGTAAACATTTTCCAATAAGTTTAGCCTCTCAGTACTTTCAGTACTTTGATTTTACCTAATATTCCAATGTTGTAGAGAGGATTAGCAATGTGTTGCTGTTATTTACCTGAGATATCAATTTTATTCATGAAGTGATATTTCGCCATTGTAGAGATGATTAAGATTCGTTACTGGTCTTCACCCGTGGAAATATATCTGAACTTTGGCGGTTTACCTCCAATGAGATCCTTGGTATGTAAATCAGTGTCTTAATCTTGAAGTAAGACAATATAAATTATAGATACGCTCTGCTTTAACAATGATTGACTTAGCTGGATAATACAACGACATTACAAGTTTTAAGATGTCACTTACACATTGTCAAACAGAAAGTCAATCAGCCAAGAATTGTTTAAAAGTATTGTTTAAAATACACATTTCCGTTTTCAATTTTTTTTAGACTTTGTTATTGTTGCTTTGACCTGTTGTTTGTAACGTCATGTGCGATATTATTACAAGGGGAATTATTGTTTAGTCTTTTGTCGCACTGTAGAGAAGATTAGAAATAATACTATGTTAATTTTGTGCATCCTTATTACGAACATTATACATAAGTTCAGGTAACAAACTACTACTTTTACAATCATCTTGTCACCGTTGTTAGATATTCGCGTACAATGTATGATTTGGACAGCATCGAGAGATACATTTTCTTACTGGTAGACATGAAGCCATGCTATAGAAACACTGTACATCGTGTCAGTAATGTCGAGATGGCATCTTATTATAGTTCCTTTCTCCTCGGTTTCTGAATTCACTGTGGATTGAATCCCTCGGTCACGAATTTTCGTTTCGACCTTGTGTACCTATTATTAACGTAGGCGCTTACATTGTATATCATATTGTAATTATCAAAGCTCTTCTCCCCTGCCAACAGGTATTTACATAACCGGAGCTTGTACAAGTACAAAATGGAATAGAAATGAGTAGCGTTGTGTGGCAATGAAGAATTTACATTGTAGATATTTAGGTAAAGTACAATAATTTATTTAAATACGAGATGACACGAATTACCATATAATTCTATTCCCATTTCAAACATTCTGTATGGGAGATCTGTCACGTAATTAGTTGACTTACGGTCACAGAGCTTCCAGGTATTTTTCAGATTTTAAAAAAAAAAAAAAAATAATACACAAGAAAATATTCACTCACGATGTAAAAACAGCTATGAAAACAATGTGACAGGTTATAATAGGGAATTAAAAACAACAGGAACGGTAACAGTGGGGAACTGGTAATAAAGGAACGGTAATGATAGGGTACTGAAATAGGAAGGGTAAAAATAGGGAACTGGAATAATAGGAACGGTAACAATGGGGAACTGGTAATAAAGGAACGGTAAAAATAGGAAACTGAAAACAATAGGAATGGTTACAAAAGGGAACTGGTAATAAGAACGGTAAAAATAGGGAGCGGTAACAATAGGGAACGGTAACAATAGGGAACTGGTAATAAAGGAATGGTAATGATAGGGAACTGAAAGCGATAGGAACGGTAAAAATAGGGGACGGAAAACAATCGGAACTGTAACAATAGGGAATTGATAACAATCGGAACTGTAACAATAGGGAATTGATAACAATCGGAACTGTAACAATAGGGAATTGATAACAATCGGAACTGTAACAATGGGGGACGGAAAACAATCGGACCTGTAACAATAGGGAACTGAATATAAAATGAACGGTAGCAATAGGAGACACGGAAACATTGGGAATAATAACGAAAAATAGACACGCAAATTTTCTTGTTCAAATGGAAATTATCACTTTTCATTTTTAGTAAGAATGTAGAACTAATGAAAGTGTGCCAATGTAACTACTTTGTAAAGAGAAATATATCGTCACGTCTGTGTCACATATGACAGATATTTAGCCAGTAGCATGAAACCTCATGCTTTATTGTACACGGGAGGTACCACAGTGTCTTGTAACAATATTACTGGGGATGAGGACTTATATAGTATACTATAAGTAAACAGGCCCCTATGTGAGGTATACATCATACATAAGTTCATTTGTACTGTTTATTATTAGATATGATATTGTTGTTGTATTGGTGTACTGCAATGTTTAAATGTTCACATTAAAAATTTATTTTTATTTTGATGATTTCAATGTTCCTAACATGTGTACCTAGATAATGGACACGAGACTAAACCACGTTATACAGGCCTGTTCTTGTGACACATGGAACAACATGACAAAGCATAATCAGGAAGGAACACTTTTAAGGAACATGACGTTGGGTTATAGATGTTATGAAGGACCCAATACAAGCTGTAGATACCAAGCATCCTAAACCCTATGACATCACTGTCATAGAATGTAGCGAAGATTAAGAGCGATCCATGCAGAGTAAACGTCCTTAAAGCATGGGTTTCGATACAAGTTTAAACTAAAGCTGCATCATATAACTATTTCGTCCTTCTAGGATTCATCAGTGATGCCAACAGCTTCAATTGCTGAAACCTACGAAGCGTAAAAGGAAAATCGACCTCGATCGGAATACTTATCAAAATGAGGTGAGGTGCGCTAACCCCCAAATTAAATAAATTTCACGATTCCCGATACTGAAAGTTCACGGATATAGTATGAACAAGACCTTTATTCATATGAATTATAACGTGGCATGTAGGTTACGGCAAAGCTCGGAGACTTAAATTCCGCCAGCAGTGTCTACCACCTGCAATCCTGAAGATTGTACAAGAGACACACACTTTAGAATTAGATATAGAAGTGCTAAATACTGAATTTTACTGTTATCGTACAGCCTTTTCTTCCATTGTTAATAAATGATGTAATTGTAACTATGATAATATAACTTCTTTTAGTAAATAAATGTTCATTTAATCCTTTCATAGGCAAACTAACGAGCATCGAACACGCCCACCTTCATATCGCACAAAGAAATGAAATATCTCTTAATGAGATCACTATGACGACCATAAAAAATCCTCATGATATCATCAACCTGCATCTTTTGAGTTGTACAAAATCGTGATAATTGAAACAGGACTTTGAATATCGAATTATTTGCAACATGTAAACATCACAAGGTAGGGATGCTGAGATGTTGCAATGCAGACATGGAAAATTAACAATAGGGAAATTGAAATCACCACGTTTATCATACAACTTGATAGGAATATGTCCATATTGGTTTCATTGTTGGAAAAGACAGAGATAAAATACTGATGTAGAAAAGTCTGTCGTGTCTTTGATTTCAAGTTCTGGTAGGGATACATGACGGACATGGTTAATGAATCATCAATATATCTGAAAGTGAATTAAACAATTTGGCAAGGTCTTTGTGACCTGTTTTAATAAGCTCTTTGATAAATTCAGCTTCATATGAAAACAGAAACATGTCTGTCTACTGTGGGACAGTTCCTATAGGTATACCAATAGTTTGCTGGAACCTTTTCCCACAAAACTCGACGAATGTGTTGCCAACTAGAAGCGCGAATGATACTTTTTTGGTGTCCGTGTGTACTCTACTTATTATCATTGAGTGTGTACGATCTGATCTTATACAAAGTTATACTTTGTTGTCGTGGTCTTTCAAGTATGCCTTGTAGCATTATCATGTGTTGTTTTGTTCAGCGTCGTAATGATGACGTCAGAAATGATTTGTCTATTTGTCATAAGAGGCCTCACTTCAGTCCAGACATGTTGTTGGTCAATAACTACATTAAATGGACATTCCTTTGTATTTGTCATTTGTTTGACTCCTTTCAATCTCGTTAGTACGTTATTGATATACATGATAGGTAATGCGTAGGATGGTAAGTTATGGCTATGATATCATCTTCGCCCTATCTGTATGGGAACACTAAGTAACATTATACCGCCCTATCAGGGAGGGGACATTAAGTAACATTATACCGCCCTATCTGTGAGGGAACATTAAGTAACATTATACCGCCCTATCAGGGAGGGAACATTAAGTAACTGGATAGCGCCCTATCAGTGAGGGGACACTAAGTAACTGGATACCGCCCTATCAGTGAGGGGACGTTAAGTAATATTATACCGCCCTATCTGTGAGGGAACATTAAGTAACATTATACCGCCCTATCAGTGAGGGAACATTAAGTAACTGGATAGCGCCCTATCAGGGAGGAAACATTAAGTAACTGGATAGCGCCCTATCAGTGAGGGGACACTAAGTAACATTATACCGCCCTATCAGTGAGGGGACGTTAAGTAATATTATACCGCCCTATCTGTGAGGGAACATTAAGTAACATTATACCGCCATATCAGTGAAGGAACATTAGGTAACTGGATAGCGCCCTATCAGGGAGGGAACATTAAGTAACTGGATAGCGCCCTATCAGTGAGGGGACATTAAGTAACTGGATAGCGCCCTATCAGTGAGGGGACGTTAATTAACTGGGTAGCGCCCTATCAGTGAGGGGACATTAGTTAACTGGATAGCGCCCTATCAGTGAGGGGACGTTAAGTAACATTATACCGCCCTATCAGTGAGGGAACATTAAGTAACTGGATAGCGCCCTATCAGTGAGGGGACATTAAGTAACTGGATAGCGCCCTATCAGGGAGGGAACATTAAGTAACTGGATAGCGCCCTATCAGTGAGGGGACACTAAGTAACTGGATAGCGCCCTATCAGGGAGGGAACATTAAGTAACTGGATAGCGCCCTATCAGTGAGGGGACATTAAGTAACTGGATAGCGCCCTATCAGGGAGGGAACATTAAGTAACTGGATAGCGCCCTATCAGTGAGGGAACATTAAGTAACTGGATAGCGCCCTATTAGTGAGGGGACATTAAGTAACTGAATAGCGCCCTATCAGGGAGGGAACATTAAGTAACTGGATAGCGCCCTATCAGTGAGGGGACATTAAGTAACTGGATAGCGCCCTATCAGGGAGGGAACATTAAGTAACTGGATAGCACCCTATCAGTGAGGGACACTAAGTAACATTATACCGCCCTATCAGTGAGGGGACGTTAAGTAACATTATACCGCCCTATCAGTGAGGGAACATTAAGTAACTGGATAGCGCCCTATCAGTGAGGGGACATTAAGTAACTGGATAGCGCCCTATCAGTGAGGGAACATTAAGTAACTGGATAGCGCCCTATCAGTGAGGGGACATTAAGTAACTGGATAGCGCCCTATCAGAGAGGGAACATTAAGTAACTGGATAGCGCCCTATCAGTCAGGGGACACTAAGTAACTGGATAGCGCCCTATCAGGGAGGGAACATTAAGTAACTGGATAGCGCCCTATCAGTGAGGGGACATTAAGTAACTGGATAGCGCCCTATCAGGGAGGGAACATTAAGTAACTGGATAGCGCCCTATCAGTGAGGGGACATTAAGTAACTGGATAGCGCCCTATCAGTGAGGGAACATTAAGTAACTGGATTGCGCCCTATTAGTGAGGGGACATTAAGTAACTGAATAGCGCCCTATCAGGGAGGGAACATTAAGTAACTGGATAGCGCCCTATCAGTGAGGGGACATTAAGTAACTGGATAGCGCCCTATCAGGGAGGGAACATTAAGTAACTGGATAGCACCCTATCAGTGAGGGGACACTAAGTAACATTATACCGCCCTATCAGTGAGGGGACGTTAAGTAACATTATACCGCCCTATCAGTGAGGGAACATTAAGTAACTGGATAGCGCCCTATCAGTGAGGGAACATTAAGTAACTGGATAGCGCCCTATCAGGGAGGGAACATTAAGTAACTGGATAGCGCCCTATCAGTGAGGGGACACTAAGTAACTGGATAGCGCCCTATCAGGGAGGGAACATTAAGTAACTGGATAGCGCCCTATCAGTGAGGGGACATTAAGTAACTGGATAGCGCCCTATCAGTGAGGGGACGTTAATTAACTGGGTAGCGCCCTATCAGTGAGGGGACATTAGTTAACTGGATAGCGCCCCATCAGTGAGGGGACATTAATTAACTGTATAGCGCCCTATCAGTGAGGGGACGTTAAGTAACTGGATAGCGCCCTATCAGTGAGGGGACATTAAGTAAAACGTTACATCCTATCAGCCTATCAGGAAGGAGAAACAACGTAACACATTACCGCCCAATCAGGCAGGATTAGATGTAACATAATACCGCCATATCAGGCAGGGATAAAAGTAACATAATACCGCCATGTCATGGCATTAAGTTACACGTTTCCGCCCTATCAGGGAGGGGACATTAAGTTACACGCTACCGCCCGACCAGGGAGTAATACTATGTAACACTATTCTGTTAGATACAGTCGTTAAGAATGATTTATCAAAAAGTCTGTGAAAATATAGAGTCTGGAGCTGATTTTAACACATGATGTGGTGAATATTAGCACCGACCTATAGCCTTTTCCATTGAGATATGAAGACGTTTACGATGCCCGTCACTATGTCCGGTGATGTTGTTGTAGTTTATTCTTGAATCACAACGTGACATCGCTGACTTACTTCTCTGAAAACATTCTAAATTGAAAGAACGTCCACAATCTCTTGTTATGAGAGTTGTATTTTCCAAGGAGATTGAACGACAATACAAATAAATAGTTGTGAACTATACTGAAGAATATTTCGTGAAAATACGTCTCAATCAAAGAAGAGATATACATAAGACAAAATCATAATAATGACCGAGTTTCTTGTCGACAGCATCTTTGTCGACTTTGGTAGTAAGATCTTCCAGTAGACTAGAAGCATTAATGGATGAACTTATCAAAACAGGTAACATAGACCTTACAAAGTCCTCCAACTTCACTTTCAAATATATTGATGACCTCTTGGTTTTAAATAAAAAAATAGTTATCGATCACGTCTATCGCATTTACCCCTCAGAGCTGGAAATTATGGACAATACATACATACCCACAACGAAACTAGCATGGTCTGTTTTCCATCAAGCTGTAACAGTGGTGGTTTCAATTTTCTCTGTTGCAAATGTTCCATGTGCAACATCCCTGCACACCCAACCAAATGGTATTTACATGTCACAGTTGATTCGATATTTAAGGTCCCATTCCCGTTATCACGATTTTCATGCAAGAAGTCGTCAACTGACGGGCAAACATAAGGTTTCAAAAGATGCAGGTTAGTGAAAATGATGGGTCGTCATGCTGATATCATTCTATGAAGCTGGACGTGATTCGTGCTCGTTAGATTACCTGTTAACTGTGGTTTATCTTGTTCTCATTTGGGATCGTAACATTATTTACTTGGATTGACCAAGATAAACATGGCGAGTGCTGTCAATGAAGCAGAAGACTCCTCCAGAATACCTGATTTTATTTTTCATGTGTTTTCCATGAGTCTCAGTGTTATTATTTTTTTTTATCATATTTCATTGTAGTTTTATCAAATTTGAGTTGGTCCGTTTCATCCTTCTAGGGCTCTTCAGTGATGCTAAAGGCCTAACGTTAGAAAGAAATCGAGAAGGCAACTGTGTAAAACACATCTTGACAGAAAATGTCAACATCTAGATGAGATAAATTCTGTAATTTTCTGATCTGATAATTTCTAACCTAACCACATGTGTTTGTTCTGAACCTTTCCACTAATCGAAGAAATTAAAACGTTACTTGCCGGTTACTGCAAAGCGTTAAAAATGCTAGAATCAAAACATGTTTTCTGATTGGTCATTATTGTGTCATCATTGTGTCTCCAATCATCCATACATCAATTGTATTCATGTTATCAATATTTGACTGCTTTCTCAGCTATAATGTTTATATTCGACTTTGCTTATTAGTCTGCTCTCCGTCCGTCCGCCCTCCCGTCCGTCCGTCATTCCGTGCGTCTAAAAAGGTTTGTAAGTGCTTTTGCAGCTTCATTCGTTCCTGGGATATTCTCTTCAAACTTCACACACTTCTAAAACATCAAATTATCTTGGGTCCAGGTCAAGGTCATTGTTACTATTTTTAGAAAGCCTCTACTGGCTTCATTTCTTGAGGGGTTCCCGTCGAAAGTTGTAATAATAAAAGAGTTTCAGGGTTGTTGTTGCATGGTCACGGTCACCATTACATGCTTGAGAAAATCGGTGTTAGCGCTTTAGCAGCTTCGTTCCTTAAAATTTTTCTCTATCAAACCTCACACATTATTACACATTGGTGATGGAAAAGTATTGTCTAAATGTCATATTTATTCCATTGCTCTATTAAAATCAGTTACAATCTCATTATATACATGTTTTCCCAACTTAACACCAAACAATCTTCATAAATTATTACAGTGTAATAGCTCGCTAGGGCTGGTAGGAGACGTGGGTTACTTCAGCAATACTCTGTATGTTTGTTAACTACGTCAGCATTTTAGTTCTGTGATGTTATATCATGTGTAGTGTATCATTATTGTAATGTTATTGAGTTCGATGAGTAACTTAAGTTATTCTTGTTTTCTTTTCTCTCCCTCTCAAATTAATGAAATGCCAAATATGGAGCCCCTGTCTGAATGGATATTGTGGATTTTCCTGAATCAAAAACCTTACTTAAAATGATTTCCTTGTCGCCACGTCTGCATATCATTATCATTACTAACATGTTTTTTTTAACTGAATGCTTGTTGTGAACTGATATATATGAATTCCATGGAAATAAATGTAGCAAGAATTCGGTACAATATACTAATTCACACTATCTATCAATTGTACAATTACATGTCGTCCACTCTTGTTTTTTCAACTCATTCGTCACCTTGATTTTTACACTTGGAATCCCTAACATCGCTAACAAGCCATAGTAAGAGGAACAAGTTAGAAGATGTAGATTAATTCATCATCTAAAAGATGTTATTATCGTATTCTGTCTGTCGAGCAAGACTTAAATAAGCAAAAACTACAAGGATATACACTTAGAAGATAAATTTCGGTAACGATTTAAAAATGACTCTGAACACTCTGTATCACATGATTAAAAATCCGAATACGATTAAAAAAGGTTACATCTTACATGTGATGATGGTCAACAAAAACGTTACTCTGGTTATCTCAGAATATAACATTTAATTCTTAGAAAATATATGTATATAGTGTAATAGTTGACTATTTATTTAAAACTTTGGTGTAATAGATATATAATTTATTTAAATATTTGGTAAATTAGATACATGACTTGTTTAAATATTTGTTGTAATAGATATATGATTTGTTTCGATATTCTTTGTAATAAATGAAGTATTCTTAATAACGGTATAATAGGTAGAAAATCTGTTTTAATACAAAGTGCAATACTGATATTATTTCAATATATACTGTGATAAATATATTGCTTTAATATATAGTGTGATAGTTACAGTTGTTTAAATATCAGATGTAATAAATAAAGTGTTTGTCTTAATACAAGATGTAAAAGATGTGTTAATTTTTAATTATACGCTGTATTAAATATGTATTTGTTTTAGCATATGGGATAAAAGATGGATTAGTTCCCTTAATATGAGATGTAATAATTACAAAGTATTTGTTTTATATGAAGTGTAATATATACATTACCTGATTTAATATATGCTGTAATAAATACGCATCTGTTTTAATATATGAGATAATAAATAATATAGATATATTATTATATCATATAGATAGATAATATTATTCGTTTTCATATAAGGCGTAATAGACATACATTTTGTTAAAGCATATTGTTTAATAAATATAGTATCTATTTCATACACAGCATTTTAAGATTTAATTAATGTTGAAATAGATATTTGAATATATGGTTTACTGGTTATGATATTTGTTTGAATGTTTAAACACTTGGTTTTAGATAGTGTATTTGTTTCAGTTTT
Source organism: Ylistrum balloti (assembly GCF_031769215.1). NCBI lineage: Eukaryota > Metazoa > Mollusca > Bivalvia > Pectinida > Pectinidae > Ylistrum > Ylistrum balloti. The sequence goes on from NW_026782886.1 coordinate 132,227, forward strand.
CTGTGTTTAAGATATAGTGGCTGTTTTGATGTATGCGTAATATATATATTATTTGTTTTAAATATGCACCGGAAGACTACTTTCCTCAGAGTGTGACATGCAGTTTGTTGCGACCACATATACGCTCAGTGTCTAGAGTGAAAAACATACCGAGATTGATATAAAACATTTGAGATATTTTAATCACCATCTTCCATACAAAAAATTGGGATGTATCCTTGGTCCGTTATAAAGGGCCTTCGGCGTCCATGTGCCGAAGGGGTTATCGAGACACCTAAATTTACACCACCGCTCTCGATTTAGATTTATAACTTTGTATTTGTTTTATGTATGTGATGTAATTTAAGTAATATTTGTGTCTTAATAAAGGTGCAGGTTGCCTCGAATATTTGACAATTCGCTTGTCCGTACTGTCAATATTACTTCATTGATCATATATCTATTCCAGTAATATGTTTCTGACGAACATGTGTTCGTTAGGATCCAGTACCAATATTGGATCATACCGTCGATATTACTTCCCAGTTTCTATTATTTGATTTAATATATTTTTATAAAATGAAAAAAAAATTATCTATTTCAGTTAATGGTACGATAAAAATGTATAGATTTATTGATGAAATGTTATTATCAAAATACATGGTTATAGCCTTAGTATGCTTTTGAATAACTAGGATATATTATGATATTATATATATTGTACAGGTACAGTTTTTATATCTGGAGTACTACAAAATTATGTATGCAAAGAAATACTCAAGAAAATATTGTTTGTTAAACTGTACGTTTTATACATTTCTCTAAAAACATATTGTTATTTTATTGGCCAAGTAAGATAGTTACTTAGTAACGCTTTTAACAAAGGGTGTGTTTATTTCTGGGAAATAGGAGCAACACTGAAAATTTTCATTCATTCTAAATGTTCACCTTTTTATAGTGCATACATGACGTTGTCCATTTTGTTGACAGATCAATCTCATGTTACGCTATAGCCATTGCTTCTGATCCCCCGAGGTGTAACATACCTACATATGATGACCCTGAACACCACAACGACGGTCACTTTGGAGCGATGTTTACCTGGTACAGGTAAACAGCAAACTACACATGAGCATGACCGGATGTTAAGAAACCAACCAATCAGGAGTACCGATTCAACTAGGGACTGGTAGAACGTGCTGATGTGACGTAGACCGTGACCGTAGTCATCAGTCATCCTATGTGTAGCCATGCGTATAAAAGTGTGACCAAATACTCCGGCATATATATCTTAACACAGATTGTAACGGCAGATAGCAAAGATAAGGCTACATACACACTACAGGAAAGAAAATGATTTTGTGAATTAATTTATTTTGGATCATAATCCGTACATCAGCAAGGCGAAGACCAGATTTAGAGAGAATCTTAAGACTTCATAAAGAAAAGGTTTGTTAAATTTATATAGATTTATACTTCTATCTACGTAAATGTATGGATCTTGTTATGTCTCAAAATCTATCCTTATCCACAAATCTGTACTCAGCTCAATATATATGATGCTATCTGCGTGGTTTCTACAGAATTTATGTTGCATTGCTAGTGTAAAATCCTTTTGCCAAGACGTGCTGTTCCTTTTGCATTTGGTCAAGCTGGAATCTAAAAATATGTCAGGCATACTTCTTTAAAGTGTTATTCTATCACGTATTTTAATGAACTGATACAATACTGAACCCGTTCTAGTTTCAACAGTAACCCGGAAACGATGGACGAATACTTTGCATATTATCGTGACTTCGTTTCTATTTTCGAATACAAATTAGATGTGCTTTTGATTGAACACATACTGTGGAGAAATTAAATTCTATCGGTCGACTATTGACCAAGGTTACATGAAAATAACTAATATATAAAATTAGATGAAGCATTTTGTTAGACAAGGCGTCAATATTACATTAGCATCTTAGCAAGGATTTCATATTGCGAAATACAGAGCCTGTATCTTGAGCATGCAGCTGTCATGTGTGTTTAATGAAACAGCTCATTCATACTTGTAACTACTAATATATACGACATACTGGCCTTATTAACAAACTGCTTAAGTTGAAATGAAGAAACTCACCGCATGTCTAAAGTTAGATCATTACTGATTATGTATTGTACGCATTATACTGGTATTTAATCACTCTTCTTCCATTAATGTCAGCCGTCAATTAACCCGTGATAAAAATCTCCTTGATCTCGTTATATTTATTACAGTTCTATAGCATAAGACTAATACATGTCACTCCCAACCACCGTCACTTCGTTACAGGAAACGATTAATATTCACAATCTGAACCGCTATTGTATTTGTCTTTCATTTGGATATTAACTAACATTCATGGTGATACATACTGATAATGTTATTTATAGGTGATTTATTGTAATGGCGTTAAAAGAAGAATGCCTAAAGCTGATACATCAGCTCATCCGGTTTACTATGGGGGCCTACCTGTTATTGTACATAGATTTCGGAAGGGTTATGCAGGGACAAATTTAGTGACAGATGCAGTATAATGTTAAATAATGAATCTAATCAATTAATTAATTATATCTTTGAATTGATATACCTTTTGACAGATATTAAAGAATTACTGAACTACACTCATCATTATAACCATACAATTACCTAGTGAATATTTTATCACATCGAAAGAAGATTGACATCACTGAAAATTTGGAAACAACACCGAATTGTTGATCCAGTACCATTGCGTTTAACAATTGATCTTTTGAAAAGGAAAAAAAACGGTCGTTGACAAGATTTTGTAAACCCACTAACGAAGACAGTGGATAATTATATCAAATGTCGACATGCTAGACGTTTATGATCCCAGCTATAAAAAAAGAATGTCGCGTGATGACAAATTGCAGCATAACGGTGTGAATGGGGTGAACATGTACTTAAAATATGACTATTTTCCTGCCTAATCAGTATTACTAGTATTTTTGAAACCAGACAATAGTGACTCGTTTTGACTTATTTGATGCATAGAGTGAAGACCTAATGGGTTTTGTGGGTTCTGGAATTTATCTATATCATATACATGCACCGTCCTAATAACTTGGACACTATAAGAACACCACACTTCCTTAGGAACTTCTAACGTTCATGGGGGCGATTTTTGCTATAATAACGAATCATTCCTTGATAGGATTTCATTAAACATAGATTTTGCTTTAGTTTCTAGAAAATATATCATAGCCCATTACATGATGGACCAATTTGTTAGGTTCTGTAATATGAGGTATTCGTATATATTTGTACCTTTTACAAATGTCTAGGAATTTATCAAGTGACAGATAGTCACCCATAAATTGATAGGTCGACAGGTTTGGTTGTAAGATCATGTAATAAGTCAGGAGGTATGATGGGTATTGTGTCATACCATAAATGAAATCATCACCGACATCGACATGAATTTGTCACATAATTAATTATGTTAGCCTTCCGGCTCAGTGATACCTAATATATGTTTCATCAGAACGTCATATCGTCTCACATACACCTAATATCGTCTCACTAATACCTGGTATAAAGTGTATTATATCAAAACAACACATTATTTCTTTTATATCTATTATATAGTATATTAATTCAAAACATCACATCGTCTCACTTATACCTGATATTTAAAAATATTTCAAGATATTACATTGTCTCAATTACATGTGGTTCATAAAGTATTATATAAAAAGGACTCAACATTTCCGAGCTGATCATCACTTTATCAGCTGATATGTTCCCCCTTCCAACACCCCCTCCAACACCCCCTCCATTTCCCCACACAGAGATTCTAGTAGATATAATGTGATATACCAGTATATCGTATTAGTATTCATTTTTAATGAACGAGATTAAACAAGGTAATGATAATGTAACATTGTTATCGAATCTGTCAATCGAATCGATGTATGTGTTTGATATCGGACACCTTTTTATATAATTAATGATTAAACTACATGTTAACTTCCTCATTTTCACAAAACGAATTTATAAAAAGAATTTATTGGAAAAAAATTAGCCTGTATCTAACAGACCAAAGAATGAAGGATATGTCCTTCAGAATTGTGTCGTAGTATTATTGTAAAATGAATGTTGTATGCGTGTAGGCAGATACTTGGTTATTAATTAAAGTCATGAAAAGCTGACAACAATTAATGGCACATCGTTATATCTGTTATGATATCTCACATGATACAGATGAGAATTTTCTGGATAGAAATATATATATATAACACGAAATAAAAGGAATATAAATGATGAAACACACTGTATCTTTTTGTCATTATAAATTAGTCATTTTAGTAATTTCTATTTTGGATGAGTATGATCACTCCATGATATTCATCTCCAAAAACGATTGGTAAACAAACCACTTTAGAGTAATCTTTGAATCTAGAACAGATTCTTGCTGCAATCTATTGTATCAAGGTCTAGTTTAAGAGTACTTATCTTCTATTTCTATTAATGATCTAAACATACATATTTAAACTTTTCTTCTCTTTGCGTTACGGTAGTGATAATTTATCTACCATATGTTAATACCCCGTTAAGCTGTTTATTTTAGGATTTTTTGGTGCATCGTAAAAATCCTGTTAGCGTCGTACTCCGCACAACTGCGATCCACCTTCTTTGACATTTGACGTTTGATAGATGTCATAAATAGGTCAACAGAACAATTAACACCAGTTCATTTTTCATTGTCTCAGAGTTATTCTAAAAATACGCTTAGTCAGGTATCCCGCTGACGTTCACATGTAATCGACATTTCTTAGTACCGTCATTCGTTCATTTGTAATCGACATTTCTTAGTACCGTCAGACGTTCAAGTGTAATTGTCATAGATGATTGCCGTCAGATGTTCACATGTAATCGACACTGTTTATTACCATCAGACATTTACGTATTATCGTCATTGTGTAGTAAATTGCACCGTCAGACGTTCACATATAACGTTCGACATGAACTCGACGATAAAATCATCTTTCAGATATATTCGATGCTCATTAGTATGCTAGCTGCATTAGTAATTTTAAACCTGTTTCTCGTTTGATTACGTGACATTCCGAATTCAGATTGATGTTTAACTGGTGAAGTAGAAGACATCTTCCCTTTCGGAATGACTTTTCCTGTTGTCTTTGAACTGTTGTAAAGTTTATGCAAACCCACCTTTTGGTCATTTTTGTCCTCGTTCCATTTAGTTTTGAAATAAGCTGTTATTACATATCGGTATACTGTTTTTAATTTTTGTTTGTTTTAAAGAACCTATTTAAAAATCAATTTTTCAAGGACGTGATTTCGGCGTCTTCAACAATTTATAAATTCAAGTGTCGTATTCAAGCTACAGGACATTAATGAAGCTTTGATATTTTTGGAGATCGTTTCAGTTTAACTAACACATTTCAGACACGTATTTACCTGTTCGCCACAAGGAACTCCATCCATCATATTACCAAAGTGGTGACCAACAACGTGTTAACAGTACTGCGCACAAGTATGGCTCTGAGTGATATTGTAGATAGTGTAGCTCTGGGTGATATTGTAAACAGTGTAGCTCTGAGTGATATTGTAAACAGTGTAGTTCTGGGTGATATTGTAAACAGCGTAGCTCTGAGTGATATTGTAAACAGTGTAGCTCTGAGTCATAATATATGCAGTGTAGCTCTGAGTGATATTGTAAACAGTATAGCTCTGAGTGATATTGTAAACAGTGTAGCTCTGGATGATATTGTAAACAGTGTAGCTCTGAGTGATATTGTAAACAGTATAGCTCTGGATGATATTGTAAACAGTGTAGCTCTGAGTGATATTGTAAACAGTGTAGCTCTGAGTGATATTGTAAACAGTGTAGCTCTGAGTGATATTGTAAACAGTATAGCTCTGGATGTTATTGTAAACAGTATAGCTCTGAGTGATATTGTAAACAGTGTAGCTCTGAGTGATATTGTAAACAGTGTAGCTCTGAGTGATAATATATGCAGTGTAGCTCTGGATGATATTGTAAACAGTGTAGCTCTGAGTGATATTGTAAACAGTATAGCTCTGAGTGATATTGTAAACAGTATAGCTCTGAGTGATATTGTAAACAGTGTAGCTCTGAATGATATTGTAAACAGTATAGCTCTGAGTGATATTGTAAACAGTGTAGCTCTGAATGATATTGTAAACAGTATAGCTCTGAGTGATATTGTAAACAGTGTAGCTCTGGATGATATTGTAAACAGTGTAGCTCTGAATGATATTGTAAACAGTGTAGCTCTGAGTGATATTGTAAACAGTGTAGCTTTGAGTGATATTGTAAGTGATATTGTAAACAGTATAGCTCTGAGTGATATTGTAAACAGTATAGCTCTGGATGATATTGTAAACAGTGTAGCTCTGGGTGATATTGTAAACAGTGTAGCTCTGAGTGATATTGTAAACAGTGTAGCTCTGAGTGATATTGTAAACAGCGTAGCTCTGAGTGATATTGTAAACAGTGTAGCTCTGGATGATATTGTAAACAGTGTAGCTCTGAGTGATATTGTAAACAGTATAGCTCTGGGTGATATTGTAAACAGTGTGGCTCTGAGTGATAATATATGCAGTGTAGCTTTGAGTGATATTGTAGACAGTTTAAATCGGAGTGATATTGTAAGTAGTATAGCTCAGATGGAGATTGGATACATTAGACTGGTACAGCATAAATAACGATTGATTTACTTTGTTGTTAAAGATTCCTCTAAGCTAGAATAACGAATTCTATATTTAATGATAATGCAATAATTCTGTAGTTAGTAAGATAACCAAGTGTCATTTTTATTACAAGTATCTTTCAAGATCAAGATAAACTGTTTTACAATCGATCTATATCAAATATCTCAGGACAAATATCTTGATTTTTTGCTCTAGTTGTAGTGAATTTAGGTTTGGATTCTGATTCTGTTCCCGTATTGGTATTTGTCTCCCCCCTTTCTTTCCAAATAACTTGAAATGTAAACTAAAATATATATAAATACAAACTGTGAAAATTGCGAAAACCATACATTTGGCATAACTAGTACTTTGTTGGTATACAAGATATTAGTCAAACGATATAGTATTCATGACGTCTGCACCTACCATTACAACAAAATAATGGGATATTCACAGCAGTGGAATAGATAATATCCCACTTAATACCAACCAATATCAGTATTTCCAAGAATTGTACTGAGGATACGTCAATTAATAATACCTTTTAAATGTTTATTATTAGATACAGTATATATTTAATGACAAGTTACATTGCACCATAATGCCCCGGCAATGCTAAGGTTTCTAAGTGATGCGAGGCTTCCTTGCTAAAGCCAGGCTTTGTAAGTGATTCGAGACTTTTTTGTTAAAGCCAGGCTTTGTAAGTGATTCGAGACTTCCTTGCTAAAGCCAGGCTTTCTAAGTGATGCGAGGCTTCCTTGCTAAAGCCAGACTTTCTAAGTGATGTGAGGCTTCCTTGCTAAAGCCAGGCTTTCAAAGTGATGCGAGGCTTCCTTTTTAAAACTATGCTTTCTAAGTAATGCAAGGCTTCCGCGTTAATGCTAGGATTCCACAGTGTTGTTTCTCAGAGATTCATTCTAGGGTTCCCCAGTAATGTACCAATCTCAAAAGAGAACAAGCGATACAACAATGGAGCTAACGGGCAAACTAACGAGCATCAAACAGGTCCAGCTTCCTATAGTATAAAGACAATGAATATTTCTCAGTGAGATTAGTATGACGACCTTACAACTTTCCCGTAATTTTCATCAAGTTGCATTTTTGAAACCATGTGTTTCAAGTTTGTCTGTCAGATTCACAATAGTGATAATGGGAACAGGCCTTAGAATCTCGAATCATCCGCGACATGAAAACACCATAGTTTAAGAATGCAGGGTTGTTGCGATCCTGAAATCGAAATCATCAAGCTTATCATACAGATTACTTGAAAGCTGTCCATGTTAGTTTCGTTTCAGGAAAAGATTAAGAAAAGCAGCTGATGTAGGAGAGTTTGTCGTGTCCTTGATTAAGGATGGGAAGGATGTGATTGGATAAATATCATAATAAGGATAGATTTGTTCAGTACCTATATAGTGTAATAAGTGTTAAAATATGATGAGGATCTTCATATCGAAATAATGGGTTCATTGTTAAGTGCTCTAATTCAATAAGTATTAATGGGTTAATTAATCAACACTATAATTTGATACATACCAAAAAACAATAGGGTCATTCATTGATTAATGTAATTAGTAAAAGATACTATATAAGGAAATAGGGATGGATTCGTTCATTGACGCTATAATTTAAAAACATTTGAAATATGCATTTAACACCCAGTAGATATCAAAATAATCCTGGATTCGTTCATTAATGTTAGATAGAAATAGAAATAATAAAACTATCCTTGGCCATGCCGCTATTTATTTTGATTTATAACGGGATGTAGATACATAGCAGGGCTCTAAGTCTGTTATACAATAATATATTCTAATATGTGATATAAAGCAGTATATCTTCTGACATGTTCGACTCCTTAATATGATTCTACGCATGAATGAAGATAAAGATATTATGACATAATAATAAATGGGAATATTCATGGTTAAATGAATTCATCCAAGCAGATCACAAGGTATTGGAACAAATTTTGTGTGGTATAATACTCCGAATAAAGACGAAATCAACAATAGTTTATTTATTCATATACCACTAATACAAAGTTAATTGTAATTGTGAACCCAATGTGGATATCAACAATGGTAAGGTCCTTGTGTTGACGCTATAGTGACATATTCTGATGAAGCTGTAGTAACATCCTTTAAGTACCGGCGAATTGACCAATGATTAACCTTTTGTTCGTAGATCTCTTTATCAAATTACTATGAAATTAAATATGTTGGTGAAGCAGCATGAAGGTAATGTGTGATGAAGCTTTGTTATGTAAGGACCTGATGGGTTGACGTTTTGTGCCAAATCGTACCGGTCTGATTTCGTAATGCTAGTATGTTCCGTAGGCTGTCAACTATGTTCGATAAAAATGCTTTATGTTAGAAAAAATGTTATTGTTTCAAGAATCATGTAATATGCTGTTTTCCTTTCTGTTGTAGAATTCCAGCCGACATGGGTACCTCCATGTTCGGTGTATTTGTGGGCATTGCCGCTGTCACACTGTGCTCTGCTTTGAAGTAAGTATATAGTAAATAAAAACGAAAATTAAACTGTTGGGTAAAATGTATTATTATGGGACAGTATTCTACATACGGTACAGGATTCTTTGTATCATAAACCACGTCGAACTATTCAACCCAAATTTAGAATTCGGTAAAGTAATTTCAAATAATGAATTAAACGACACGATGCAGCTGCATCGTCCTTCTAGGACTCGTCAGTGATGCTGCCTCATACAGCTGTTTGTCCATCTAGGACTCGTCATTGGTACTGCATCATACAGCTGTTTGTCCTTCTAGGACTCGTCAGTGATGCTGCATCGTACAGCTGTTTGTCCTTCTAGGACTCGTCAGTGATGCTGCATCATACAGCTGTTTGTCCTTCTAGAACTCGTCAGTGATGCTGCATCATACAGCTATTTGTCCTTCTAGGACTCGTCAGTGATGCTGCATCATACAGCTGTTTGTCCATCTAGGACTCGTCATTGGCACTGCATCATACAGCTGTTTGTCCTTCTAGGACTCGTCAGTGATGCTGCATCGTACAGCTGTTTGTCCTTCTAGGACTCGTCAGTGATGCTGCATCGTACAGCTGTTTGTCCTTCTAGGACTCGTCAGTGATGCTGCATCATACAGCTGTTTGTCCTTCTAGGACTCGTCAGTGATGCTGCATCATACAGCTATTTGCCCTTCTAGGACTCGTCAGTGATGCTGCATCATACAGCTGTTTTTATTTCTAGGACTCGTCAGTGATGCTGCATCATTCAGCTGTTTGTCCATCGAGGACTCGTCATTGGTACTGCATCATACAGCTGTTTGTCCTTCTAGGACTCGTTAGTGATGCTACATCATACAGCTGTTTGTCCTTCTAGGACTCGTCAGTGATGCTGCATCATACAGCTATTTGTCCTTTTAGGACTCGTCAGTGATGCTGCATCATACAGCTGTTTGTCTATCTAGGACTCGTCAGTGATGCTGCATCATACAGCTGTTTGTCTTTCTAGGACTCGTCAGTGATGCTGCATCGTACAGCTGTTTGTCCTTCTAGGACTCGTCAGTGATGCTGCATCATACAGCTGTTTGTCTATCTAGGACTCGTCAGTGATGCTGCATCATACAGCTGTTTGTCTTTCTAGGACTCGTCAGTGATGCTGCATCATACAGCTGTTTCGTCCTTCTAGGACTCGTTAGTGATGCTACATCATACAGCTGCTTAGTCCTTTTAAGACTCGTCAGTGATGCCAGGAGGCAAAATTGTGAATCAACTACGGAAAATCAAAGTTGGTCAAAAACCAATTAAGGAGAACAAACAACAAAATTAAATAAATTTCATAGTTTTCAATACTGAATGATTTCAACTATACTTCATTGATAGTGCTTGTTCCAGTTATTCCTAAGTCAGGTAAAAACTCTTGTATCTTTTATACAACGCAATAGATACAATTAATGCCGAAAATAGAGAAGACTATGTTGTTATAACTATAGAGGTGTATGTAGACAACATGCACTTTAGATGACACATGTCGCAATGGTTCAGTGCTGACAGGTGTAAAGATAAACTCCTAATGAATGGGGCGCAACGATTGTTACAGAATGAAGCGTCAGTTACCATGACCCTAGTTTGACCCGGATAAAGATACACATCAATTCACTTGTTGTCTCCGTTAACCAAAGACGAATGAGACACGTTAAAGCGAATGCAGTAAATTTTTAATGTAAATTAAAGATAGAAAAAAGAGATTACAACAAAGAAAGTTTGAAGATTGAAAACCTATAAAAAGAGTAGAGGACCAAGTGTTTGATACACTCATTAAACTAAATAGTTTGTACTCATCGCCACGATAAACATAATAAGGTTCACTCATTATACTAAATAGTTTGTACTCATCGCCACGATAAACATAATAAGTTTCACTCATTAAACTAAATAGTTTGTACTCATCGCCACGATAAACATGATAAGCTATACCCATTATACTAAATAGTTTGTACTCATCGCCACGAAAAAACGTTATAAGGTTCACTCATTAAACTAAATAGTTTGTACTCATCGCCACGATAAACATAGTAAGGTTCACTCGTTAAACTAAATAGTTTGTACTCATCGCCACGAAAAAACGTTATAAGGTTCACTCATTAAACTAAATAGTTTGTACTCATCGCCACGAAAAATATAATAAGCTATACCCATTGAACTAAATAGTTTGTACTCATCGCCACGATAAACATAGTAAGGTTCACTCGTTAAACTAAATAGTTTGTACTCATCGCCACGAAAAAACGTTATAAGGTTCACTCGTTAAACTAAATAGTTTGTACTCATCGCCACGAAAAAACGTTATAAGGTTCACTCATTAAACTAAATAGTTTGTACTCATCGCCACGATAAACATCATAAAGTTCACTCATTATACTAAATAGTTTGTACTCATCGCCACGATAAACATCATAAAGTTCACTCATTATACTAAATAGTTTGTACTCATCGCCACGAAAAATATAATAAGCTATACCCATTGAACTAAATAGTTTGTACTCATCGCCACGATAAACATAGTAAGGTTCACTCGTTAAACTAAATGGTTTGTACTCATCGCCACGAAAAAACGTTATAAGGTTCACTCGTTAAACTAAATAGTTTGTACTCATCGCCACGAAAAAACGTTATAAGGTTCACTCATTAAACTAAATAGTTTGTACTCATCGCCACGATAAACATCATAAAGTTCACTCATTATACTAAATAGTTTGTACTCATCGCCACGATAAACATCATAAAGTTCACTCATTATACTAAATAGTTTGTACTCATCGCCACGAAAAATATAATAAGCTATACCCATTGAACTAAATAGTTTGTACTCATCGCCACGATAAACATAGTAAGGTTCACTCGTTAAACTAAATAGTTTGTACTCATCGCCACGAAAAAACGTTATAAGGTTCACTCATAAAACTAAATAGTTTGTACTCATCGCCACGATAAACATCATAAAGTTCACTCATTATACTAAATAGTTTGTACTCATCGCCACGAAAAATATAATAAGCTATACCCATTGAACTAAATAGTTTGTACTCATCGCCACGATAAACATCATAAAGTTCACTCATTATACTAAATAGTTTGTACTCATCGCCACGAAAAATATAATAAGCTATACCCATTGAACTAAATAGTTTGTACTCATCGCCACGATAAACATAGTAAGGTTCACTCGTTAAACTAAATAGTTTGTACTCATCGCCACGAAAAAACGTTATAAGGTTCACTCATTAAACTAAATAGTTTGTACTCATCGCCACGATAAACATCATAAAGTTCACTCATTATACTAAATAGTTTGTACTCATCGCCACGATAAACATCATAAAGTTCACTCATTATACTAAATAGTTTGTACTCATCGCCACGAAAAATATAATAAGCTATACCCATTGAACTAAATAGTTTGTACTCATCGCCACGATAAACATAGTAAGGTTCACTCGTTAAACTAAATAGTTTGTACTCATCGCCACGAAAAAACGTTATAAGGTTCACTCATAAAACTAAATAGTTTTTACTCATCGCCACGATAAACATCATAAAGTTCACTCATTATACTAAATAGTTTGTACTCATCGCCACGAAAAATATAATAAGCTATACCCATTGAACTAAATAGTTTGTACTCATCGCCACGATAAACATAGTAAGGTTCCCTCGTTAAACTAAATAGTTTGTACTCATCGCCACGAAAAAACGTTATAAGGTTCACTCGTTAAACTAAATAGTTTGTACTCATCGCCACGAAAAAACGTTATAAGGTTCACTCATAAAACTAAATAGTTTGTACTCATCGCCACGATAAACATCATAAAGTTCACTCATTATACTAAATAGTTTGTACTCATCGCCACGATAAACATCATAAAGTTCACTCATTATACTAAATAGTTTGTACTCATCGCCACGAAAAAACGTTATAAGGTTCACTCATTATACTAAATAGTTTGTACTCATCGCCACGATTGACATATTTAGCTATACCCATTATACTAAATAGTTTGTACTCATCGCCACGATAAACATATTTAGCTATACCCATTTTACTAAATAATTTTCAGTCGTCGCCATAATTAACATAAATTAGTGCCATCTTCATCGAAACACTAGATCCACAGATCTAGTACAATTTTCTGATCGAAATTTTCACGACCTATGCTTGTAGTAATAACCCATCTTCATTATTTGGTTCCTTTTATAGACAACATGAAAATTCAAAAACGTCCTTTATCATTAGATTTGCCACAAAATTGTTGATTAAACACTAAAAATTCCTTCTAAGACAAACAAAAACGTTTGAAAAAATGATTTTATGGAGGTCTGAGCTCTATTAATGGTTTTTGTAAAGTTTGATCGTGTTGTTGTACCGTGAACAATTAGGCCGACTGATAACATGATGTACAAAAACAACGTGATGAACAGAGTAAAACGACTACAGTGTATTTTGCGTGTCGTTAAACCGCCTCTTCGTGAGAGCACTGGACGTTTTAGAGCTGTCGGCATGACCATCAGTCTTTTTGTGACAGTAGGTAGTTACAAGTGAGGATACATTTCAGCCATCATCACTCTAGTAAGGCAAGATGTGTCAAGTCTGCCAAGTAAACACTGAGTAACATTTGTTTCTGCATTATCTACCTCATTGTATGTAGACGCATGGTGACCCCCAAAACTGAGGAAAATTCATTGTTCTCTGAAATCGGTAAAAAGAGTGCCATATTTCAGTGGCTAGGGCTTCCCTCTGCAGATTTATACGTAAAACTTTCTTACTTTTATTAAAAAAAGTTTAGTTCGTGTGTTTACATCCTTGTGATGTTTACTATCATTATAATTATATAAATCGGACATGTTTTCAAGATTATAAATACAAGTATTAATCACTATGCACATTCCACTGCGCCGTGATTAAGTGTATATTTGAGATACTGTTGAAAAGTGAATATTTCTTAACCTAGATTCTGTTGAAAGGTGTATATTTCTTAACCTAGATACTGTTGAAACGTACACATTTCCTAAACTAGATACTGTTGAAACGTACACATTTCCTAAACTAGATACTGTTGGAAAGTACATGTTTCTTTATTTGAATAACTATAAAACAGTTTCCCCCGTTCGTTGAACGCGTAAACATGTCTAATGCCTTTCTACATGATTCTGATTTCACCTCCGCTATTATTGGATCACTATACATAATAATCATAATCATGTGATCATAACACATTTTTCAGAGAATCTTATTTGAATGTTAATATGAAATTAGATTCATAAAAGGGTACCTTATGGTCGAAGTAACAGACGCTTATCTATTTGGAATACATGGTCTTATTTTTCAATTTTGTAATGTGTTAATCTTTCCTTTTTCATATTTTGATCACGATACAAGGTTTGAATTATGTTTTTGTCATCATGTCGGTGTTATCTTGTAGTTCGGACATGTATTGATTTTTGAATTGTTCGCGGATACTCATAGTTTGTCTGTAGTATTAATATTAATTTGATGCAAGAAAAAATAACAGATTCTTTCCAGTTATATCTGTCGCAAGGCGACGAATCTCAGAAGACAAAAGTGGACATTTTCATATCAATGGAAACGATCTCTCCCCTCCGGTATGTCACTGACTGGAGACTTCCTTCTGCAGTATGTCACCGGAGACCTCCCTCTCTCGTATGTCATTGGCGATCTTCTCCCTCTCGTATGTCATTGGCGACCTTCCCCTCTATCGTATGTCACTGGCAACCTTCCCCCTCTCGTATTTCATTGGTTATCTTTCCCTCTCTCGGATGTCATTGACGACCTTCCCCCTCTCGTATGTCATTGGTTATCTTTCCCTCTCTCGTATGTCACTGGCGACCTTCGCCCTCTCGTATGTCATTGGTTATCTTTCCCTCTCTCGTATGTCATTGACGACCTTCCTCCTCTCGTATGTCATTGACGACCTTCCCCCCTCTCGTATGTCATTGGTTATCTTCCCCTCTATCGTATGTCACTGGCGACCTTCCCCCTCTCGTATGTCATTGGTTATCTTTCCCTCTCTCGTATGTCATTGACGACCTTCCCCCTCTCGTATGTCATTGGTTATCTTTCCCTCTCTCGTATGTCACTGGCGACCTTCCTCCTCTCGTATGTCATTGGTTATCTTTCCCTCTCTCGTATGTCATTGACGACCTTCCTCCTCTCGTATGTCATTGACGACCTTCCCACTATCGTATGTCATTGACGACCTTCCCCTCTCACGTATGTCATTGACGACCTCCCCCCTTTCGTATGTCACTGGTTATCTTTCCCTCTCCCTATGTCACTGGCGACCTTCCTCCTCTCGTATGTCATTGACGACCTTCCCCTCTATCGTATGTCATTGGCGATCTTCCCCCTCAAATATGTCCTTGGCGACCTTCCTCCTCTCGTATGTCCTTGGTTATCTTTCCCCTCTGGTATGTCCTTGGCGACCTTCCCTCCCCCGTATGTCATTGGCGATCTTCCCTCTCCGGTTTGTTCCTTGATTCTCTTGTTGATATGTGAAGTTTTATCAATCTATCAAAAGAGCTAATTTCACTTTAACAAGATAAGTTTTCTTTCTTGCAATGAAAACCAATCCCTCACTGACGTTGCTAGACCTCATGACATATCAACGTCTAAGTGTGTTTTTTATGAAAGCTATTAAGTTTATCACGCTAAAATAACATAGGAGATACGACTGTTATGAATAGGTGTTTTAAATTTGTTCGTGGCAATTTCATTACGCTTAGTGTATTAATGATTCTAACGATTATATCTAACACTTATTAAATACGTCTTACTATTTATCGCTCTTAACATTATCAACACGCTATTTTATCTCTTTTCCTTTTTTGGTTATTTTTGTATCTGCTGGTTTTATCACACAGTGAACAGCCATCGCTTTTAACGGTTATCAGCTACTGAATATTTTGTATAATGCAAAATACTTACACATGTATGGACTCATTTCAGTACTAGTAATTCAGCTTCTCGACATGAAAATCTTTGGTTTTGTAAAAACAACTTCAATTCTATATTTAGCCGATTCATGCTTTCATTAGTTATTCTCTCACTGAAACTGCGCCTGGACGTCTTTAATTGTACACGCATTACCTGGTGTCTTATGATAATAACCATGTCCTGATGCTAATAAAAGGAAACGCCCATGTTTATCTCTGAATAAAATAGCACACATTGCGGTGTTGACTTACCATATATGGCCAAAAGGTCTTGTTACCATTCACTACCACGATATAAACAAACTCGTTTAAAATGTTCAATTTACATTCTAAAGTTGATTCTTCAAAGATGTGCTTTAGTTGAATCTACATCGCAATTCTGAAGCAAATGATGCAGATATATTCTAACGTTAAGTTGAATCTATAGACATGCTAATGTACGGTCTTCGTGGATATTCTAAAGTTAAGTCTTCACAGACATTCTGAAGTTAAGTCTTCACAGACATTCTGAAGTTAAGTCTTCGCAGACAATCTGAAGTAGAGTCTTCACAGATATTCTGAAGTAGAGTCTTCATAGATATTCTGAAGTAGAGTCTTCATAGATATTCTGAAGTAGAGTCTTCATAGACATTCTGAAGTAGAGTCTTCACAGATATTCTGAAGTAGAGTCTTCACAGTCTTCATAGACATTCTGAAGTAGAGTCTTCATAGATATTCTGAAGTAGAGTCTTCATAGATATTCTGAAGTAGAGTCTTCATAGACATTCTTAAGTAGAGTCTTCATAGATATTCTTAAGTAGAGTCTTCATAGATATTCTGAAGTAGAGTCTTCACAGATATTCTGAAGTAGAGTCTTCACAGATATCCAGAAGTTAACTCTACACATATATTCTTAAGTTGATTCTGCACTGATGACTTATTCTATATTTCTATTTTTCTCCAGTTCCTACATTGTTACAATGCCTGAAACTATCCGCCCAAACCTCGATACCAGAGTCTATGTTCACATCTTAAAATCTGAAGGTCCAGTCGACGTCACCGTAACACTACAGAGAAGCGATAACAACAATGCGACAGTGTCACAGAGCTCAAAAACAATCCTACCATCAAACGATCCAAGTAAAAACGGTAAATTCTTCAGAAGTGAACTTTTATACTAAATATTAAAAAAGAAAAACTGTTTACAATGGTAATTAACTCAATATCTTTATTATTTTTGTCACTTGAAATTTACAATTTTTATGAATACAAATGAAGAAAGCCGCAACAGCCGGATTTATGTTTCGTAAGAAATCACGACTTTGGCAATAGAAAGATAAATTTAGTCTGAAGATGAAACCATATAACTAAAAGGTAACATCCTTTCTCATATAATGTTCGCAAGGACAAGTATGAAGATTGATATATGAGGTACCATGTCAGAAAACTGAGATTAATCTCCATTTGTGTAGCTGTAAACTAATATTAAGTGAGACTATGACGTAAAATAATGTGTTGAGTTTGCTTGCTCTATAAGTTGTTGATTTTGGATTGTATTATCGTTCCTTTAAGTGTTATTCATCTGCGTATCTTTTATATAATCTTTTTTAAAAGTCCAATATATAAATAATGTTGACAATAGGTATATGCACGTTTCGGAATTATTGGTAATTCGTTTTCTGGTACTGTTTCATTTAGGCAGGGTTGAAAGTTCAATTGTATGACCTTATATGCGTAATTTCACATAATAATTGTACAAGAGACACACAAGTGAATCGCACCTTTTAATATAGATATAGAATAAGATACAATAGAGCCGAACAATTCATTAAATTGCACCATACAGCTGTTTTGTCCTTCAAGAACTCGTTAGTGATGCTAAGGGCCAACCTTTAAAAAAAATCTTATGATTCAAAATATAGAAGGAAAAGTGCAGCAGTCCTATAATTAAATTTAGTAATTTTCATACATCAGGGCACGTGTTCATGAAACCATTTTCATGCTCAAGCATAGATTTTGTGCTCAAACAAACTTTTTATAATTCACCTAAATCATATAAAATAATGCAAATGTCAAATATAAACATGGAATATAACTTTGACTTGAAGTCCTTTCAAAATTTCTTTTTAATCTTTGGCAAAATCAGTCTTATTTAATAATTTTTAATAAGACTTGAGCACAAAATTCATGCTTGAGCATGAGAACGGTTACGGGCCCAGATGATTTTAGAAGCGACAAGTACATGCGAACATTCTGAACCGTGCCACTATTCGAATGAATAATAATATGTATGATAAACGTTAACACATCATGTGATTACTATCGGTAATTAGACATTCACTATATTCAACAATGGGTCGAGTATCCGTTGAGGAATTACTTTTAACATTCATTTCTCTTTGTTAATTAAGGCGTATCCACATTAATTGACATCCGGGTACCCAGTCATCTGATGGAGGGAGAGTATGCCATGAAAGTTGAGGGAACTGGCGGCCTGACCTTCGCCAACTGGACGGAACTCAAGTTTGACAAAAAGAGTTCCTCTATCCTTGTCCAGACCGACAGAGCAATATACAAACCCGGCCAGACAGGCAAGTTTTCCTTTGTTTAATTTCATCAGCTCCGTGGAATTGATTTAGTGAGAAGTTAGACATTAGGTCGATCCCGAATCAAATGAATTGTTACCGATAGTTTAAACATATGCTGTTTAACCATGTGTTGAGGCATTTACCGCGCCCACCTGATTAAAGTGATTTAAAATACTGATATCTAAGACAATAGTTGCGCGTGTTTAATAAAACAGCCGATTCCGACCAATTCACGAAATATGTCTTTTATTATAAGGTAAGGTAATAGTTATTTACACTTAAGCATTCAAACACAAAGGTATTGGTTTTCAGGAAACAAGAAACAGACTATGGTTCTATCTATTATTTTTTATTAAAGATATCAACCTTTGAATATTTAATTCAATTCAGGAAAATAACAAGAAATAGATAGTCTCGAAAAAATATGAAATGTTAGATATAGAACAGAATTAGAAATCAAATCCTTACCATCTTGAATATAACAAAGGATAAGAAATCAAACCCTAACTAACTAGAATACAACACAGGATAAGAAATCAAACCCTAACTAACTAGAATATAACACAGGATTAGAAATCAAACCCTAACTAACTAGAATACAACACAGGATAAGAAATCAAACTAACTAGAATATAACACAGAAACTATTTATATACGTACTGGATATAAATCTAAAATTCGCTTTAAAACGTTTGTCAAATTTGCAATACAGATAGATGAGGAGATAATTTAAGTATATGCTGTTTCAGCAGTATACTGATGTCATAGACATATCAGTTAGGTACTTATGGTAATTATGTGTCATGTACCGTTACAAAGTGTGTACTAGATATAGTGACATTGTGGAATATGTCTACACGGCTCACGGCAATCATAAATCACGTTCTGCACTGGTATGCAGATTATATGTCATACATGTCAGTAATTGATGCAGTGGAAAAATTTTATCGTTGTCATCATTCTACCAAGATATAAAATTTCAATCCGGTTGGAGATTATATTCTGGTAGTGGGTAACTTATTTTCAAACAGAGGAAAATTTTCTGTATAAA
This sequence comes from Ylistrum balloti, assembly GCF_031769215.1. Classification (NCBI taxonomy): domain Eukaryota; kingdom Metazoa; phylum Mollusca; class Bivalvia; order Pectinida; family Pectinidae; genus Ylistrum; species Ylistrum balloti. Next base: position 152,037 of record NW_026782886.1, read on the forward strand.
TGATTCTAGGATAGCCTTGAAAGGAGCCATGGCTGTCGACTAAGGTCCCAGTAAGTCAAGGTCCTAACACAGTGTATTGGACTGACTGAGGTCCCTGTAACCTGGGGTCCTAACACAGTGTAGTCGACTGACTGAAGTCCCTGTAAGCCGAGGTCCTAATATAGCATAGTCGACTACAGTACAGTGTTACTGTCTTGAGTACTTTTTCTCTATAATCTTTTCACACTATTTCATATCTTAATGCACTTATTATAGTACGCACTGGCGAAAATGTCATTCACTACATACATCAGTGCTACTACACTTCACACTGATCATTTGTCTGAAGAAGGTGGAAGTGCTGCCAACAAAACGTCATGCTTTACTTCTTTTTACTTCTCACTGAAATAACAATCAGCATGATTTCTTTCTCCGTTATCATCCACATGCATGTGACGAGTTCCAAACAGGTACTCTTTCCTATGTGTCATGCATGGTCGTCACGTTCTGTGTTTAAACATGAAGACCAAGGTATCGTTTTCACCACTGAAATCGAACAAATGTTGAAATCAGGAGGATAGCTATCAAATCTTTTACTTCTGTTTTTTTCAGTGAGATTTCGAATCTTTGGAATGTTACCAGACCTGACATTATTAGAAAAGCCCATCGATGTTTCAATTGTTGTAAGTATCTTTTATACATTCATACCGACTACTTTGAACTTGATAGGTCACTAAAAAATAAAATAAAAAATCCGGACGCCATCGGTGTTAAACGTTATCTTCGTTTTTTTATGAATCATCAATTTATCTGTCCAATCTTAGATGTGCTTCCCATGTGTTTGGGGAATCTTGTCACAAAAAGACGAATAGTTGTTATGAAAGCACAACTCAAAACGATATAACGGCATTTAGTTTCCTCTCAATGTGTAACAAATCTTGATTAGTGTTAACCTCAAATCTGCATCCTGATTGGAGTTAATCTCGAATCTGAATGGCTCTGGTGTGATGCCATACACGGCGGTAAATGACTATGGTGTGATGTCATACACCGCGGTGAATGACTATGGTCTGATGTCATACACCACGGTGAATGGCTATGGTGTGATGCCATACACGGCGGTGAATGGCTATGGTTTGATGTCATACACGGCGGTGAATGGCTCTGTTTTGATGTCATACACGGCGGTGAATAGCTCTGTTTTGATGTCATACACGGCGGTGAATGGCTCTGGTTTGATGCCATACTCGACGGTGAATGGCTATGGTGTGATGCAATACTCGGCGGTGAATGGCTCTGGTTTGATGTCATACACGGAGATGAATGGCTCTGGTGTGATGTCAAACACGGCGATGAATGTCTCTAGAGTGTTGATGCATTTCTCTATCATGATGTCAAATTTGATGTTACAGGACCCTAAGAGGAACAAGATACAGCAATGGAAAGGTTTAAGTGACCCTAGTGGGGTCATCACAGAGTCCATGGTGATGTCAGACTTTCCCGTGCTCGGTGACTGGGTGATCAAAGTCAATCAAGGGGTCAGTGTACACTTGTAACGGATAGGTCAATATGTAGTTACTTGATGGGTGGACTCATTTCAATCCTCAGTGTATCTATTTATCTACTCTTTGAGCAAATGGTTGTTTCTCTAAACAAATGAAGTATTATTTAACAGTATTTTTTCGTGATCTTGTATACCAAACAATGAATTAATATATATATCCACGTTATTCCAATATCCTTCACTCTTGTAAGTGTTTTCGGTACATCCTAGATATAACTTACATAACTATGAGCACAATATAGAATGCTGTTTATGAATAACAACAAATTGTTTGACTCATAGAATATCTTGACATGGTCCCTTTAAGTTTATGGCCTGGTCTTGTATATACATCTTACAACTAATTATTATGACGTTTTTGTAATTGCTTGTCGAAAGTGTCAAGTTCCGCAGACAGAACCACAAATGTCATCAGTAAATTCTTTACAATTTCAGGTTGAAAGTAGGGAAAAGACATTCACAGTTGCTGAATATGGTAAATAATATATTAGATATGATATGTGTAGTGTGATATGTGTAGTTTGTTTGATAAATAATTAAAGAGTATACATTTTTCTTTATTGTATATCATTAAAGTAATATACCAGTAGTTTAAGTGGCTTACATTACTTTCTACCATCAAACGTTTTCTAACGTTTTCTTATTTTACCCCCAGACTAATGTGTTAACATACTGACCGTTAAAATATATGATATATACTTCTACAACTATAAAACACAGTTTATTGACACTAATACAATAATACACAGTTTATTGACACTAATACAATAATACACAGTTTATTGACTCCAGTACTATAATACACAGTTTATTGACTCCAGTACTATAATACACAGTTTATTGACTCTAGTACTGTAATACACAGTTTATTGACTCTAGTACAATAACACACAATTTATTGACTCCAGTACTATAATACACAGTTTATTGACTCCAGTACTATAATACACAATTTATTGACTCTAGTACTGTAATACACAGTTTATTGACTCCAGTACTGTAATACACAGTTTATTGAAGTACTATAAAACAGTTTATTGACTCCAGTACTATAATACACAGTTTATTGACTCCAGTACTATAATACACAGTTTATTGACTCCAGTACTATAATACACAGTTTATTGACTCCAGTACTATAATACACAGTTTATTGACTCCAGTACTATAATACACAGTTTATTGACTCCAGTACTATAATACACAGTTTATTGACTCTAGTACTGTTATACACAGTTTATTGACTCTAGTACTATAATACACAATTTATTGACTCCAGTACTATAATACACAGTTTATTGACTCCAGTACTATAATACACAGTTTATTGACTCCAGTACTATAATACACAGTTTATTGACTCTAGTACTGTTATACACAGTTTATTAAGTACTATAATACATAGTTTATTGACTCTAGTACTATAAAACATAGTTTATTACTCCAGTACTATAATACACAGTTTATTGACTCCAGTACTATAATACACAGTTTATTGACTCTAGTACTGTTATACACAGTTTATTGACTCCAGTACTATAATACATAGTTTATTGACTCTAGTACTATAAAACATAGTTTATTGACTCCAGTACTATAATACACAGTTTATTGACTCCAGTACTATAATACACAATTTATTGACTCTAGTACTGTAATACACAGTTTATTGACTCCAGTACTGTAATACACAGTTTATTGACTCCAGTACTGTAAAACATAGTTTATTGACTCCAGTACTATAATACACAGTTTATTGACTCCAGTACTAAAATACACAGTTTATTGACTCTAGTACTGTTATACACAGTTTATTGACTCTAGTACTATAAAACATAGTTTATTGACTCTAGTACTGTAATACACAGTGTATTAACTCCAGTACTATAATACACAGTTTATTGACTCCAGTATTATAACACACAGTTTATTGACACTAGTACTATAAAACATAGTTTATTGACTCTAGTACTGTAATACACAGTTTATTGACTCCAGTACTATAATACACAGTTTATTGACTCTAGTACTGTAAACAAAGTTTCTTGATTCTGGTCTGTAATACACATACTTCTTGACTTTAGTACTTTACGATGCAATACACAGAGTTTTTTATTACTTTTGTGATGTGACATAAGTTTCCTGACCTGTTTTTATCTTCCATTTACAGTGTTGCCAAAGTTTGAAGTGAAAGTTATCCTCCCACCTTTTGGAGTAACAACTGACGACACCTTAACTGTGAAAATATCTTCGATGTATGTAAGATAAATGTTATATATAAAAAAAATACAAATATGTGAATATATATTGGTTATGAATAATTTCATCTACAGTGGAAAATAAAAGAGCTGAATTGTTATATATTTAGTGAATATAGCTGAAATATATGTGAAATAACTGACAGATATATTGTATAATTGTATTTGTAATAAAACATCTGTAATTTAAAGAATTTCTTTCCAATGAGTATGAACGTTATCCAAGGAAAATATCAATGTAATATAAATGTATCAAAGATTCGAATTAAAAATGTTCCATGTTGACAATCTTTACTTAAAAATATTATTTCGTTTGACAATTCCATCGGAATGGTGTCAGTGTTTCATTTATGTAAACCATTTTACAGTTTTAATCATTACCAAATGTTCTATGTTAGGTATACGTTCGGGAAGCCAGTAAGAGGTTCGGGTGTGTTCCGCATCAAAAGGAAATACACCAGCTGGTGGTTACAAAAAGATAAAAACTACGTGGAGAGCATCGATCATCACTTCAAAGTGAGTATGAAGATTACGTAAAGACTGAATCATAAAACGTCATCATTGTTAATCATATACAGAGCGTCGAGATGTATACAGTCATTCACGAACAATTCTAAGTTCGTAATTCTGCGTCATTGTTGTTTCTATGTTTATTTCGATGTCTTTTATCAAATTCAGATTGTCCTCCAGTTTGGATCCCATTGCTTTTACATTTGTAGGGTATATTCAGTAAGGTTATCTGACCTATTATTTACATCTTTAATACGTCCATGAAATATTCAAACTGCATGGAACAGTTCAGACTCCTTATCGTAAGATGTGATGACGTGAAAGACCACAAAGATCTTCAATGACCCTTTTAGATAAACTGATGATTTCTGATGAAATAACAAGCAATTTACTGACCAAGTTTATCATATCTACCGGTCACACCTGGAGATCGAACGCATGGCAGACTCTTTTATACCAACCTGTCATAGCGACTTCACAACGAAACCGTCAGGGACAGCTTTCCACCTAGCCAGTATGATAAACATGACAATTTCTTTTTCCCTACTTTCAACTTATGGATTATATCACCTCCAGTTCCCTACCTTTACATTTAGCAGTTGTAGCGGAATTTCCGAGATATCAACTGAAATACACACTTAGGATACAGATGAGAGACATCGGGGATGCTTATGATCGTGATTAATCCCATGATGCGATATGAAACTAGATATGTTCAATGGTCTTTAGAAAGCAAGATGTTAAGGAAGAATTGATCATGACTCACATCAGGTTAACGAATAGTTTTCAGCATCTTTTTTTTATTTTTGTCTAATTTTTATTAATTTCAGATCAATGGTGATTATGAAACCAAAATAGCCCTAAGTGAAATCCGAAAGATCGACTCTAGTCTGGAGTGGACTCAATTTGTAGTTGAGGCTAATGTTACTGAAGGAATCACAGGTCTGAGGATGAACGACAGTGAGGAAATAATGTTCTACAACAGCCCTGACAAAATCAGCTTTGCTGAATCTCTTCCTACTACGTTCAAACCTGGACTCAAGTATACTGCCATTGTAAGTAGGATGTAGAAATAATTATATCTGTGTTTAGAATATACTTCATATTCAGCCAATTCAATGATAATAGATAAAAATATTTACAAGACACAATTTTAGAATTAGATACAGTAGAAACAAATTAGGAGAATTAAAGTGGATCAACCATGCTTTTTATGAAAAAATCTTTGTACTTGGTCCTTGTTGTCACGCTATTTTGTGATTGCATTTTGTTCTTGTGAAAGGTACGAGTAACCCAAAGAGATGACAGCCCTATTCCCAACACATTGACACGTGTTAACGTCTCAATAAGCTACCAGTTTCCGCTTCCAATGGAAACCACCACACCCATTATTAGCACTACGGAAGCGATTCTTCCACCTTCGCCACCACCACCCACACGAAGTATTGATATAGATATGAATACCACAGAGACGTTTAATACTTCTGTCCTGAATTTGAATGATACCGACATCCCTCCGCTAGAACTTATTCCTAGACCGGAAATAATGGATGTTTGGCCGCCATTTGAACGCCATGTCTACCCACGGTATGAGACAGTTCATGAAGAGCCGCGTTATTTCAACGTACCTGCTGACGGACTGATTCACTTTGATGTTATGGTACCTGAAAACGCCACATCCGTCAGTATCATTGTAAGTATGTTTCATCAGTATCCTTGCAAGGATATATAAAAATGTGCTTTAAAATGCCACATTCGCGAATATCATTGAAAGCGGTACAATTGTTAGCATCACGGTAAGTATATATTACGGTATTATTTAAAACGTCACATTCGGTAGTATCGTAGTAAGTATATATTACGGTATTATTTAAAACGTCACATTCGGTAGTATCATAGTAAGTATATATTACGGTATTATTTAAAACGCCACATTCGGTAGTATCGTAGTAAGTTTATTATAAGAACAATAGAAACTATTCGACATGTTAACGGAAAGAAATTATGAAATGCTGTCATAATAATGTATATACTTAACATCTGTGTAAGAATTAGGATGATATCTCTAAAATCTCTATTATTGTAAGTATAACTGTATAACAGCAACCTTCGCCAGGATCAAATATCATAGTGGATTGAATCCATATTAGTCTTGTTTTAAAGCTAAATATATAAAGTGATAATAAAACCTCACAAACGCAGCATTTTTTTCTACGAAATTCTAAACATCTTTTTGATTTTACTAATGATATTCATTTTTATATGGATATAATTTTACAATTTTATGCTGTTTCTTAATGCTGTGGTAATCTTTAATTACGATATTAAATATTTTCTGTATGCAAATACTTTCCCATAAATTGCTTTAGTATAACTTTCATTGATTGTAATTTACTCACCTTTACGAACGATGTATTTAAAGACCTTAGCATCCAGTATCTACTTTTATTCGAAATGATTACTAATTGATTAATACTTGTTTTTTTTAAAGAAATATTAGACATATGGTATTACAATTAAGTATTATAGCAAAGCACTGAATACCCAGATCCAGCTATTTTCAATACAGATAGATATGAAATAGGTGAATGTTGTTCACGAACGTAACTAATTGCCGAATATTATGACTTGTAATGTTTATAGGCTGAGTACAAGAAGGAAAAGGACTATAAAGATCTCAGCTTGAGTGAGTCACCGTCAAAGAGCTATGTTCAAGTCAGTCTACTAACAGACAAACTAAAGGTGAGGTATCCAATACACCTGTAACACCTGAAATATATGGCAAACTTTTAAATAACACTTTCATGAATTCATTCATATTTTTATTTATTTTTTTTTATTTATAAGATATTGTCGTTATATAAAAGACGAAATACTGCTGTTGACATCTTGTAATATTTTTCTTCATTCTCCTCCTACAAAAGAAATATATTATGTCACTCTCTTTTAAAATAGTGTAACATTTCTGAGCTAAAGCAAACATAAGTCTTTACAGTAGTTACTTAGTAACAATTGTTATTTTACAGCCAGGGACAAATGCCGTGTTTGAAATCAAAACTACACAGAGTGTTCCAGAAGCTCGATACCAGGTGAGAACGTAACAATGGTTTGGAATGTTCTAACGATAGAAACCGAATTATAAAAGAACTTTTAAGTTCAGGGTTAATGAAACTGAATTACTACAATGTTACCTATACATCAAATCATAGAATGGATATGATTCTATTTATAGACATCACAGATGATATGACACTATACGACAAAGTCTCATGTGCATCCGTTTTTCTTTTCTGGTAATAAGATATCATTGTGCCGTCTCGTTTACTCATTATGATATCAGTAAAGTTTTCTTTATCAGATAATATCTAAAGGAATGGTTCTGGATGCTGGAACGTTCGATATGCGAGGTCAGACTCGGGGAGAATTTCCCTTGATGATAACAGCTGATATGGCGCCGAAGGCAAGAATGATTGTACAGTACGTAAGAGACGACGGAGAAATTGTCGCTGACGGAATCACATTTAAAGTTGATGGGGTCTTCAAAAATCCTGTAAGTATGATTCACGTCATTGACCAATATCGACTTAATTCTGTATTAATTTATCTATAGAAAATATAAACAAAAATAAGTTTAGCGCATATGCTTAACTCTTTTGTCTGCATAGCGCTTATGCTTAACTCTTATGTTTGGAATCAATGTTTCCATTCATAGTATGTCTTTTTTAAAAAATGTTTTCATAATTTGCTGCCAAACTTTCTATTCAATTTTTGTCCTTCGTATTTATGTTAATCATAGAAACAGAAGATAATAGAAAATGAAAATTGTTCGCGAAGAATGCGTTAACATTATTGTGTGAAGATATTTCAGGTAAATTTGAATCAATAATATCATTTATTATCAACTTTTCATCAACAAATCAAACATATATTGAAAATTATTTTGCAGGTAGCTATCAATTTTGATAGGAAGTCGGCAAAACCAGGAGAATCAGTTCGTGTCGATCTCGAAGCCTCTCCCAACTCTCAAGTGAATGTACTGGCCGTAGACAAAAGTGTGCTTCTGTTGAAAACAGGCAACGATATTACAGAGGATGAGGTACATGTCATTTTACATTTTGATATGAATTATAATTATGTTTATCTTTTCCGAGAACGTGCCAGCAAAAACATTAAACACGAGGGATAATAATTATATGAACATTTTTCTTTTTTAAGAAAATAAGAACAAGAAAATGTGTTCAAGACTTATTATGTAGTAATGCGAGAAAATTGATATGATATCAAAGAGTAAAAAGAGAACTGAAAACTGGGTGAACGACGCAGTAAAACATTCTGCCTGCATCAACACACTGGATGCATGGGACTCCTCTTTTTTACGTGCATATACATACAACTCCTCCACTTTCCACAGCCCTGGTACCCTTGACCCTTAAATCGTGTTAATCTTTTCAAATCTGATCACATCTTGACTGCTTTCGCGTGGAGAAAGACACTTAAACATTTTTGTTATAATTTATACCAATTTAGAATCATATGTCATCTGGCGGTTTGTTATCTGTCTCGTAACTATTACTTTAGGTTACCCAGGAACTACAGTCCTATGACAACGCAGGGGGTGGCAATTTTCCCTGGTTCTGGAGTTGGCGATGGCCTGTCTCGAGTGGAGGGCAGGATGCAGCTGATGTTTTCAAAGTAAGAATACCTAGACCATTATTATATCACCATGACAACAAACCCTAAACAGGCAAAAGTGAATCACATCGGTGTCAGATTATTTTTTCATATAACCGCTTAACATCGATAAAAAGGAATTATATATATATAAGTTCAAATATCGATCTGCCATTTAAACTTCAATCGGTATATCACGAATTCCGACTTTATCACGGTAAATTATTTTCTGGCTTTACTGGTGGTGTAACGACTGAAACAAGAGTGAATTACATGTAGCTTGGTATATCCCTGTCAGTAAGTATCTGCTGTTGGATGAAGACTGAGATAAGATTAAGTTAAATTTAGTTAAGTCCCGTCAGTTAGTATCGGTTACGTTACATTCCAGTGATACAAAGTTAGAAATGATCGTTTATTGATATTTATTTCATTTCAGAACAATGGTATTAAAGTGCTGACAGACGCTTTACTTTATCAGAAACCAAACGAATGTACGTATCAAATAACCACTACTTTACATGTAATGCACAATGAAATAATCCAACTGGATCTTTTACTAAATGCCTCAAACAATGTGTGTATTAAATGAAATTGACTTTCATTGAAGTTGAATGTAACGGACTTACATTGTAGTTGAATGTAACGGACTTACATTGTAGCTGAATGTAACGGACTTACATTGTAGCTGAATGTAACGGACTTACATTGTAGCTGAATGTAACGGACTTACATTGTAGTTGAATGTAACGGACTTACATTGTAGCTGAATGTAACGGACTTACATTGTAGCTGAATGTAACGGACTTACATTGTAGTTGAAGGTAACGGACTTACATTGTAGCTGAATGTAACGGACTTGCATTGTAGCTGAATGTAACGGACTTACATTGTAGTTGAATGTAACGGACTTACATTGTAGTTGAAGGTATTGGACTTCGAGCGTAATTTATATGTAACTGACATTCAGTGTACTTGATTGTAACTGACCTTCAGCTACTGACCTTCAGATACTTGATTATAACTGACCTTCAGTGTACTTGATTTTAACTGACCTCCAGTTACTGACCTTGAGATACTTGATTTTAACTGACCTTCATATACTTGATTGAAACTGAGATACAGCGTTCTTGAGTGCAACTGACTTTCAGCGTATTTAACTTGACCTTCAGCGTACTTGATAATAACTGACCTACATCGTGCTTGACTGATTTACTTACTTGACTTACTAAGTATATGAATTCGACTGACTGCAAGTTCATTTCCTTAAAAATTATTTATTAAAAATGTTCATAAGTAATCCAATGTATTTATAAGTAAAGTAACTAAATTGAAGAAAAAACATTCGCTAAGTTTATGTTCATAGTGTGAAAAGTGATCCTTGTCAATTTATTTTTGTTTTAATTTAATACCAAAGCTGTGCTTCTGGGAATTTCTATGATAAAACAACCGTTTGACCATTCAAAGTATATCGCGAAATGGAAGCAAACGTAAAAACGTCACTTATATCCGTGCACTTACTCGTATACCGTACGTCCTTGTATTGTACACACAGTGCTCATTTTGTTACCTATGTCCGCCTCTGTAAGTTTGCATGTCTCCTACAATGCACGCGCTACATGTCAAATGTCTATGTGATGGCAATGTACAATATCGTGCCCCTCGTACACCAGTAGAAGCACAAACGATACGTAAACTGTGTAGTAGATTCGTGTTTATGATTCCGTTTATGTGTAAGTTTGAGTTGCACAAATACGTTTTAAGTACAACAAACCAAGCAAGCGCTACACACTTAATCCGCACCTGTCCCTTCAATAGATTCCGTTTGTAATGTCGGCATTGTTGCAACAGAGTCACTAAAATTTCATGTTTTGCCTACTATTTTGCTTGGCACTGCATATGTTTTCAGTTATCGTTAGTCACACCACCGTTTGAATTCCGCTTTGGTCCTGTATGCTGACCGTTTAGTATTTAATCCTTAGTTATTTGTGAGTTTAAGGCGTGAATTAGCACTGTGTCTATGTTGCACCAGTATTCGCACACGTTTCCTTCCATGCATTCTATCATAATCAATTATTTTGATTTTGAATTCTTAAATTGAGTTACATTCAAATTCCTTCCTTGAGCATAACTGATAGACATTCCTAGTGAGCATACTTGCACATGCTTTGTTCTACGCGAGTTTTAATGCTTTCTAAAAGGGGACGGACGGTATGATAACATGCCAATGATGGCCTTCGGAGCTATGGCCATGATGGATTCTCCCGTAGATATGGATCTGCAATCAGCACCAATGGAGAAGTCAGGGGTCAAGCCGAAAGAATCGAAACTGGCAAAACCGACGCGTGTTCGCAAGAAGTTTCCAGAAACATGGCTTTGGGAAAACGTTCAATTGGGGTATGTAAACGTGTACCGTACTCATTGTTTAATACTGTAGGGATGGAAAGGGGAGTTTTACTCGACGGTGGTAGACCAGTACCGATGATGAATATGGCAGGTGGTGGCAACAGAATGATGATGAGAAGTTCCGCTGCAAAACCTCCCCCAACAGTAAAACTAGCCAAAGTGAAAAGAGTTAGGACAAAGTTTCCTGAAACTTGGCTATGGGAGAATGTCTCAACTGGGTAAGTTGGGTTACATGTGACAGCCCACGACATGATGTAAAATTGGTTACGTATGACTAACCGTAACAATATGTAAGTTTGGTTACATTTATCGAACCATGGACTTAATGAAAGTTTGGTTTCACGTGACGAACCATTTGCTTCATGTATGTTTAGTTTCACGACACGAATAATGCTTCATGTAGGTTTGGTTACATTTATTAAACCAATGGTTCCAAGTAAATTTGTTTCGCGTGACGAACCACTTCATGAAAGTTTGTTACATATATCGAACCACGAACTTCATGTAAGTTTGTTACATATATCGAACCACGAACTTCATGTAAGTTTGGTTTCACGTGACAAACCACGGGCTTCATGTAAGTTTGGTTTCACGTGACAAACCACGGGCTTCATGTAAGTTTGGTTTCACGTGACAAACCACGAACTTCATGTAAGTTTGGTTTCACGTGACAAACCACTGGCTTCATGTAAGTTTGGTTTCACGTGACAAACCACGGGCTTCATGTAAGTTTGGTTTCACGTGACAAACCACGAACTTCATGTAAGTTTGGTTTCACGTGACAAACCACGGGCTTCATGTAAGTTTGGTTTCACGTGACAAACCACGAACTTCATGTAAGTTTGGTTTCACGTGACAAACCACGAACTTCATGTAAGTTTGGTTTCACGTGACAAACCACGAACTTCATGTAAGTTTGGTTTCACGTGACAAACCACGAACTTCATGTAAGTTTGGTTTCACGTGACAAACCACGGGCTTCATGTAAGTTTGGTTTCACGTGACAAACCACGGGCTTCATGTAAGTTTGGTTTCACGTGACAAACCACGGGCTTCATGTAAGTTTGGTTTCGAACTTCATGTAAGTTTGGTTTCACGTGACAAACCACGGGCTTCATGTAAGTTTGGTTTCACGTGACAAACCACGGGCTTCATGTAAGTTTGGTTTCACGTGACAAACCACGAACTTCATGTAAGTTTGGTTTCACGTGACAAACCACGGGCTTCATGAAGGTTTGTTACATATATCGAACCACGAACTTCATGTAAGTTTGGTTTCACGTGACAAACCACGGGCTTCATGTAAGTTTGGTTTCACGTGACAAACCACGGGCTTCATGAAGGTTTGGTTTCACGTGACAAACCACGAACTTCATGTAAGTTTGGTTTCACGTGACAAACCACGGGCTTCATGTAAGTTTGGTTTCACGTGACAAACCACGGGCTTCATGAAGGTTTGGTTTCACGTGACAAACCACGGGCTTCATGAAGGTTTGGTTTCACGTGACGAACCAAGAGTTAATGTAAGCATGGTTTAGCATGACAAACCACGTTTTCATGAAAATTAAGTTACATATGTGGAACCAGGACTTAATGTAAGTTTGGTTACATGTAACCGAACCATGACTTTCGTGTAAGTTTGGTTTCAGGTGTTGAACCACGGGCTCCATGAAAGTTTGGTTTCACGTGACGAACCAATGGCTTCGAGTAAGTTGTGGTTTCACGCGACGAACCACTACTTCATGAAAATTTGGTTTCACGTGGGAACAACGATTACAGTCGGAGAACCTTACATATGTCATTGTTATGCAAGCTCGGTCACTTACATGGATTTAGGTGTTTTATGATGAGCGATGACGGTCACAAATGACGAATTAGAATACTATTTTATTTTGGTGTGGGAAATTTGGCATTAAGCTAAGTCCACAGTATGAAATAAACGATCGTGTTTTGATTGTAAGTACAACTGATTAAATAATTCACTATATCATAATGCCTATACTTGGCAACATATAGATAAATGTTGAGGTTCAGACAATCATTTCTGTTGTAGATTCAACTAGTATATTTGTACAAAACCTAAAATCGTTTTAAATTCCATATCGATATTTGTAATGGGTAGCATGGTATGTAATCAGGGTCATTTTCTATCCTGTAGATTAGGTGTCCCTAAGTACAGTTATTAGTCGCTCGAACCAGTTCTTTATTTGAAACGTGAAATATTTAAGTCTTTATTGAATGTCTAATTGTGATAGTTACATTTAAAATAATTTGTGTTGACAGAAACAATGGCCAGACAGAACTCACAGTTACTGTCCCCGATACTATCACGTCCTGGGTGGCCACCGCTTTTGCCGTTAATAAGGATACCGGTCTTGGACTCGCTCCGAGCCCATCAAACGTAGGTACAGTGTGTCAGTGTCAGCATATTGGAGGACTTCTCAGTGATGTATTCTATGTTTTACACATGCTCTGCTGGACTCCATTTTGACGAGATTTAGTTTTGGTACCCAGTATATGTATGCTTTCCTTGTAGACAATGTTTACAGATGATTTATATCAGCTGCGATGATTTAAGTATCTCTATTGTTACTGCTATACAACCTTTATCTGGTATATCTCTTTACCTGTTATGATGATAAGGATAATAGATTCGTCGCTAGAACACTGACATTCCACGTTTTGTAAACGTCTAGAAAAAGAAAGAGTCAGGCAGATGAAAAACCAACAAACAAACCAATTATTTAACCTGGCTGGGTATAAATATCTACATTTTCGTCTAAATGACAATAACGCCTTCTGAAATCCGCAAGTAAATTATTAACAATTTCGGTGATAAAACATCATTTACGTACACATTCTCGAGTATCAGCACTAATCGTGGTGATAAGCATTACAGTACTTTTCTGTAAGACAGTCCTAAATAAAAATTATTTTATTCCTTCCTTGGACATTATCTGCTTCTACCATCGTCATCCCTTGACCTACCTGAAAAGTTTTAATCTTGTACCTCGTGTTTCCATTGGTCTAAAATGCTTCGGTAAAGTTGCAAGTTTACCGTGTTCCTATGGCAACAGAAATATCAGTGATATATACACTGTACTATGATAAGGATTAGTGTTACATTGTTTTTGTACCGTTTCAGCTAGAAGTGTTCATGCCATTCTTTATCCGGATGAATCTCCCGTATTCTGTTGTTAGAGGAGAGTTACTCGTCCTTCAAGTCGATGTATTTAATTACCGTAGACCGGCATGGGTAAGTCCGGACAGCATATCATATATCAATACTTTGATATAAACAGGACATACTAACAAAACAAAACAAAAATATGTGTTTTGCTAACGTTCAATACATATATATTTATATGTACCTAGATGTATTGATGGGTTCTAAATATTTCAAGGATGATGTTTCTGATGTGATAAGTAAAAACGTTTACAAATATCTTTTCTCCGTTTAATAATTTTTGGACGATTATATCCTGTGGGTTTTAGCTTACGATGTGTACAATACATTGGTGACCTGTGTTATGCAGGTTGAGATAATTTTTTGGCGTTTGTTTGTGCTTTAATTAAGAATCTTTTCTAATTATTCTGGACCTGAAAATTTTTATCAAAGATACTTAATTAATATATTTTTTCGTGAAATATTTCCATTATTGCCGACACCGATGCGGACTGTTTTAACTAATTTTGTGTAACATGAATGGTTCTTATCTAGTTCCTGTTCATAATGGACAAATTTATCGCAATGAGATCGAACATTAATATACATTTACCATCGTGTTTACAGACTCTCGTCGTCATGGAGAATAATCCTGACATAAACAATGTGGTATCCACTCAATCAGGGTGGACAGACTACTCCACCAGGGTCGGCAGGTGGATGTGGGTAAGTATCAACTTATCTAGTACTACATTCACAGCACTTGCGTACCAAGAGATGGATTTTTTGGCATAACTGAACGAAAATATGTTTCTTACTAAACCAAGACAGCGTGCTCCGAATTGTAATATGCTTAAAACTAATGCTGCATCACGAAGACATTGATTTTAAAAGACCAATGTTAAGCAAATTATATACATCGACACATTGTTATTTTTCTATTAATAATTACATAGTTATAACTGTTATATTAGGATATTTTTACTATTAAATTAATTGATACAATGTTATCACTGTGTTATATTTCCGGTAGATATCTGACTTATGTAAAACTATTGCTAACAAATATATAACTAAATGATTACATTTCTTACCTGCCTCCTCAGGTTGAAAGTGGAAAGGTTGCTTCTGCATTTTTCCCCATTATACCTAGGAAAGTTGGAGATCTCCAAATCAAAATCAACGCTTTTGGATTGAAATTTTCTGACTCGGTGGAGAGAAAACTACGTGTGGAGGTAAGCGTAGGAGTGATTTCAACAATACATGTACCTTACTTAATACCTTAGTCATATGCTCATCTAACTGAAAACAGAATTATACTTGTCAGGATGACTAGATTCGCAGTAGTAAGGGTTCACATGCAATGGAATAATTTTACCAATGGAGTAATTGATCGCGAATCACCTGTTTTGTAATCGTTTTCCATATCACTGAGAAGGGAGGAGGAAATCTTATATTTGAAATGGATACGCTTAAATTTGTATAATATCAACTAATCTTTAAAAATATAAAGTGCGATATATTGGTATAGTAAACAATGTCATGTACACCTTACCTATATCTCCATTCTTACAGCCTGAGGGAACCCCAGAAGAGTTTAACAACCCAGTACTTATTGACCTTGCCTCTGCTGCTAACTTTAAGACAAGAATTCCTATTGACTTCCCACCAAATGCTGTGGATGGTTCCAAGCGCGTGCGGGCTGCTGTTATTGGTACGTAAGCATGTATTAATAGCTTTGATATCAGTGAATAATTTTAATTGGAAAGTAATTTTACACTTGATTCGTCAACGATCATATGATAAGAAAAAAATGATTTCACTTCGATTGAAAAGTGGTTGACGAAAGTATTTTGGTTGATGAATAGTTCTATATCGTTTTATATTTCATGTAAAAGAAAACATTCGATAGCATCAGCATTATCAGATTGAATGTCACGTCCTCTTGTATATTTAATTACAGGTGACATTAGCGCTAATACTGGTTATCTTGTCCACAGAGGCTACGCTAATCTTGATGGAATGCAACTGTTGTGGTCACTATATCAAAACCACATTACCACCATTTCAATACATACATGTTAACGTTTTAGTCTCACATTATCGAAAGAATATTTGTGATTTTGATAGGTGATGTCATGGGACCCTCTATAAATGGAATAGAAAAACTCCTGAAGATGCCCTATGGATGTGGTGAACAGAATATGTTGAATTTTGCTCCTAACATTTTCGTCCGACGTTATCTGACTATCACAAATAAACTGACACCGGCCATTGATGCTAAATCAAAGGAGTATATGATAAAAGGTTCGTCGCGCATTTTGTATCTACTACGGTAAAAACAACAAAAATAATTCCTTAAAAAGGATATAAAAAAATGACACAAACTTTACACTCCCAAAGGCTGCCTGCCATTTAGCTTCTCCAGGCCTTAAGTAGCCGAAGAAGACAGAAAGGTCATGCGGGTAGTCGTGTGTTTTGTCATTTTTTTCATATTTTTTTCATTTATATTGATCAAGTGTTTATGATGCTTCTTGTAAATAATATGATAAAGGTAAATTTTCGAGTGACATATATAAGTCATTTTCTCATACCTTTCCGGAAAAGTTTGTCACGGGTTTCGTATTTGATATTTGAAAATTTTCTTTTCCATTTGATTGTATTAATACTTCTGTTTTGAAAAGGTTACCAAAGAGAAATGACATATCAGCACAAAGACGGCTCATTTAGTGCTTTTGGTGAAAGTGACAAATCTGGGACTACGTGGTACGTGTTACATTTTACATATCATTCATTATGTTATCTGTTAATTATCTCTACTCTGGGTTTTTGGTTTTCTCTGTTAAGCTATCGATGCAATGCCTAAACTAATTTTTAAAAACCATCACCTTATGACCAGCTCCTCCTCCGATAATAGCACTGACTTATAAGTGACAGTGTTACATGCAGAAGACGCTTACCATTTAGAAATACCCTATAAAAATGTTCTTGGTGTTTTTCAATGGTCTACTCGAGAATCTCTACTTTTACATAGTTTCCCGATATTTTGTCCTTATTTAAGTTATAATTATGTATACACTTGTTGCCGTCATGTTTCCTCAGTCTAAATGTGATATAATAAGATAACAGCATTTGCAATGAAGTGGTCTACTCGACCTTTGACAGGTTAAGAACTTTGCAATGAAACGTTCTATTTGACCTTTGACAGGTTAAAAACTTTTGCAATGAAATGGTTTATTCATCCTTTGTTAGATAAAGAACGTTTGCAATGAAGTGGTCTACTCGTCCTTTGACAGGATAAGAATTTTGCAACGAAACAGTCTACTGGTCATTTGATAAATTGAGAACATTTACAATGAAATAGTGTACTCCTCCTAATGAAGTGGTGAACTCGTCCTTTGATAGGCTAATAGCGTTTGCAATGAAATCATCTACTCGTCTAAAATTAAAAAGGAAAACAATTTTTAAGGTAAATCGATTACCAAACCTTTGACAGATTAACAGCTTTCGTAAAAGTGAAATCATTTACACGTCGTTTGATAGGTTGACGGCTTTTGTTGTGAAATCGTTCGCCGAAGCATCTGACATGATCAATATAGATAACGATGCGGTCGTGAAGGCTGTCCAATGGCTTGTTGATCAACAAAATATTAATGGAACATTCAACGAACCTGGGAAAGTGCTTCACAAGGCTATGCAGGTATGCAGTATGGACCTCTTTCACAGATTCAGATGCACTATTTATTAGTACAAGTTAACAGCGAATGAAAATAAAGCATTTTTACTTTCTTATTCAATTAACTTGAACTCCTCTGTGAACTTTGATGTTTTTCTCTAAGAAGTAGATTAATAAGGCTCTGCTACATTTGATCGTCAACTGCATCGAAATAATATGTATTATATCATATAATTTTTCAAAATCATGCACTTCTCTACTTGTGGTGGAACAAAGCAAGGCTGTACAAAGGACACGCAAGAGAATAATACATTTTTATTCTTCATGGTTTGATACTTTATTAAAGAATAGCAAATTCATTAAACTGTATCATAAAAAGATATATTTGTCCTTCAAGGAATCGATGTCACTAAAATAAATGCCAAAAACATGTAATACAAAATTACATTAAAATGAGATTCGACAATAAACAACGTGGTGTAGTTTATTACGTGTTATCATTTTGCGTCCTCGCTATATATTATAGCGAACGTAATGTATACCGAGATTCGGGACAAAATAAAATGATTTGGAAAGGTAGCCTCTCAAGGATGATGTATATTCAGAAATTCGTAAACAGTAAATAACAAACTTTATAAGTCTAACAGTCAATTAATTGTATCCATAACTTGATTTTCAGGGCGGTTCTGCTTCTGGTGAATCCTCACTGACGGCATTCGTGCTAATTGCATTGACAGAAGCAGCCGGGGTTATCCCAGGGGTAAGTTAATGTTGTTATCAATAATTAGAAAGAAGCATAAGCATTATTTTTTAAAATGCAATTAATAGTTCCCTAATATCACGAATATCGCCGACAGCTGACAGATGGACTCAGGTGATGCAGGTTGATGACGATTATGGAGAAAGTTTTACAGGCAACATCGCCTGATTGGAGAATATTCAGTTTTTCTGCGCGATATGAAATTGGATGTGTTTACTGCTGGTTCCGTTGTCGCTAGCTTGTTTCTCATTTGGGAACGTGATATTACTTTGATTGAACAAAATTGCACAGCAGGTGTCGAAGTTGAATTAGAATACCTGGTCTAATTGTATGTTTTCAAAGACTTACGTGTAAATATTTTATTGGTTGAATGACACATCTTCCACAAATAAAATTTTTGATATTGGATACATCCGATAATATAATGTAGCAATATGACTTGCAGTTTTTTTTTCGACCGAAGTTCCTTGTTTTCGCATTTATTTGAACTTTTATTTTTTGTTTGTTTTATTTCTTGCTAAATTATCTATCTAGAAATGATCATGTGATGAAGTTAAATATAGCAATGTTTTCCTATATCATTTTCGTTCGTGTTATTTAGATTTATATGGTGAGGTATTTTACGATAATCAGGTAAACGAGACGACCGCGAAGGCCAGAGCTCTTGCTTTAGGATTCCTGGAGGACGAAGTAGAAGCGATGGCGATGTCACCTTTGAACGTGGATGTGTACGAGTTGGCCATTATTGGGTATGCGCTGTCTCTGTCAGGCAGTGCTAAAGTGGAGAAAGCCATGGTACCGATAGTAATGAATGCAGTACAAGAGGGTAACTACTTTAAACATCTTTTGCAATCAATGGTAATTGTATCAATGCAAGAGAGCTGGTATTATCACAGGCTTGTCTCTCAGTGGTATAAGTAGCGATAACACGTGCTTGTTTCTCTATTGGGACAGCAAAGATATAATAAATAGAGGGGTAAGCTCTTATTACAAGCTCGTTCGTCAGTGGTTTAGGTAATGGTAATATTTGGTCATATCCTTCTATGCATGCTGTTTACCCTACTTTTATTTGGAAACGTAGAATTACGGATTTTGCGTTGACCAAAATTTACATGGCGGGCACTATCGATGAAGCAGAAACATTCTTCCAGAACACCTGGTCTTATTCTCCTAATGTTTTATCATTAGTCTCCACGTAAATCTTTACTTTAGTTCATATTTTGTCTTAGTTTCATGTACTGTACTGAATACAATGTACTTTACAGAGAAGTCCATATGTGTATAAGTATATGATATTCTTAATGGCACTTCTAAAACACGGAATACTAAAAACAAACGTTGTTTTATTTCATTGAAATAAGTGACTATTAGATAAACTATCTACTGCTCTAGGACTTTATCCATTAGTCTCTCCCCTTTGTAATGCATCAATCACGTGTCGTTTGTTAGGGTCAGTAGATTTTCTGGTTTTGAGTTGTAAATTTTGTGTTAATCATATAATATCTTTATTTGATTTAGTCGTTTGAAACGTCATATGTGTATCCGCCATTAAGGTACGCGAGATACAACACTTATATATTTATATTGCTTTAGTGCAGTTAAGTATTGAAGGGATAACTAGCTTTTGCTGTATACGCCATCAGGGTAAACTTGATACAATTTTTATCACAACAGATATATATATATATGATCTTCACTTGATTTTGTCTCTACGTTCCAGATGGAACAATGCATTGGACAAGACCAGAAGAAGAACCACAAGCTGTCTTCAATAGGTGGCGCCCATCACACATACAATCTAACGGAATAGACATAGAGCTCACGTCCTATATTATGATGATATACACTCGAACACCTGACACAGAAAACGCGTTACAGATATTAAAATGGCTCTCAGCTCAGAGAAATCCAGAAGGTGGTTTTTCGTCCACACAGGTAAATAGCCTCGAACAATGGCCTTTGTGCAATGTCTGAAAGACGGTTACTCCTCACAGTATTAGTTCTGTACCAATCATACCATTTTATTTCTACAAAATGATAATGTGTCATTATTTAAGTACTGTACTTTGGTGATCGCTTTGTATGTATATACATTATTAATATTATTATTTCATGATGATGTATTTACTTTTAGGACACTATTATAGCACTGCAATCCCTAGCTGATCTTGCAGTCTTAATCTACAAACCAGAATTTAACATGAGAGTCCAGCTGAAAAATGTCGAAACACAAGATATCTTCCATGAATTTCAAGTGTCACCAGAAAACGCTCTTATTTTTCAAACTACTGACGTAAGTGTATTCGCTTTTGATAAACTGATTCATATTGTATTTACATGCTATAAAATCACACTGTTACCCCTATACTGTATGTGTGTGAGTATATAGGTAACAGTATGACCAAGTTTGCTAACTTGTAAGTATATAGGTAGTAGTATGACTGGGTTTTCATTAGCTAACTTGTTAGTATATAGGTAGCAGTATGACTTGATTATCATTAACTCACTTGTAAGCTTATAGGCAGCAGTGTGACTAGGTTATTATCACCTGATTTATATGAGAGATATATATCGTCGCGACTAGGTAATTATACAGGTGCTTGCTTATTTTATTGTAAATTAAGAAACTGTTACAGTATGCCAATGACAGTGATACATTATTGAATAATGTTTTTGTCGCTGTAAAAGGGCTCCTATGTATCTTTAATTATTGACACTTTTTTATTTTAATGAATTGCATTGATTGATCATTATCATTATTGGATCATTCGTCTAATTTGACTATATGTAAATCTACGTTTTATGACAAAAGGATGTGATCTCTGTTTAATAATTAGATACCAGAAAGTTTGCGGTTGGTAGAGATCTCAGCGGAAGGAGTAGGAATGGCTGTTGTCGAGGTGAGATAAAAACCAGATAAACAGATATGTAAAAGTTCATTACTTTCAAATATGGCGTTTCTTATAGTCTTGATACTTGCTGGTAGAAATACTGTATCCGATTTGTACTCTATTATGGTTTTATCTAATTATTCCAATTAGTGTGTATTGCGTTGGAAGTATTTTGTGGAGTCATGTTTGAACATTATTTTGTGTGTAGGTCGCCACCTACTTCAATGTGATAGATGATTTGAAAGTGAAGTCTTTTGACGTGAACGTGACATTAAAAGAGGAGAGTATGACAGGATTTGTTGTAGAAGTCTGTGGACGGTAAGTACCAACTATGAGTCATGAGTAAAGTGTCTCTTCACATGTTCAAACAACGATTATTTCTATTTGTTTGATAATATGTTTTATGCATTTTATTTATGAATTTTCGTCTGTTTTCAATTAAGCGTATTTCCTTTTATATCACTGTCAAAGCATTTTGTATGGGGTTTATATTACAGATGGATGAAGAAGGGTGCCAGTGGCATGTCTATTATAGAAATTGGTTACCCCAGTGGTATGGAACCGGATGGAGATACACTTGATACTACAAGAGCACCAGATTACAAACGCATGGAGAAAGCAGCTAGAGGATTAGTTCTATACTTTGATGAGGTACGAAACCATTTTTAGAATTTCCTTTTCAAAATTTTGTTTTAGTTATATCAGGTAGGACAGAAATAATGTATTGTTTTGTGTGAGTCTGCCTAAACATTTGAAAAGTGATATAATTTTGCATGAAGTTGGTATGGTATCTTGATACAAACACACACTATGAATCTTTAAAGGTGCCTTGATTCAAAAGAAGAGATTGTTTATAACATGTGCTTAAGTTATCTGTTATCATCAATCATCTTATTAACATTAATCGAAACATTGAATATTGTTCAAGATATCAAAATATTTTCACAAATCTCAGCTTATATTCCAATAAAATCAGGTATTAAGGTTTGGTAACCACTGGACTGAGGATCGTGTACTTTATACAAATATGTATATAAAGGAAAACTAACATAAGATATATTTTGATAGAACATAAAAGAAATCTTATGTCTACCCGTATATGTTATAGTCAAAAGCTTCTTTGGGGGACTACTAGTGTATAATTTTTTTCTCATTTCTGTTTCCAGTTTAATTCAGAGCCACAGTGTGTTAGTGTTTACATGATGAGAACCGACATGGTCGCAGAACAGAAGCCTGCTCCGATTAAGATATACGATTACTACGACACCAGTAAGCATTATACAACGTCATCATGATTATAATCTGAAAGCAACTCCTTAAAATACAACACAGTAGCGCCCTTTTATAATTGCTATACTGAATGCAGAGTCGTTTAGATATATAATGTATTGCTATATCATTGTAAGTGAAGCATTTATGAAGAATTTATATTATTATATATATGGCTAAAGCATGGATTTATTTATAGACCTGTTCAGTGAGATAAAGTGACTGGTTTATTGTTGTAAATGGATTTAAATCATTTTCGTTTATTTAGGTAAGCAATCCACTACATTCTACGTGTCTGAAGTTCTGGCCAACTCTGGTGTATGTGATGTCTGTAAAGACTGTTTCTGTAGACGGAATGGAAACCCATAGATGTAAATCAGGTAAAATAAATAATTTTAATACAGCTGTTACTTAGGAAAGACAAGTTATTAACATCAGTATAGGTGTAAACCATGGGAGACACGTAACTAATATCAATATAGTTGTAAACCAGGTGAGACACGTAACTAACATCAATATAGTTGTAAACCAGGTGAGACACGTAACTAACATCAATATAGGTGTAAACCAGTGAGACACGTAACTAACATCAATATAGGTGTAAACCAGGTGAGACACGTAACTAACATCAATATAGGTGTAAACCAGGTGAGACACGTAACTAACATCAATATAGGTATTAACCAAGTGAGACACGTAACTAACATCAATATAGGTATTAACCAAGTGAGACACGTTGCTAAACATTAATTTAGGTGTCAATCAGGAGATAAGCATTGATGTATTGATATGAGGTGAGAAACGTAATTAACATCAAAATAAGAGTAAACCAGGAGAGACAGACATTTGGCATCAGTATAAATCTAAAACAATTGAGATATACTATGAACACCATTTATAGACAGTAATCAGGTGAGACACATAGTTAATACAAATAAAGACATAAATCACATGAGATACGGAATTACCATAGGTGGAAACCAGGTAAGATGTGATATTAAGATTTTCGTTCTTTTTCTTCCATTCGTATCGAATTGATTTAAAAAAAGACACATTTTGTGAAAATAATTTAATATTGGATTGACTTTTACGTCTTTAGCGTCAAACACTTAATGATTGAGGTATAAACACTCAGGTATATATTCAAAACCTGTATAAAGGTAACTTTTATTTGCAGGGACCTGACCACACTTTCAAAACGATGTTTTTGTAATGCGAACCTTAACAGACGACACGGAGAAACAAGTTATGACACAAAGTGCCATTCTTTTGTATAAAATCTTATTGATCGATTCTGTATATTAG
The DNA here is from genome assembly GCF_031769215.1 of Ylistrum balloti. Lineage (NCBI taxonomy): Eukaryota > Metazoa > Mollusca > Bivalvia > Pectinida > Pectinidae > Ylistrum > Ylistrum balloti. The sequence continues at coordinate 176,489 of NW_026782886.1, forward strand.
TTTCCAATTCTTATATGTTTGTTTGTTCATATGATGTCAAGACAGGCATCCGTCAACAACTGTTATGCTGGGGCAGAATATACCTACGGAATAACTTTTCAATTGATTCTTAATTAACATTTGTAATTAGTCTGTAAATAAATTCATTTTTGTAAGCAGTTCATATCACCGGCGTTTATAACGTATTATACCTGTACCCTGTTATGAAACTAATTCCTTTAATTAATTTTTATATGAATTTTCAACGCTAATTGAATTGTCTGAAAATCAAGACGGTTTGCTTTGTAGAGAAAAAACTATCAGTTAACACAGGTTACAATTAGAGCAGGAACTACTGTATGTAGTCAGGTACAACACAATCGTCAAATATCTCATTACGTCAGCTTTTCACAATTAGTTATCATCTCATCCCATCTTTCAGGCGAAATAAATCTGAGCATTTTTACAATAGTCATTATGTACAAGGTTTTCAGTTAGGAATATTAGTTATTTGTCACATTTTAATCATGTTATATTTCATGTTACTGTAATGATAAGACAAACAGTTAGTAATAAAATTGTGTTTTATCAATTCACTTGTTCTGTTTGAATTATTTAGGACCATGGTAATCAAATAATATATAAAGATGGTCGACTGAGGTACAGCATATTTCACATTTTAATTATGTATACAAAAGATTCACGTTAACAAAGCAAGTTTCACAATTTCCTTAAATGTATAGAAAATTCACGTAAATAAAGCAACCTTCCCATTTCAGTTATGTGTATAGATGATTTACCTAAATACAGCATGCTTCACATTTTGGTTTTATATGTGGTTGCTGACGGGAATACAGAAAGCCTCACAATTTTATTCTGCGATCAATTTTTCCGTCCTTTGTTAAGATGTGATTGCACAATCAGTCTTTCACTCATAGCTTGAGTTTAAACACCATTACCTAAACAAAGGATTAAAGCAATGTAAATGACAGCATATATAATAAAGAGTTAAAAAAATACAATTTGACATTCCGGTAAGTCTACGATCTACACGTATGGAATATCAAACTGGTCATAGTTAATATCTAACCGATACGTTTATGTTTTATGGTGAATGTACTAATTGCAATAATAATTGTACCGGTTTTTACCTGTAATTGAATATGTTTCGCTCAAGTGAAAACTATAGTGGAATATCCACAAAAACCCATCACTTAAAGGGAACAAATGTTTATAGCATTGATATATCAAGACTTCCAGTTATACAAGTGAATAGACTATTAACATACGAAGTTAACGTTCCTATACACGCATGTCTGTGATGAAATAAAATGCGCCCAACAAATGCGAAACAACGAAATAGCTGATAACTCTTTTATCCGACCAATACATCTTGTTATGTTTCCCCGGAGTTCATCAGCACTTTATTTGATTGTTAAATAAATAAAAATCTGAACTCATCATTCTTAAAACTTTAAAACAACTAAAATGCCATCACAATGACAAACTGCATTGCATACTTAATATCCTTGCTAGTAGAGATATACTATTGCAGATTTTAGAACATTTGTATCAGAACTATTTTTAAACATGATTGATTTCGACGTCAAAGAGTGACAGGGTAAAACAAAGTTTGTTTCCGGACTAATATAGTCTCTGAATTTCAATAATTGATTAACGTTTAACATCGAAGTGTTATTCATTTCTCTATATACAAGATAGTCTTATTAGATGCTGATTATAAAGTAATAAAACACTTATATAAATACAGTAATGCCTCTGTGTACACTGGATATCAGGCCCACATTGTTCAGGTTCTTATTGCTGATTTAGGGTTGGTTGTTCGTTGTTTTGATATCATTGTAACACAGTTGGATCATTGTTTCACTACATCTGTTGAGTAGTTGATCCAATGAAGATGTAGTAGCCACAAACTCTATAATCTATCATCCATTACGATCTCCGTCATTTCCACAGTGGGATGTCCATTCTTTTCCTTTCCCGGATGCTGGTCGTCTAACACGTACCCATTATTATCTGATCCATGAGACTCTACATTTGCTCGCTTATAAGCATCTGAGTATCTGCCTGTCCTGTATTCTTCTTCTGCTGGTCCCCAGGAATCCAATGGTGTCATAGCAGCTTTAAACCCCTAAAATAATGTACGTACAACTACGAGTTCATCATGGTACAATCAGGGGATCAAATGAAAAAATATATCAGGACAAATTTACCAAGTATTCCGGGTACAAAGACAAAACATATCAGCAGTGTCATCACATACAGGCAGGTACACCAAAGCGCCCTCACATATGGACACGTACACATTAATGTCATCTTACACCAGCACGTACGCTATACCTTCATCACACACGGACACATACGCCATATCGTCAATACACACTGACGAACAAAAAGAACAAACTATCCCTGAAAGGACCAACAAAACAGACATGGTAGGCCACAATATCGTATTCTGTATATTTGTTCCTATTGCGCTGGCTGTAGGGTATATTTTGTTCTACAGTATTGACGCTGTAGCACAATTTCCTCTAGTTTGCATTTGTCATTGTAAATTTTAATAAAGTCATAAACACCGAGCACAGGCAAGGCACATGGCCTGAAAGACATTCATGTGGCTCTAGTCAACGATAAATGCTTTATTTCAATTAAATCTTATTGTAGCAAGTGCCCTGATGACGGATGCAGTGATGATCAAAAGAAAATCCTCAAAGGGTATATCTTTATATACGAAATTCGTTTACATTATACTGAGAAATAAAATCGTATATGATGCCAACTTTAATCATGTATATAAGTACTTACCCCGTATGAAACCAGCTGAATAATACCCACGAAGACAATACATAAAACCGGAAGTCCCACCATAGCCCAACCTATTCCTTGTGCCCAGCTCTCGAACTCATAATCACCATAAACGGACGGTGCGAACTGTACAAGGGAAGCCACAATGATTGCCTAGAGAAAAAAAGTTTTCACAAAAAGCTGCATAAAACAATGTATCAGTATATATAAAATCTAACACAACAGTAACGTGTAAATGAAATTTCAAAACGGGTTCATATCAAAATAATCGATGGGGTAAAATGATAATATCCAATGCGTATAATTGTATATTGTGACAACTTTTAGGTCCAGGTATTTTAATACAATGCCATATGTGGCCTGACTATTTATACATTTGTGACGGTGTACTTTTAAGTCCTTACTGGTTTTTTACTTGATTTCTTAAACTTGATACCGAATTCTTTGAAACAATGAAAAGAACACTGTTTTTACATTCAATGGAACTTCTGATTGCTTTTTTATTAAACAATCCTCATTGACCCCCTAAGGGATGATGAACCAACACAAAAGTAGCACACTATATACAGCTAACATTAAAAAATACTAAATAGACATAAAGATAATGAGCACAATACAATGGTACATGTGACAAATCAGTTATCATTCCTTAACATGAGAAAGATCCAAATAAGTTACCATCCCTTAATATGAGAAAGATCCAAATAAGTTACCATCCCTTAATATGAGAAAGATCCAAATAAGTTACCATCCCTTAATATGAGAAATATCCAAATAAGTTACCATCCCTTAACATGAGAAAGATCCAAATAAACCACCATTCCTTGATATGAGAAAGATCCAAATAAGTTACCATCCCTTAATATGAGAAAGATCCAAATAAGTTACCATCCCTTAATATGAGAAAGATCCAAATAAGTTACCATTCCTTGATATGAGAAAGATCCAAATAAGTTACCATCCCTTAACATGAGAAAGATCCAAATAAGTTACCATCCCTTAATATGAGAAATATACAAATAAGTTTAAATATTTTAAATGGTGTTAATATTGTTAATAAAAGAAATGTGAAATTTGCATACAAGAACGATGAGCGGAGATATAACTGTCCATGTAGCTTTCCAAAAGATATTTGGTCGAAATCCCAGCATCATTTCAACATCATCACAGAAATTTGTCAGTCCTGAAATAGTAGATTATCTCAATGTATTGCATTGCTATGAATATTGACTCAGGTTCAAAATTTATAAAGAGCTAATCACTTGTGATTTAACAATTTAACATGCATTATTGCTGGGCAAAGGGGGATAACTCAGTGACCTTTGTAGCCTGTCAAATTAGACGACATATATATCATATCATTCTTGTAATATGTTGCCAATTTATTAAGTTTGTTTGTATATCATCTCCTTTGTTGGCAGTGGATTGTCCAGCAAAGATCGTGTATAAAATCGTGAAGATGGGGAAAGATATAGTTATTTTGTAACCATTGAGAGGAAAATAGCAGTGCAGTATGCCCTTACGGAACAGAGAAAAAAAACCCTTATCATGTGATCACATTATAACTTAAGCACAGGAGTGAGTATAGCAATTCTTTCTGCCAAACGCTTTTCTTCTGTCAATGTCAAGGTCGTTTTCGTCAGACACACGACAAAGAATGTAACACACTGAAAGGAATATCCTCATGACACTTCAAATGAAGGCTTAAGAACAAAATTGTCCGACATTGTGAATTTTATGTGTTGGATGCCAATGACATAAATGATATCTTGTCTGCAGTAAAAAGCCTTAACGTCCAAACGTGTGGGCAATACACCGCCAAACAAGACAAAGAAAGGGAACCATACAATGGACATGCACCACTGAACAGCACATTTTCTCTTATAACTGAAAGATACGTTTTATTGTTATTTCGATCTGTTAAATATTAGCGCACACCAAAGAATAAAACATGACAATAACAGTCTATTTGCAATATGTGATTACGTGAGATACTTACCATATGACCACATCAGCGCACTCAGCTCACAGAAGGCAATGAACAGTATCCCATATGAGCCCGAGTAATCGTTCATCAGTGTCAACACCCAAATACCACCCTACCAAGGCAAAAAGTGAGCATGTAACACATCCAAAACACCGATACTTAGTGATGAATCCATATACAAATACACATATCTCACAAAACCAACGTAACCAGATTGATGGCTCAAACTTTAGGCTAAAATATACAGAATATGTCAAAAAGATCGAAATGTAGATAAAACTAATGCTAATATAAAGAAATTGTCAATATAATGGTGGTTATACAGATCACACAGTTCTGACAGGATGAATGTCTTACAGAGACACCAGTGTCCATCTTCATAGATTTTAAAGGTCCTAACATACAGTTGGCCATCAGCCAAAATCAGTGCGTGTCACGCATGAACTGCTTGAATAATTATTATATACCCTTGGACTAATTGGGAGTATAACCAATGAAATGATTATTGTAATTTACGTCCTAGTTCCTTAAAAGCAAGTCTTAATATTTAACCCATCGCGTTCATAGGATACAGAGCAAATGCCAGTATCTTTCTGGATAGCGACAGGAAACAAACTCTGAAGTACTTACCTGAGTAACGTTAGTTAGTCCCAGTAGGAAGAGCGTCATACACACAAAGAATACCCAGTATGGCTTATATTTACGTAATACACCTGGAAATTCATCTGAAAGGGCGCTGATAACTCCTTCCACCATTCCAAACTGTAAACAATAACAATATCTACGATACATATCGAGTCACCATTCTTGTTCTGTAAAGACCGAAATAAATTAGATTAGACGATAAAAGGGTAACGTCAAATGGTATATGGTCTTCAAAACGGACTTTGATTTAAACATTTCCATTATTTTAGATTATGTTATTCTCATGACCATTTACCATGAAAACTTAACAAACTTAAACAGAGTATCAAGTGATATCGTGGCAATAAACTAAGGTCACCGTGGAGTAAAATGCAAAATTTGATTCTAACGATATGATTTGCAATATTTAAACATTAGTTAAAAATGCACAACCGAGGTAATATTATCAAAAACATAATTTCAAGTTTCAAAATGATAGACTAATTAGAAAATACCTGACTTGACATTCCTAAAAGCAACAACATGAAGAAAAACAGGAAGGCCCAAATAGGAGGAAAAGGCATTCTTGCAATACCCTCTGGATAGGCAATGAAGACAAGGCCAGGACCTGAAATACAACATTACATTAAGCTTGGGCTCAAATAAGAGACATCCTTGCAATACCCTCTGGATAGGCAATGAATACAAGGCGAGGACCTGAAATAAAACATTACAATAAGCTTGGGCTCAAATAAGAGACAGTCTTGCAATACCGTCTGGGTAGGCAGTGAATATGAGGTCAGGACATGAAAGACAACATTACAATAAGCTTGGGCTCAAATAAGAGACATCCTTGCGATACCCTCTGGGTAGGAAATGAATACAAGGCGAGGACCTGAAATAAAACATTACAATAAGGTTGGGCTCAAATAAGAGACAGTCTTGCAATACCCTCTGGATAGGCAATGAACACAAGGCCAGGACCTGAAATAAAACATTACAATAAGCTTGGGCTTAAATAAGAGACATCCTTGCTATACCCTCTGGGTAGGCAGTGAATATGAGGCCAGGACATGAAAGACAACACTACAATAAGCTTGGGCTCAAATAAGAGACAGTCTTGCAATACCCTCTGGATAGGCAATGAACACAAGGCCAGGACCTAAAATAAAACATTACAATAAGCTTGGGCTCAAATAAGAGACAGTCTTGCAATACCTTCTGGGTAGGCAATGAATACAAGGCCAGGATAATTAGGACACACTTTATTTTAATTAGATATTTTGAATAAGTGATAACAAGCTGACAGCGCTGCAAAAACGTTCCTGTATTACATTTCTTATAAAAAACACCTAAAGATCCTTAGCTAACTTACCTAATAGTTTTATAATAATTAAATGGGCACTTGCACACTGAAATGAGTAGCATATCAAAAGTCTACATAATATAAAATGTACTGATTATCAGTATACATTTAACAGTTGAATGTGATTACAGACCTGAGGTAGCGACGTCCTTAACATCTTTGCCAGTCAGGTGAGCCATGAAACCCAACACAGAGAATATTACAAAGCCAGCAAACACGCTAGTCCCGCAGTTAATAATGGAAACCAATATGGCGTCCCTACAGATTAAACACAGATATGTGGAAGTTAGTTTTTTTTAAAATTTTTATTCAGCATAATCAACAAAAGATTGCTACTAAATGTTAAATATTTACTTACATGAATGGGATCAAAAAGCTTTACATACAAAAGAAGACAATAATCTGTCAAACGATTAAATTATATCTGATTACATAAAAATGTTCATAGTCCTTCAGCTGTTACCGTTTCTTCTACCATCTGATATTGATACATACACCCTATATTGATAAACACCAGGCTATATGATATTCGGTTTTCTATATATTACATTGGGGACAGTTCCCGACTACTTACCTATAACAGTTATTTTTGAACTTGTTATAACTGGCCATTGTTATGAGACTTCCAAATGCTGGTCCTAAGGAGTAGAAAATCTGGCTAGCAGCATCAATCCATGGCTGTAAAGATATAACCCTGGTTGTAATACAAATGGAAATTGACGTATCTTATTGTTATCAATCTTAGTGTAAAATTATGAGCTATAAAATATATTGAAAGCAAAATGAATGTATTTCTTCATTACATTTTATAGTAGAAATGTCTAACTAATATGAAGACTAAGTAAAGTATGTACCCTCGGATTGGCCAGTTCTTCCATCTTAGGCACAATGTAAAACTCTATGCCTTTCTTGTAACCTTCCAGTGTGACGCCTCTAATCAACAGTATCACCAACACCAGATACGGGAAGGTAGCTGTGAAGTATATGACCTAAAGCAAAACAGAAAGAAATCTCAATATAACCAAACTGAATTAACAGATATCAGTGTGCAATGAAGCTGAATAGAATCTCATATTGCCGTAAATGGAAGCAGCCATCCGATGTCTCCTTTGTCCCAAGTGTTAATATCACGTACAGTTAACAGGCGATAGCTTTCCTTCATTCCTGATGGGATGATGCAGGTGTAATGGTATAATGAAAACATGATTGATATTAACTGGACAACATAATGAGGGAATCTTTATCATACATATCCTAGGTTCTCCTGTCTACATTGGACTGCAGACACATCGCCTCTCTGTGGGTAGATCCTAGAGGTATATATTGAGGAATTTAGTTCTTTAAATATCATCAGAAAATGGCATTGATCGTGCAAAGACAGGATAGGTTACAACACTCACCAGAGAATAATGACATGAATCAGGAAGTGTGCATGTTGTCGATATATGGATACAATTTAAGCACACCAACCTTTCCGGAAGATTTGACGCCTTTCATCAAAGAGAAGAAAATGAATATCCAAGCTATAAGCAGAGTAACTGTCAATTTGGGGCTGATTTCGCCAACATCTCCGATAGTCTTAACCTCATTCAGTCTCAATACAAAGTTACTGTAAAAAGAGGGCGAAATGCATTTAATGGTCTCCTCGCTACTACCATCAGCTGTGCCTTCTTCGCCTGCCATTTACCAGTGGTAGTCTCTGTAAACAAGTGTTCGCATCATACTGCTAACGTCAGCTGAATGAGAAACCTAACTTTTGACGTCAAAACTAGGTTCTGGGTATCGAAAATGACATGTTAGATAAACAGCTGTTCATTTCATATAACTTCTATTAAAAAAGCCATCAATCGCCGCGCGTTTTTTGTTTCTAAATGATTCTAAAACATCTTCAAATTGCAGTTTGGTGAATAGATTACTTACGTGAAGTATTCTTCGCTAGAGGTCTTGTATAAGCTTTCGTAACTGCATTCGGTGAGATTCTTTTTTGCAAATTCGTACGTAAGATTTTCATACGGCAGTCCATAATTCATTATAGTACCTTGTACGCAGGATACATTCATCCGCTCTGTAAAACATGATGACAATGGTTATGTTATACAAATTACATCAACTTGTTCACTAGTACTTTGATAGTTCACTCATTAATTCCTCTATTATCCTATCAGGGCGAAATATTTTCACCTTAGTCATCTTACCCTGATGAATGCACTGCTGTCTAATAACCTCTATTTATCATGGTAAATAGTTCATTGATGAATGTCGACAAATCCAAATGATCTCTGAAAATGACATTGGCTGTCGACGAAGTTTAAATGAAAATAAATAATAAATTAAATTAAACAAATGAATGTTTGCAATAAAGATTAAGATAAATTTATGGCGAATCCTAAACCATAACAAATCATGATCAAATTTAGGATTAAAGTGGAGGTAAACAATAGGATATCGTATATATATCAGATCAATACAGGGAAATATTGGATCAGTACAGGGAAATATTGGATCAATACAGGGGACAGATCAGGTCAATACAGGGAAATATTGGATCAATACATGGAAATATTGGATCAATACAGGGAAATATTGGATCAATACAGGGGAATATTGGATCAATACAGGGAAATATTGGATCAATACATGGAAATATTGGATCAATACAGGGAAATATTGGATCAATACAGGGGAATATTGGATCAATACAGGGAAATATTGGATCAATACAGGGGAATATTGGATCAATACAGGGAAATATTGGATCAATACAGGGGACAGATCAGGTCAATACAGGGAAATATCAGATCAATACAGAGAAATATCAGATCAATACAGAGAAATATTGGATCAATACAGGGAAATATCAGATCAATACAGGGAAATATCAAATCAATACAGGGAAATATCAGATCAATACAGGGAGATATCAAATCAATACAGGGAAATATCCGATCAATACAGGGAAATATCATATCAATACAGAGAAATATCAGATCAATACAAGGAAATATCCGATCAATACAGGGAAATATCAGATCAATACAGGGAAATATCAAATCAATACAGGGAAATATCAGATCAATACAGGGAGATATCAAATCAATACAGGGAAATATCCGATCAATACAGGGAAATATCATATCAATACAGAGAAATATCAGATCAATACAAGGAAATATCCGATCAATACAGGGAAATATCAGATCAATACAGGGAAATATCCGATCAATACAGGGAAATATCAGATCAATACAGGGAAATATCAGATCAATACAGGGAAATATTGGATCGATACAGGGGACAGATCAGGTCAATACAGGGGAAATATCAGATCAATACAGGGAAATATCAGATCAATACTGGGGACAGATCAGATCAATACTGGGAAATATCAGATCAATACTGGGAAATATCAGATCAAGGGAAATATTAGATCAATACAGGGAAATATCAGATCAATACAGGGAAATATTAGATCAATACAGGGAAAAGTTCCAAGGAGGTAAGTGAACACTTTTGGCAGTATCAAAATGTGTCACTTGCATATTTATATACAGAAAGGAAAGTGTAAGGGTTTCATAAACAACCAACATAAATAAATCACATTTCATTGATTTTGGAGATTACTAAGGTAAAAATTTTCAAAATGTGATTTACCAGGAAACGAGAAGATTTTCGAATATTATTATTTGGAATCAGGTGTGCTTGAATATTGCTGATGATTAAGAAGTTCTGAAAATTGTATCCTAAAGCTTTGTTATTGGGAGATCATTAAGAAATATAGGAAGTTGTATGATAGTTTGACAGATTGATATATCATTATGACATACCTTTAAGGTTATACGGTCGACAAGAATGTTGATACTTATAAGCGAAGAATATTACAGGAGTATAACGAGAAGACAGCAGCGAAGGTAACAACAGATATCAAAGAAAATGTACATCCGGGAACATCTGGCATGTTGACAATTTATCAAAATGCTGGTATTTTAAACACGCGAAAATTAAACTAACGTGCAGACTTTAATGATAAACGTATCGGACGTTTAATAAATAAAATTTTTGATAAATACACGAGATAAGGATATCAATCATTTTGTTTTTGTCTTCGATATAAATGATGTGAGAGTCTACATATCTAAGTTAATGGTATATGTTTGTCTCTGTATTCTGTTGAGGATGTGTTGTATCTGTTTGGATATTGGCAAAGTATAACATCTACAAATAAATGACTACAAAAACAATAGAACCTCTTTGTAATTATTGTATATAATTGTCTCACAATTAATGATGAACGACTAATTCTAAGATGGCCGCGATAACAATAATAATATATTAATCTACTGTGCACAACGCACCGATATTTATATAAAACATTTTTGATATTTTAATCACAATTTCTCATACAATAAAATTGTTTTGCCCCTATAATGGGCATTCGGCATCAATCGGCCGAAGGGATCATCGAGACACCTAAATTAACACTACAGGCCCCACTTGTATAAAACACCTCAACTTGAGATTTCCTCAAGTCGAGATTTTCCTCAGCTATCTCCTCAAAAACGGCTTGTATCAAATTTTCTCAAGGAACAGGAGGAAGGCATCGGCTAGGATGTCCTGAAATTCCTTGAGGAATTTTCATACAAGATATTTTCAAGGAGATATCAGCTGGGGAAAATCTCGACTTGAGGAAATCTCAAGTTGAGATGTTTTATACAAGTGGGACCTGCTCTCGATTTTAGTTTATAACTATGTATTTGATTTATGTTCTATGTATGTGATGTAATTTATGTAATATGTTTGTCTCGATAAAGGGACAGACTGTCTCGAAAATTTGACAATTCACTTGTCCGTATCGTCGGTATCATTCCATTGATCATATATGACAGCACCATAGCAAATAATTCAAAAACACTTTAAGAGGTTCAAAGTGTGATACAACTTACCAATTTGGATGTTGAGTTTTAAGAGTTAAACAGTGTGATACAACTTACCTAGTTAGATGTTGAGTTTTAAGAGGTACAAAATGTTATATAACTTACCTAGTTAGATGTTGAGTTTTAAGAGGTACAAAATGTTATATAACTTACCTAGTTAGATGTTGAGTTTTAAGAGGTACAAAATGTTATATAACTTACCTAGTTAGATGTTGAGTTTTAAGAGGTACAAAATGTTATATAACTTACCTAGTTAGATGTTGAGTTTTAAGAGGTACAAAATGTTATATAACTTACCTAGTTAGAGGTTGAGTTTTAAGAGGTACAAAATGTTATATAACTTACCTAGTTAGAAGTTGAGTTTTAAGAGGTACAAAATGTTATATAACTTACCTAGTTAGATGTTGAGTTTTAAGAGGTACAAAATGTTATATAACTTACCTAGTTAGATGTTGAGTTTTAAGAGGTACAAAATGTTATATAACTTACCTAGTTAGATGTTGAGTTTTAAGAGGTACAAAATGTTATATAACTTACCTAGTTAGAGGTTGAGTTTTAAGAGGTACAAAATGTTATATAACTTACCTAGTTAGAAGTTGAGTTTTAAGAGGTACAAAATGTTATATAACTTACCTAGTTAGATGTTGAGTTTTAAGAGGTACAAAATGTTATATAACTTACCTAGTTAGATGTTGAGTTTTAAGAGGTACAAAGTGTTATCAACTTACCTAGTTAGATGTTGAGTTTTAAGAGGTACAAAATGTTATAAAACTTACCTAGTTAGATGTTGAGTTTTAAGAGGTACAAAGTGTTATCAACTTACCTAGTTAGATGTTGAGTTTTAAGAGGTACAAAATGTTATATAACTTACCTAGTTAGATGTTGAGTTTTAAGAGGTACAAAATGTTATATAACTTACCTAGTTAGATGTTGAGTTTTAAGAGGTACAAAATGTTATAAAACTTACCTAGTTAGAAGTTGAGTTTTAAGAGGTAAAAAATGTTATATAACTTACCTAGTTAGATGTTGAGTTTTAAGAGGTACAAAATGTTATATAACTTACCTAGTTAGATGTTGAGTTTTAAGAGGTAAAAAATGTTATAAAACTTACCTAGTTAGATGTTGAGTTTTAAGAGGTACAAAGTGTTATCAACTTACCTAGTTAGATGTTGAGTTTTAAGAGGTACAAAATGTTATATAACTTACCTAGTTGGATGTTGAGTTTTAAGAGTTAAACAGTGTGATACAACTTACCTAGTTGGATGTTGAGTTTCTCCGTGTCGTTCATACTGTCTTCGATGAGGGTTAAATTGTTGATGCAGAAGTCAGAATTCCAGTCATTCCCACAGGTGGCCCAGGGAACATTATTATCGAAACTAACCAAGGATACCAGGAGGTAATACAGGGCGTAGGCAATCACCACATTATAGTATATAGCTACCATAGTGGACACACATACGGAAGCAAACCCAATACCTGTGCAGGATACACAATAATATATACATATAATATAGTATAAAACTGTTTTGTAATGACTGGTTTTATCGCAAATCATTATTTTGTTGTAGAGCAAGAACCATTTCAAATATCCGCATTCTTTAATTATCTAAACCGTTTTTTTTTCAAATTATGGTGAAGTATTTATCTACAATATATACAATATTGTTACGGTATAAGACGAAACGATAACTGATAAATGCAGTTGAGAATCATGATCAATCAGAGAGTACATATGTATAATTTAACACAATAACTCTGTTAAAACTTCACCACCTTACGATTGGATCAGGTGTTTACCTACACTTACAGATGATATACAGTTGCCAACAAAGATTGTAACCTAGAAATGTCTCTCACACTGTTTATAATGTGTAAATATCGTCATTACCGGAATGTTATGTTATAAAATAACCTTTGAACAGGGGGTTGACTCTCCAAATCGAAATTGGACCCAAGGAAGCAAATTGTCCGAAGGCAAGCTCCATGAAAAAGACAGGCAAACCGACAAATGTCAGCATCAGCACATATGGTATAAGGAAAGCACCTGAAAAAGATGAAGAAAAAACCGTAACATCAATAACAAAAATGGTACAGGCTTCGTAATTTTGGATATTGATTGAAACGGACGTACTTAATTAACATTTGTGCAGTATTTTTGTATCTTTTTATTTTGATATTGACTGATATTGACTATCTTTTTAAGATGTTATTTACACAACAAACACGACCTTGGCCTTTTGTACTATATACAGGGTTAAAACTAAGATAGTTGTTATAATGATTCTAGGCCGAAATAAACTATGGGTGAGGACTAATATATTAATCTAGGGCGAAAAAAAAAACTTCGGCGAATATTTCTCTGTATAATGTAATAATCTTCAGCTTTGGGAAATAAGAACTATGAATTCCGATACGTGTTGTACAGTCGTAAAAAAAGTCTGGACAGTGTTACTATACTTACCTCCGCCATTTCTGAAGCAGAGATAGGGAAACCTCCAGATATTTCCCAGTCCTACAGCATACCCCACACAGGAAAGGAAAAACTCCACCTGGTTTCCCCAGGATCCGCGCTCCACTTCCTGATAAACAGACCATATTGTATTTTAGTACTTATACGATACAGAGTCAATTTAACCTGATAATAACAATGGTCCAATGAAATCGTAGCATAACAATATCAGCAGCATTGAGTGATGAGCACACGATCGCTCTGAAGTTGTGAAGACATGAAGACAATATAAACAAACAAAGAAATTGCGGAAACGAACACCCCATCCACACCCAACACCCCCTTTCTCCACAAAAAAAAAAAAAAAATCAAAGAACAAAAACACACACATACACACAGAGAGAAAAACAAAAACAAAAGCAAAGCAAAAAAAGACAATAGCAGGAATTGTTACTAAGCCTGACAAGACCAAAGTCAACGAATCGATTGAGTGAATAAAAAATAACTAACTGAAAAAAAGTATACGGAGCAAGATAAATTGTCTCCGAGACCTACAATTAGGACAAATCACTTTCCAGCATGCCAGGTGGTCGCGGTTTCTATTTTGAGAACATGGCATTACCTTTTCGAAGCTCCTTATGTTGTTCTCCTTGCACTATTTTCAATTGTTTCCCGAGTGTAAAGTGTGATTCATGTTCTTAATACTTTGCATTTGGTTGATCGATATTGTTACTGTTGCTTGCCCAGTTAATAGTATATGCAGCTCAAAGGAAGTTTGATTATATGATTCGTATCAAATGGCGTTTAACCAGTTCACAAGAAAATTCACCTGACATGTATATGTCCTTCCGGACGCATTTTTTATTATGTCTATATTGCTTCCGTTCATTAATGAAATACACTACCTGCTAGTGTTTATTTCAAGCTTTCAAAATCTCTGAAGAATTACTGAACAGAGCCTTTTAGACAAAATGATCACCAGACAAAAATCTATAATTAATTAATAATTAAAGTGGGGAGAGTAAACGTCAATAGTGACAAGGTTCATCATATACAAATGCTCTTGACGTTATACCAGAATTATCAGACATATGAGAATTACGAAAATGGTCTAATTATGGGGCTAGTGCATTTCTAGAGTTCACCTCAATTTTTACTTTTATTTCAATCACTTTTAATATTCCCAAATTGTCCCTTATGCTTTATAAGTTAAGCCCTTAGCATCACTGACAAGTCCTAGAAGGACAAAACGACTGTATGGTGTTTTCCCTATTGTTTGGCTCCATTGTATCTAGCTCTCAATTTGTATTAGAAGGTGTTATTGACTTGTGTGTCTCCTGTACAATCTCGAGGACCTGTCATTGTCAAACATTGCCCTGTGTGCCTAGTTTGAACTGTTTTACTGAGTAGCTTTAACCTACTGATTTCTGGCAGTGGATGGCGGTATGATAAATCCCCCTTATCTGGAGTGTGACACTCTGACATTGCAACGTTGAGGGGAAATCACGGCTACTCTGGGTAATTTTCCATTACGTTTTTGCTCGCCGAGATTTTTCCATTGAACAGTGGAAATAGACCCGGTATTTCACCATTACGGATGTCTCAATACTTATTGACCTAAACTGTTGAAAACAAATATTTGTCTTAGCATTATATGAAATTCAAGGCACATGTGTTTTCTATTTGGGATATAACGTTTGTATACCAGTATAGTATGAAGGAGATCAACACACACAGAGTGCATCTCTCGTATGTACGTAATGTAATCTATGCATCTTATTGTCTCCTTTGTAATAAGAGAGTCTTACAGAATTCGAGTCTCTGATATCTTTAACAACATCAGAAGAAAATGTTATACAAAATCCTGGTAGTCTATGTTTATGACTCAAGGAAATCCGTATCTCCATTCCAAAATATTATAGAATTATATGCAAAGAAATCCGATTGATTATATGAAATACAAAAAAGACGTATAAAAACCCAGAGCCATTGCAAAACGTATCCTCAGAATTGTTATCAGAAGCAGAACATTTATAAACAAATGAAATAAGATGTTATCAGTGTTTGAATAAAAGTCTTTCAAACGCTGTCATATGTTATCATCAAGTTTCTTGTCGCACATACAAGTCATTAGATAGCAGATATAACTCGCCAGTTTTCTTTTATCTGTTTATTTATCTAGAGAAAGATAATTATAACTTATCAATTCAGCTCACACTGAATCATCTGAAAATATCTTGTTTAGGAATCTGATGTTAAAATGCTAGACTCCTTAAGGAAATAATACAGGGATGTTTCGTGTGTAGATAAATCCTTATTGTAGCCTCCTTAAGGACATTATACAGGGATGTTTCGTGTGTAGATAAATCCTTATTGTAGCCTCCTTAAGGACATTATACAGGGATGTTTCGTGTGTAGATAAATCCTTATTGTAGCCTCCTTAGGAAAATAATACAGGGATGTTTCGTGTGTAGATAAATCCTTATTGTAGCCTCCTTAAGGACATTATACAGGGATGTTTCGTGTGTAGATAAATCCTTATTGTAGCCTCCTTAAGGACATTATACAGGGATGTTTCGTGTGTAGATAAATCCTTATTGTAGCCTCCTTAAGGACATTATACAGGGATGTTTCGTGTGTAGATAAATCCTTATTGTAGCCTCCTTAGGAAAATAATACAGGGATGTTTCGTGTGTAGATAAATCCTTATTGTATAATACAGGGATGTTTCGTGTGTAGATAAATCCTTATTGTAGCCTCCTTAGGCCTCTTTAAGGAAATAATACAGGGATGTTTCGTGTGTAGATAAATCCTTATTGTAGCCTCCTTAAGGACATTATACAGGGATGTTTCGTGTGTAGATAAATCCTTATTGTAGCCTCCTTAGGAAAATAATACAGGGATGTTTCGTGTGTAGATAAATCCTTATTGTAGCCTCTTTAAGGAAATAATACAGGGATGTTTCGTGTGTAGATAAATCCTTATTGTAGCCTCCTTAAGGACATTATACAGGGATGTTTCGTGTGTAGATAAATCCTTATTGTAGCCTCCTTAGGAAAATAATACAGGGATGTTTCGTGTGCAGATAAATCCTTATTGTAGCCTCCTTAAGGACATTATACAGGGATGTTTCGTGTGTAGATAAATCCTTATTGTAGCCTCCTTAAGGACATTATACAGGGATGTTTCGTGTGCAGATAAATCCTTATTCCATGCTCCTTAAGGATATGTACTAATCTATCCGTATTCCAGCCTCCCTAAGGAGATAAACCAAGGATGTGTCGTGTATACCACAATCCTTATTCTAGTCTCTTTAGCAGATAAATCAATGATATGTCGTATTTAGATATCTCCTTATTCTAGTCTCCTCTAGGAGTGTATATATCAATCCTTATTCCAGGGTGCTTTAGGAAATAAATCGTAGGATATGTCGTGAATAGATCTATCTTCATTCTACCATCCTTTAGTAGATAATTCAATGACGACTCGTGTATAGATAAATCCTTATCCCAGCCTCCTTTAGGATATGTCCCGATCTATCCTTATTCCAGCCTCCTTTAGGATATGTCCCGATCTATCCTTATTCCAGCCTCCTTTAGGATATGTCCCGATCTATCCTTATTCCAGCCTCCTTTATAATGTGTCCTAATCTATCCTTATTCCAGCCTCCTTTAGGATATGTCCCGATCTATCCTTATTCCAGCCTCCTTTCAGGTATACCACAATCGTTATTCTAGTCTCTTTAGCAGATAAATCAATGACATGTCGTATTGAAATATCTCCTTATTCTAGTCTCCTTTAGGAAATATATCAAGGATTTGTCGTGAATAGATCCATCTTTGAATATATTAATAGTTAAAGAGTGTAAGACAATCAAGATGAACGAATTTTTGTTATCATTACGTGTAGAATAAATACACTGTTTAAAGGGGCTATTTTAATTCAGTTGTTAATATGGTTTTTGCTGATTTAAATATCTACAAACAAACCTTCCACGTGTTCACAGTATTGCACACAACAAATTATCGGAAGGACAAGTGATAATGAATTTCCATTAATTTGATTGTAAAACAGCTACTGTAAAAAATCAAGGCATGACATTTGCTACCTTCACTAAAGATAAATTAATATGTTCAAATACATTTGTGATTAATAATTGATAATGTCCTACCTGAGATTTCGTCATACCGTTACGTCCCTCCCGATCGATAGACGAGCGGTAAACATATACACATGAATGTTGAATTTAAACGTATTATCTTACAGGCTGACAAACTTCTGATCGCTGATTGGTCGATGATATCACGGTGACGACACCTATCTTTTTCTGCCTGTATGATAACTTTATTCCATTGACAACATATTGAGCATAAGAATTTAGAATAAAGAGAGAGAGAGAGAGAGAGAGAGAGAGAGAGAGAGAGAGAGAGAGAGAGAGAGAGAGAGAGAGAGAGAGAGAGAGAGAGAGAGAGAGAGAGAGAGAGAATGACACCACTGTATAAGGGACTCTTTAGAAATATTCTAACGGGTTTATACTCAATTTGTCAGGAGCAGAATTACGAACTTGTACTAAAGTCTTTTCAATTATCAACTTAACTTTAATTTTATTGAGAGAATTTTAAGGAATTTTCATATAAAAAATTTCAGAAACCAGTCTAATCTCGCCCTTATCACGCGAGAAGATGTTTACATATTTGTCTCTATTGCGCCGGGAGGGCAAAGTGAATTACATATAAAGTATATCAGTGTCTGATAACAACAATGGTTTTACCAAAGGATGTATCCCATCCTGAATAACAAACTATGCTGTACAGTTTATCTGTATTAGTGTGTAGAAGTGCCACGGACATGATACACTTTGATTTAGTAATTACACATATAAAATCCAATGAATATTAAAACGAGCATGAAATTGTGTCGAGTAAGATTATATCATTCTCAAAGTAACATTTGATGGGCGGATTAGTAAATTACTGAAAGTCAGAGACAGCTTACAAATCATCGTTACGAACATCACTGAAGAAAACATTATAATTAACGACAATGAACTTGTAACGTTGTTTGTGAGAGTCAAACCGTCTAGTTTAACGTTTCTCAGAATTACCATAAAACAAGTTTGTCTGTTTATCGTATACCGTCGTCTTCTTATCCTAAACGAGGCTACTAGGGTTCATCCTCGTCCTCATGTGATCATCTTAATCAGGTTCTTTTATGCAACGGATGTATTCTGGACTGAATGTTTGTGTATAATCTTTAGGTTATGTGTTTAAATTGTAGGGGAGATGTACTCGTTTAAAAATACCGAAGTTGTTTTTCACGTGACACAGATTTGTAGGGTAAACGTCATTCACACAAAGGACTAACTATTATTGTATAAATTTGATCAAACATGTTACTGGCATCATCGATAACTGAAACAGTTGATATCGTTATAGAATTAATTCTTACTACTTAATTCAGAAACAAACCTGGCTGCTGTCGATAAGAGATAAGTATTCTGCTATTCTGACTTTAAAATGCAGTCGTCACACTTGAAATAGTTTGATGTATACCTCTGATGTTTTGACCGGAAGTAAGGCATAATTCACTTTAAAATAGATTCCAACATAATATCTTGGACTTAAGTCTTATTATATATTTTGCCATCGACATTTGTACCTGTAAGTTGAAAACGTGCGATTTACATGACCTTCTGAAGAGTTTTCGCTCGCGGACTTATTTGTCGGCGTAGTTGACAGTGTAATTTGGTTAGTAGAGTCAACGATTCTAATATTCTCTGGTTACTTTGATATTTCTATAGAGTATAACTCTAGTTGTTTTGGATATATTTCAACTAATTTTTTCATGAATTATCACGACATATCACAGATTTCAAATTCGTGAATTTTGACTTGGGGACAACTTTCCCAGGTTCATAGGATACGAAAATAAATATTTCAGCAGGTTTCTTGATCCTGAAAAACTGGATATTTAGGTGAAAATTGTAAAAATAAAGCATAACGATCCCCTCTTTTTTAATCGAGAAAAGTCATTTCGAAAATTAAAATAATAATAAACAAAAGATTTATGTATTTTATTTATTGATTGCAAAGCAGATTGAATAAGTTAAATCAAAAGATAACTAAGCATTTTCACTTTTTCTTTAAATATTCAAATATCATACCCTAGCCTTGTAATGAAAGAGGAAAATCTATTTTAAAGAAAGTTGTCATAAAAATAACCGCGAATGTTTGTTATTCAGGAAGAAATAAGAATAAGATATGGCAATGAATTATTTCTTGTTACACATATTCTGACATCTGTACCGGGACAAATAGTACAGTAACATGATGACTTTTTTGCTTTTAATCTACTTTCGCAAATCAAACCTTCCAAAAAGTCATCCTCACAAAAAAGGATGTACACAGGATTGTAGTACAGAAGAAAAAGCTGGTCGATTCCGTACCATCTCGTACACTACGTACGTCAGTGGCAGTACGCTCCATATTGGTCATTTGTGTGATGAAGATGATCGTGTAGTCATCGAAACGTCACATTCTAATCTTCTACTGGTTGTGTTAAAAGAACTTCTATTCTATTAACATTCAACCTAAAGAAAATGTTTAAAAAAACCCAATCTTTTAAACTTAAAGTTATTAGAAATATGTTGAAGCCAGATGATAACTAAGTTGTACGATTCGGCCGAATGCTCGTTAGTAATATATCATAAAGTTGTGAAAATTATGAAACTTATATATAAATGTCAGAGGAGATTTAAAGGGACAAAACATGAAATTGTACTTCAGACATCAATAGAATGGATATCCTGCACTAAAGATTATTAGACAGCATGAACTGTCTGTCATCTTTACATTCGACACCAGTTGAAACAAATTAATTAGTTATCGTATCTTAAGGAGAATCTATCAACCACAGTGTGCATTCATTCGGTACCAAGCCCCACATTACATACACATCAATTTTAAGAAACGTGTCATAACCCCTTGAAATATGAATCTCCGTGAGTAAACCGATTAAGATTGTCAATATAAACAGTACAGGTCAAAACAATTCTCTCGGGGATATGACCGCCGGCCCCATTACATCCTCTCAACATTGCGATTCAGTAAACACGGCTGAACCTGAGGGCTGGGAAATACTTATTTATAAGGCAAAATTAAAACTAAGACTTGACTACTAAAACATTTAGATCAAACTAAGAGAGAATTTTTCCGTCACATTTCCATCAAGGGCACGACATACAAGTCAATAACTGGAGGGAAAGGTTAAGAAGAACAGGTACACACTTAACAATGTCATCAACTACAACAAGGACTTATCAAATACTCCCGGCATCTAGAATACGCGAAACTGCGCAACCAATATATTTCCCAAACACCAAAGAATGAATCACGATCTTCTGGTTTATAAACTAACAAAGATGTATATCAACCAACCGGTGGTTATAAAAAATCGAGTACAAGAAAACAGATATACATCAGCTAGTGGTTATACAGCACGAGTACCAAACACAGATATACAGCAGCTAGTGGTTATACAACACGATGACCAAACACAGATATATATCAGCTAGTGGTTATACAACACGAGTACCAAACACAGATATACATCAGCTAGTGGTTATACAACACGAGTACCAAACACAGACATACACCAGCTAGTGGTTATACAACACGAGTACCAAACACAGATATACACCAGCTAGTGGTTATACAACACGAGTACCAAACACAGATATACAGCAGCTAGTGGTTTTACAACACGAGTACCAAACACAGACATACATCAGCTAGTGGTTATACAACACGAGTACCAAACACAGACATACATCAGCTAGTGGTTATACAACACGAGTTCCAAACACAGATATACACCAGCTAGTGGTTATACAACACGAGTACCAAACACAGATATACACCAGTTAGCGGTTATACAACACGAGTACCAAACACAGACATACAGCAGCTAGTGGTTATACAACACGAGTACCAAACACAGATATACATCAGCTAGTGGTTATACAACACGAGTACCAAACACAGATATACATCAGCTAGTGGTTATACAACACGAGTACCAAACACAGAGTACCAAACACAGATATACACCACAGGTTATACAACACGAGTACCAAACACAGATATACACCAGTTAGAGGTTATACAACACGAGTACCAAACACAGACATACATCAGCTAGTGGTTATACAACACGAGTACCAAACACAGACATACAGCAGCTAGTGGTTATACAACACGAGTACCAAACACAGACATACACCAGCTAGTGGTTATACAACACGAGTACCAAACACAGACATACAGCAGCTAGTGGTTATACAACACGAGTACCAAACACAGATATACATCAGCTAGTGGTTATACAACACGAGTACCAAACACAGACATACAGCAGCTAGTGGTTATACAACACGAGTACCAAACACAGACATACAGCAGCTAGTGGTTATACAACACGAGTACCAAACACAGACATACACCAGCGAGTGGTTATACAACACGAGTACCAAACACAGACATACAGCAGCTAGTGGTTATACAACACGAGTACCAAACACAGATATACACCAGCTAGTGGTTATACAACACGAGTACCAAACACAGACATACATCAGCTAGTGGTTATACAACACGAGTACCAAACACAGACATACAGCAGCTAGTGATTATACAACACCAGTACCAAACACAGATATACACCAGCTAGTGATCATACAGTAGCTAGTGGTTATACAACACGAGTACCAAACACAGACATACAGCAGCTAGTGGTTATACAACACGAGTACCAAACACAGACATACATCAGCTAGTGGTTATACAACACGAGTACCAAACACAGATATACAGCAGCTAGTGGTTATACAACACGAGTACCAAACACAGACATACATCAGCTAGTGCTTATACAGCAGCTTGTGGTTATACAACACGAGTACCAAACACAGATATACAGCAGCTAGTGGTTATACAACACGAGTACCAAACACAGACATACAGCAGCTAGTGGTTATACAGCACGAGTACCAAACACAGACATACATCAGCTAGTGGTTATACAACACGAGTACCAAACACAGATATACAGCAGCTAGTGGTTATACAACACGAGTACCAAACGCAGACATACAGCAGTTAGTGGTTATACAACACGAGTACCAAACACAGATATATATCAGCTAGTGGTTATACAACACGAGTACCAAATATAGACATACATTAGTTAGTGGTTATACAACACGTGTACCAAATATAGACATACATGAGTTAGTGGTTATACAACACGAGTACCAAACCCAGACATACATCAGTTAGTGGTTATACAACACGAGTACCAAACCCAGACATACATCAGTTAGTGGTTATACAACACGAGTACCAAACCCAGACATACATCAGTTAGTGGTTATACAACACAAGGTCAGAGTTTTATTAACAGTTTAGATATAGAAATGGTACAAAAATTGTGACGATGTTGAAACTGTCAGTGTTATTATCTTATATATTTACAAAGTGGTCATGTGATCAGTCGTATAAGTCAATGACTAGTATACCAACAGGTATAATACAGGTATGATTTATACATCACTCTACAATGTCTCCAGTAGGACACTGCAGCATTGAATCTTAGACAACTTTATCTTAATGAAAACCCGCGTAGTAAATATAATGTCTTTTTTGTTTTGTTCTAAAATAGTACGTACCAAAACAAGAACAAGTCACAGTTGTGTGTTTTTTAATTTATGTTATCATTCAAGTTTTTCAGCATTAGGTCTACGCGCACTTATAATAAATCATCGTTGCAACATAACATAAGGAAAATAAAACGTCATAACTTACAGGTACATAAAACGTCATAACTAACAAGGTACATAAAACGTCATAACTAACAAGGTACATAAAACGTCATAACTAACAGGTACATAAAACGTCATAGCTAACAAGGTACATAAAACGTCATAGCTAACAAGGTACATAAAACGTCATAACTTACAAGGTACATAAAACGTCATAGCTAACAAGGTACATAAAACGTCATAGCTAACAAGGTACATAACACGTCATAACTTACAAGGTACATAAAACGTCATAGCTAACAAGGAACATAAAACGTCATAGCTAACAAGGTACATAACACGTCATAACTTAAAGGTACATAAAACGTCATAGCTAATAAGGTACATAAAACGTCATAACTAACAGGTACATAAAACGTCATAGCTAACAAGGTACATAAAACGTCATAGCTAACAAGGTACATAAAACGTCATAACTTACAAGGTACATAAAACGTCATAGCTAACAAGGTACATAACACGTCATAACTTACAAGGTACATAAAACGTCATAGCTAACAAGGAACATAAAACGTCATAGCTAACAAGGTACATAACACGTCATAACTTAAAGGTACATAAAACGTCATAGCTAATAAGGTACATAAAACGTCATAGCTAACAAGGTACATAAAACGTCATAACTAACAAGATACATCAAACGTCATAGCTAACAAGGTACATAAAACGTCATATCTAACAAGGTACATAAAACGTCATAGCTAACAAGGTACATAAAACGTCATAGCTAACAAGGTACATAAAACGTCATAACTTACAGGTACATAAAACGTCATAACTAACAAGGTACATAAAACGTCATAACTTACAGGTACATAAAACGTCATAGCTAACAAGGTACATAAAACGTCCTAACTAACAAGGTACATAAAACGTCATAACTAACAAGATACATAAAACGTCATAACTAACAAGGTACATAAAACGTCATAGCTAACAAGGAACATAAAACATCATAGCTAACAAGGTACATAACACGTCATAACTTACAGGTACATAAAACGTCATAACTAACAAGGTACATAAAACGTCATAGCTAACAAGGTACATAAAACGTCATAACTAACAAGATACATAAAACGTCATAACTAACAAGGTACATAAAACGTCATAGCTAACAAGGTACATAAAACGTCATAACTAACAAGATCCATAAAACGTCATAACTTACAAGATACATCAAACGTCATAGCTAACAAGGTACATAAAACGTCATAGCTAACAAGGTACATAAAACATCATAACTTACAGGTACATAAAACGTCATAACTAACAAGGTCCATAAAACGTCATAACTAACCAGGTACATAAAACGTCATAACTTACAGGTATATAAAACGTCATAACTAACAAGATACATAAAACGTCATAACTTACAAGATACATCAAACGTCATAGCTAACAAGGTACATAAAACGTCATATCTAACAAGGAACATAAAACGTCATAGCTAACAAGGTACATAAAACGTCATAGCTAACAAGGTACATAAAACGTCATAACTTACAGGTACATAAAACGTCATAACTAACAAGATACATAAAACGTCATAACTTACAAGATACATCAAACATCATACCTAATAAGGTACATAAAACGTCATAGCTAACAAGGTACATAAAACGTCATAACTTACAAGTTACATCAAACGTCGTAACTTATAAGTTACATCAAACGTCACATAAAAGCAAGGTACATCAAACGTCACATAAAAATTACTTATTGCGTCCGTATAAGACATTTTACGATTTGATAACGGGATTGAGTGTTGGGGAATAAAAAACCAAAAAAAATAAAGATGATATGTTAACAGAATTGATCGATGAAAGAAGAAGAAGAAGAAGAAGAAGAAGAAGAAGAAGAAGAAGAAGAAGAAGAAGAAGAAGAAGAAGAAGAAGAAAGAAGAAGAAGAAGAAGAAGAAGAAGAAGAAGAAGAAGAAGAAGAAGAAGAAGAAGAAGAAGAAGAAGAAGAAGAAATGAAAATAAACAATAAATGATATATATATAGAAAGATGTTAACAACGATACTCCTGAAAAGGAGGAAATGTACAAAAAATAATACGACCACGTGTTTCGGAAGGGTAAGCACTTCACTGTCTGCTACATCCGCCATATATTCTTCGTCTATCAAAGAAACAAATGTCACGTGACTCAATGAGAACAAGAAAAACAGACGTACCAGGCATGTTAACAAGCATTCATCACGTTTAACTTCATCTTGCAAATCCGAGTTTGTTAGTCAATTGGCGGCATCTTGTATGGAAAACGTGATATTTGGAGCAGATTCTTGAATATCGAATCAGCTGCGACATGTCAGCACCATAGGTTGGGATGCAGAAATATAGCTATTCAGAAATGGAAAATTTACAATAGAAAATTTTATTAATTATCCCGAACTTCTAACAGAATACCAGTTTGATAAGTGTTATTCATTGCTATAGATCTATTCAATTGTGCTAAAGTCATGGGAATCTCCTTTTTTCAGTTCGAGTTATCTCCCTGTAACTGCCGTGTTATGTTTTTTTCAGTTCGAGTTGTCTCCCTGGAACTGCGGTGATATTGCTATTTTCAGTGTGCAAAACTGCTCTGCTGTAAGGGTTTTTTTGCATATCGAGTTATCTCCCTGTAACTTCCTTGCAATTAGATTGTTTTCAGGTCGAGTTTTCTCCCTGTATGAACGTCATATCAAAATGTTTTTTATTGTCTATGCTTCGAAAATAATGAGTTACTCGGAAAAAATATAAATAAACATGCATTGTTGTCTACCTCTGGTGCTGCGCAAGGGAAAGTAAAGACAGATACAGCAGGTGAGACGAACAACAAAATGCCAGTTATACACCACAGATAGTACACCACACCGTAAAAAACATACGCCTAGCTGTCAACACCGGAAACAGGAAAAAGTAAAGAACACAGCAGGTAAGAAAAACGTTTATTTAAAAACGGTTATGCTACCTAATTTTTTTTCTTTTTTAAATGTCGGGCTTAAGGTGCCGTGTACTGAATTTGAGCACATGTACCGACAGAAAAGGTTATGTTTATTATGCAGACGATTAGTAAGTCCTAGGAAGATACTGAAGACTCATCCCTAACGGGGCCCAGTATTAAAAAATAATATGACATTCCCTTCTAAATCAATATATATAAAGCACGCTTCAAACCTTCAAACGGTAGGTTAATCGTTTGTAGGCTTCCGTTTTCAATCGACTTCAACATGAGTTGTTGGGATGTTTTGATGATTATTCGCCGATTCCCTCCTTACTTGTTAAGTGTAAAGTATAAAATGTGAATAGCTTGGCACATGTTTATACTTAGGTTTGAGGAATTACTTTTCCTAGACCTTAAATTACTAAATAACAGTGACATCCTACCTGGTCGGATAAAAGAACAAGGTTGGATCTCCACTGCTGCTATCTTATTACTTCAATCTAGCATCTCCAGTCCGGATTCAAGATAGCCAACGCACATAGATTTACTTCTCCTTACACCATACATATGATACGTCTTGTTTTGCCTAGAAGTAACTTCCTTCAACAAATTGAAGATTCTGCTATATACTGTGTGCAAGCACGTTGCAGGAACGACGAAAGCTTAAAATGTAGTGCATAAAAAACAAGATACAAACACAAGGCTTCAGAGTCGTGCCACCCCAGCTTTAAAGACACTCAGTGTGTCTGCAAGGAAGATGTCTGGCGGTAAAGCACTCCGATTTCTCAACGTTCTGGGGAAAAATTTGAAATTATCTGATATGCACGGTTTTGTCAAACAAACGAGGTGGTAGCAGCTTTTTTGTCTTTTTTTTTATCGCGACTAGTCATATGTCAATCTTGTATAACATGGAGAGTCAGGACTCTTGATGTCTGGATCTGAGATATTCCCACCTAAAATGGGTGCGGAAGATGTTTCTATGGCGACATGTGACATATCGCGCTGTACGTCTCTAGATCTGCTCTGCAGCTTGGACGTAGCGGGTCCCTGACTGTACACACGTACTCCAGTAAAAGTCTGACAAGTCTAATGAACGCCATGGATTTAATCTTTGTTGGGGAGATTCGCAGGGTCTTTAGCAAGAAATCCTGTTTTCCTTGCAAGCTATCTTACGGATGTGGACATCCCACATAATGTTGTTCGATGTGGCGACACCAAAGTAGCCGGCTGACTAAACCTCCTGGGAGGTATAACCATGTCGCCAGCTTGTCAAGATCCTATTGTAGGGTCTTTGAGCTGTCTTCTGATGCTAGGCAATGGTGTCATCGGCGGACAGAGGAGGGCTCTTAGAATGTTCTGCAAGTCGTTAATGTAGAAGAGGAAGAGTATAGCACTGATCCATATGGGACTTTCAATGTTCAATGCTTTCCGCTTCTTACAGTTTCAGTCTCCTAGCCAGCTCCGAATCCAGTTATTAATTTGACTTCTGATGCCATATTCATAGAGTTTGTGGACAACCAAACTATAAATTGCCGTATTGATGACTTTGGCGAAGTTCATGATAGGATATTGTAGGATTTCATGTTGTGATCTACAAACAGCATTAACACTTCTCTGTAGTCTGGAACTTTACTGTATATGCCGCCATATTGAAGTTCTATTGATATAGATAATTTATACAAAGGATATCAGAACTTAATTATAAGATTATCATGGACACTACAGATATCAGTTTGATGTCAAATATGAAGGCTGTTGGTGAGGTCGTCCAGGTACCCAGTGAGCTGTGTTTCACTCTACCCTTCTGACACTATGTTGAAGGTCATCGAGTATGTAATTAGTCTCGCCGTGGGACACGGTGACAAGGGTTATGATAGTGTCCATAACATTACAGCAAACCGACGTGAGGGATATCGGTCTATAATTTACAGACATACACCTGCCTGATGATATATAAGTCGGGGTGTGTGAAGCTTGGTTTCTCAGAGAATGCGGACTGGAACTGGGAGTTCAGAATGTTGGTCTTGTCTGCTACGTTAATTATCAGTTTTCTTTTGTGTAAAAGTAGA
The DNA here is from genome assembly GCF_031769215.1 of Ylistrum balloti. NCBI lineage: Eukaryota > Metazoa > Mollusca > Bivalvia > Pectinida > Pectinidae > Ylistrum > Ylistrum balloti. Next base: position 205,525 of record NW_026782886.1, read on the forward strand.
TGATAAGATATCTCACTGAACAGTAATACCATGTACACAGATTGTTGTGTAGGACTTTTAGTGTCGTTTTATCTTTATTATGAATAAATACTATGGTTCTGTGTGCCGGTAGAATATCAGTCATCCCTAGAGTGCATTTCAAGTTATTGTAAGGCTTAAACTTTGGTAGAAATTAATTGACATTGTGTTGTTATCAACAAACCAGTAGACTACGTGTTATCATCACACCAGTAGACTACGTGTTATCATCACACCAGTAGACTTCGTGTTATCATCACACCAGTAGACTACGTGTTATCATCACACCAGTAGACTGTATTATTGTCACACCAGTAGACTATGTGTTATCATCACACCAGTAGACTATGTGTTATCATCACACCAGTAGACTATGTGTTATTGTCACACCAGTAGACTATGTGTTACCATCACACCAGTAGACTATGTATTACCATCACACCAGTAGACTATGTATTACCATCACACCAGTAGACTACGTGTTACCATCACACCAGTAGACTACGTGTTATCATCACACCAGTAGACTATGTGTTATTGTCACACCAGTAGACTATGTGTTATTGTCACATCAGTAGACTACTTGTTATTGTCACACCAGTAGACTACGTGTTATTGTCACACCAGTAGACTATGTGTTATTGTCACACCAGTAGACTATGTGTTATTGTCACACCAGTAGACTACGTGTTATTGTCACACCAGTAGACTACGTGTTATCATCACACCAGTAGACTATGTGTTATTGTCACACCAGTAGACTTCGTGTTATCATCACACCAGTAGACTATGTGTTATTGTCACACCAGTAGACTACGTGTTATCATCACACCAGTAGACTACGTGTTATCATCACACCAGTAGACTACGTGTTATTGTCACACCAGTAGACTACGTGTTATCATCACACCAGTAGACTATGTGTTGTCACACCAGTAGACTATGTGTTATTGTCACATCAGTAGACTACTTGTTATTGTCACACCAGTAGACTACGTGTTATTGTCACACCAGTAGACTATGTGTTATTGTCACACCAGTAGACTATGTGTTATCATCACACCAGTAGACTACGTGTTATCATCACACCAGTAGACTACGTGTTATCATCACACCAGTAGACTACGTGTTATCATCACACCAGTAGACTACGTGTTATCATCACACCAGTAGACTATGTGTTATCATCACACCAGTAGACTACGTGTGATCATCACACCAATAGACTACGTGTGATCATCACACCAGTAGACTACGTGTTATTGTCACACCAGTAGACTACGTGTTATCATCACACCAGTAGACTATGTGTTATCATCACACCAGTAGACTACGTGTTATCATCACACCAGTAGACTACGTGTTATCATCACACCAGTAGACTATGTGTTATTGTCACACCAGTAGACTACGTGTTATCATCACACCAGTAGACTACGTGTTATCATCACACCAGTAGACTACGTGTTATCATCACACCAGTAGACTACGTGTTATTGTCACACCAGTAGACTATGTGTTATTGTCACACCAGTAGACTACGTGTTATTGTCACACCAGTAGACTATGTGTTATTGTCACACCAGTAGACTACGTGTTATCATCACACCAGTAGACTACGTGTTATTGTCACACCAGTAGACTACGTGTTATTGTCACACCAGTAGACTACGTGTTATTGTCACACCAGTAGACTACGTGTTATCATCACACCAGTAGACTACGTGTTATTGTCACACCAGTAGACTACGTGTTATTGTCACACCAGTAGACTACATGTTATTGTCACACCAGTAGACTACGTGTTATTGTAACACCAGTAGACTACGTGTTATCATCACACCAGTAGACTCGTGTTATCACCATACCGGTAGAGAATGTGTTATTGTTATCGTCCCTCCCACTCCAATGGAATACTACCATTATCATAGTGCGTCTGGTCCAATAGCAGACCTTCCATTACCATGTGAGGACAAATAAGAAAAAATAATGTAAATGTGAAAATATTTTCACTTCCGATGAAATAAAAAATCTCATTCTAGGATAATGATTATTTAATAAGAAATCGTTGTGAAATCAAGCAGAAATGCTATATAAATTTCTTACGGATTTGATGATGTCGTTGTGAAACATGCGGAACGAAATTGCGTGTAATAAAGTAATTGTGAGAAAAGGTGTGTTAATTTCTAAATAAAACACGACTTTCTTGGATAAATAAAACACCTTTAATTTGGTGTCTACTCAAAGTAAAAATAGATAATTATATTCTAATTACAATGACGTTACTGCAAGCATTAAAGAGAAATGTATTTATAAAATTAAGTAAACCATTTGATTAAATCTGATAGGATCTACGGAGGAGCCATTCTGATGTTCCATATTTAATAGCCGTAAACATTCCCTCGATTTACAATACTCCATAACATTCTCCTCACTTTTTAATGGCACCATTTGTTGACAAATACACAACCATCCTATACAAGTGTATACTATAAAAGGTGAATATGTAAATCGACCTCCTATCACGGCGGTAGTCTGACTGCCTTCACTATATGCCTTAATAAAGCTGTTTATATACAACACAACATTTTATCTATACCGTCATGTATAGCCTCTATATATTTTAATCCGTCGTCGTTACTTACATTATAATTTAATTCTATTTACACTTTTGTGAGGCACTGAAAAAGTCATCGGGTACGACAAACTCACGTTGGTATTTATTGAATTGGGTATGAATACAAAATTATATATTGAATTCATGCGTGAAGTGTATATAGTATGGAGAGGTCTGGATGGTGTTTTGAGGCCGAAGGATTTGGGATGGTGCATTGAGGACGGGGAGGGGTCGGAATGGTGCATTGAGGACGGAGGGGGCGGAATGGTGTATTGAGGACCAAGTAATCGGGATGGTGTATTGAGGACCGAGTAGTCGGGATGGAGTATTGAGAACGGAAAGGTCGGAATGGTGTATTGAGGACGGAGGAGGTGGGATGGTGTATTGAGGACCGAGTAGTCGGGATGGCGTTTTGAGGAGGAGGTGGCGGAATGGTGTATTGAGGACGAAAGGGGCGGGATGGTTTATCGAGGACGAAGGAGCGGGATGGTGTATTTAGAACCGAGGACAAAACATATGTACATGTAGGTATCTGACGAAAAATATTGAATATTCAATTACCGACGCTATTCAGCTGAATGTGAAAAAAATGCGGAAGTGTTCCACCATGTGATGAAAGAACTTTTAGAAGTTAAGAGGGTTGTAAGTAATCATACTGAAAAGGCTTTGTTTAGACATTCCCCGTATACTCTACGGGAGGTATATTTGTCAAAAAGCGTCACCAGACCGTGTAGAGCAGGCTTTAACAAAACTAGAATAAAACAAGATTTCATTACTTTTTTTTTAGTTTTTGTTCAGATTTGTAAGACTTACATACCGCCTTGGTCTGTTAGCAATACTTTACAGGTAGATTACCTGCCATGTTGATTCGCAGCTTAGTGAGAGTGGTTTATCTATACAGGATACTTCTTTGTGTTTTAAGTTTTAAGTGTAAGTATTTTCCTCAAAACATTTCACTGTTTGAACGTTCCTCTTGTAGATATATGATAATATTTCTGATATATGTATATTTTATGTTTGATTTCCTATATGTAGTATATATCTAATTGTAATTATCATGGTTTTATTGATAGGTGTTGAGATAAAAACCATGGTATGTGTTAAGTGACCTACATTATATATATTTATATGTTTAGAGGCGTGTTGATAATGTCGATTTATCGATCGTTGAATTAAGATAAATGTTTCTTGGTTTTGGTAAAAGGAAGATATTTCAGGGACATGCGTTTGAAGGTATGGATGGAGAATTGAGGACGGAGGTAGTTAATTGCAGATAAATGTTTCATGGTCAGTCATTAATGATATTTACGTTATGGAGATCATTTTGGTAGGATCATTTTATCGCTAATTTGAAGGTTGTTGTTTCATATTATGTGTTTAATGCTACATTTAGCAGTAAGTGTTCCACGGTAAATATTTGATGCTTTATGTTTCGTTCAGGTTTACGAAACCTACAGAGAAGTTGTAACCATGGTCTCATCAGGAACTTATCTATTTTCGTGGGTGATGTGAAGTTAAATGTTGTCGTTGCTAGTAAGAATGTCTATAGGTTTCGGTTTAGTGATATTACTTTATTGAAGAATGTTAATTACTTGTCTACATTTAGTACAATCTTAACTTGACCAAGCTTTGAGTTGCGAGTTTCTGTGTTGACGCTTATACTTCCAGAACTCCTGGTCGTATTTTCCGCTTACTCTTTTTCTGCTCACAAGCCAATGCCTTTCTAGTTTTTAATGATATGCATTAAATGGACTGAAATTACCGATAGTTAGTATACGGTAATGTTTGGAAGGGCTGTGTTCTTATTTACTTGAGTTACTTTATGTGTTTGATAGCTCGTGATATGTATATTATGTTTGATGGTATGTGTTCAGTGATATGTGTATTTTGTTTGATGGTATGTGTTCAGTGATATGTGTATTATGTTTGATGGTATGTGTTGGTGTTAATGTGTTAAGTGGTATGTATTGGTTGCTTGATAGTAAATGTGTCTCAGAACGGTAAAAACAATATATTAAATGTTTATACTTAAGTGTCGGCTACTTTCTGTTCACTGGGATGTGTTAATATATGTACATTTTATATACATGTTATATATGTACGTTTTGTTTTGTGGTATGTATAAATGATATGTGTATTATGTTTGATGGTATGTGTTCAGTGATATGTATATTATGTTTGATGGTATGTGTTCAGTGATATGTATATTATGTTTGATGGTATGTGTTCAGTGATATCTGTATTATGTGTATTATGTTTGATGGTATGTGTTATTATGTATATTATGTTTGATGGTATGTGTTCAGTGATATGTATATTATGTTTGATGGTATGTGTTCAGTGTGATATGTGTATTATGTTTGATGGTATGTGTTCAGTGATATGTGTATTATGTTTGATGGTATGTGTTCAGTGATATGTATATTATGTTTGATGGTATGTGTTCAGTGATATGTGTATTATGTTTGATGGTATGTGTTCAGTGATATGTGTATTATGTTTGATGGTATGTGTTCAGTGATATGTGTATTATGTTTGATGGTATGTGTTCAGTGATATGTGTATTATGTTTGATGGTATGTGTTCAGTGATATGTGTATTATGTGTATTATGTTTGATGGTATGTGTTCAGTGATATGTGTATTATGTTTGATGGTATGTGTTCAGTGATATGTGTATTATGTGTATTATGTTTGATGGTATGTGTTCAGTGATATGTGTATTATGTTTGATGGTATGTGTTCAGTGATATGTGTATTATGTTTGATGGTATGTGTTCAGTGATATGTGTATTATGTTTGATGGTATGTGTTCAGTGATATGTGTATTATGTTTGATGGTATGTGTTCAGTGATATGTGTATTATGTTTGATGGTATGTGTTCAGTGATATGTGTATTATGTTTGATGGTATGTGTTCAGTGATATGTGTATTATGTTTGATGGTATGTGTTCAGTGATATGTGTATTATGTTTGATGGTATGTGTTCAGTGATATGTGTATTATGTTTGATGGTATGTGTTCAGTGATATGTGTATTATGTTTGATGGTATGTGTTCAGTGATATGTGTATTATGTTTGATGGTATGTGTTCAGTGATATGTGTATTATGTTTGATGGTATGTGTTCAGTGATATGTGTATTATGTTTGATGGTATGTGTTCAGTGATATGTGTATTATGTTTGATGGTATGTGTTCAGTGATATGTGTATTATGTTTGATGGTATGTGTTCAGTGATATGTGTATTATGTTTGATGGTATGTGTTCAGTGATATGTGTATTATGTTTGATGGTATGTGTTGGTGTTAATGTGTTAAGTGGTATGTATTGGTATGTGCAGTGATATGTGTATAGTAAATGTGTGGTATGTGTTCAGAACGGTAAAAACAATATATTAAATGTTTATACTTTAGTGTCGGCTACTTTCTGTTTTACCCCTGCTCAACTGATCAGTATATAAAACCTGTCATTTAGCTGTACTACAAGAACGAAAGGTATCTCGAGATGTGTGTAAAATGACGTTCCAGTGCCAAGAGAGCTTGACAGGTTTGAAGTACCTGCTACCTTGGTACAATGTAAGGTCGACAGTGATATGCCCACTCTAACGGGCTGTCACGTGTACACTAATATACCGAGGCATGTTTAATAGGTAGCCTGAACTTTTCGTTTTTTCTCATTCCATCCCAGAAACAACCACCTGTAACCTACACACCTGTGTTTTCATCTGAGTGGACATCGGAATACTTCATCGTGACAGGTATGGTCTAAGTTACTAAATACACCTGTAAACCAAAGGACTAACATGTCAAAGACTTGATAACTTCGTCACAGAAATTGAAAATGCGAGATATATTGATAAACACTTTATTGTATTTTATTAAGTTTATTAGTGTTATAATGGAGGAAATACAAGTAGCCAATCAAATCATGTTATTTTTGAAAGCATTGTCTTATACGATGTTTTTATTCGTCTGAACTTTTCATCATATTGGTTGTCATGGTGACATATCGGGATATTAAACTACTCAAACTTTACACGAATAATATATATATTTTTTTCATTTCAAGAGAACTGAGCATGGAAACGGCTATCATGTAAATCACTATAGTATCATTATATAGAAATGAAATACTGTTGATATTGATACGAAAGATTTTAAATCTAATTGTTAATTATTTACAAACCAGCATCCACATTTAAGTAGATCTGCAATCAATGTAATTCAAATACTTTACAACATATATTTTAAAAGATGATTTAACACTAACATACCCTTAATTTTCATGTACACATTTTTTTTTTCATAATTTTGCAACTAAAGACTTTTAACATTCATAATTAAAAGTATAATTTTTTTTATATAATTAAAGGTATGATGTTTTGATAAAATATTGTTTTCATTACCAAATTTACAGACGATTTTATTAGAAAATTATTTTATTTTGACACCGCACTACCGCCCGAATACTCCCATGTCGATAAGTATATAAGATTTCCCCTGTTTTTGTGTAGCATTATTTGTTAACAGGTATTTGGACGATTAATTAAAAACGTTCGGCTTGTATTATTTTGACATAATATAATAGAAGCTTTTCACAAATCCTCATTCATGTAAACATAAAATTAGAATATCGCAAAGGTTCCCACCGTTCTGGATTTCAAATAGGGGTACCATAACTTCGTAATGTGTATTCATTACTCACAGAATAGTATTGTATATATACTGCGTATGAGGTTCTTTAAATGAATAAAATTTTAATAAATTTGTGTATAGCGGGTACATATCGTAAGGGAATATTTCAGAAAAACTTCCACTAAGGTCGAGTAAGTTGTAGCATGATTAATTATAAATTCGTGTTTTTCTATTGACCTTATCCGAAAATTAAATACTTAGGCGCCAGATTTCTCGGCTGTCAATATTTACAGAGCTTTTGACTTCCACTAGACATCCGAATGTGAAGTAAGTTTAAGACTTTTATACGTTTACTGTAAATGACAATGAGATCTAATTGTTTGAACAAAGAAAGTGGCGTCTTCATACTGTTGCAGTTTCTTTTACTTCACGTAATTATATATCATCGTGTGAGTTTCCGTTATTCACTGGAATAGTCCTTGTTTACATGTTTATAGACAAACCATGAAATAGTCATTGTTACGTGTTTATAGACAAACCATGAAATAGTCATTGTTACGTGTTTATAGACAAACCATGAAATAGTCCCTGTTTACGAAAACAAAATGGTGGTCATAATAGCTCTTTAACTTGAATTTTTCAGGTGTCAAGGATGATTTTTCGGTAGTTGTGTTTACTGAGATATTGTCACGTGAATTAAAAAGAGGATAAAATGTCAAGGAGTCAGTTTGATGAGAGAATTTTGAGAGGGTTCATATTGTCTAGTGATGCGTTATTTGAAATTCGGACATTACTGAATAGACGACAAAAGACGAAGTTTTCTGAAGGCCTTTCACCGGAGGCAAGGTTGGCTCTACAGCAAATGACAGAGGATACCCGAGTGAAATTTAATGAAGATTCGGACGATAATTCCGCTGGGGAGGAAGGTGCACAAAACTCAGGAAGAAAAAATGTCCAGATATCTAGAATATCTTCAAGGAGGTCTGGAAGAGACAAATCGAGGAGACAAATTTCCTTTACAGATTCCCCGAGGGTGATAAACAAAGAAGTGAAATCTTTCATCTCAAAGAAGGAAGTTATTAACACAAAGGAAATAAATATTACGCAAACAACGGGAGAAAAACACGTGGGTGACCACGATTTACTGACGACAGAACCTAACCCAGTCGACAAATGTCGGGAGTGGGTAGCAGAGAACGGTATAGAAACGTCTGTCGGAAGGTAACACGTGACTGGTTAAACTTACTAATGGAATAACTGTTGATTTCCTGCGATATTCAAACGAATAAACACATAAGACATATTGTATCGTCACTGTCCAAATCAACATTCCGTCATTTCATGACGGAAACGTCATTCTTTTCACGTACTTTCTATCATGTAATTTAGGTCTTTTTTTTATGTAGAGGATAATTATTAAATGTTAAAACAGCACAATCTTTGTTGAAAAGTTGTTGTATATAGCTTCTCTGGATTTCATTCAATTTCCCTTGTAAACAAATTCAATAATATAGGGTCAGAAATATCAAACAAGAATCTTGAGTAATGAGTTATTAGGAAGAATAAACAGGATAATGGCTTCCTGTAATAGCCGGGGGAAGGATTTATCAGTAAACTCTTACTGTTAGCTTTAGGAAGCAGTGCTATTTGTATAACACTGATTGATATCTGGCATTACAGATTTCACCTTGTATGCAGCGGAAAGATTTCCATGCAAATCTGACCGATTTTGCATTCAATCAGTAGGGAAGATTTTTCGACAGGAATCAACGATTTTTTTTGTAGATCCATATATAGGGCCAATGTTTTAACAAGAATCACTGATTGTCTATGTATAGTGACAATGTTTCGACAAGAATCACTGATTGTCTATGTATAGTGACAATGTTTCAACAAGAATCACTGATTGTCTATGTATAGTGACAATGTTTCAACAAGAATCACTGATTGTCTATGTATAGTGACAATGTTTCAACAAGAATCACTGATTGTCTATGTATAGTGACAATGTTTCAACAAGAACCACTGATTGTCTATGTATAGTGACAATGTTTAATTAAGGATCACCGATTGTCTATGTCTAATGACAATGTTTCAACAAGAATCACTGATTGTCTATGTATAGTATGTTTCGACAAGAATCACTGATTGTCTATGTTTCGACAAGAATCACTGATTGTCTATGTATAGTGACAATGTTTCGACAAGAATCACTGATTGTCTATGTATAGTGACAATGTTTCTACAAGAATCACTGATTGTCTATGTCTAATGACAATGTTTCTAATGACAATGTTTCAACAAGAATCACTGACAAGAATCACACTGATTGTCTGATGTTGTGACAATGTTTCAACAAGAACCACTGATTGTCTATGTATAGTGACAATGTTTCTACAAGAATCACTGATTGTCTATGTATAGTGACAATGTTTCGACAAGAATCACTGATTGTCTATGTATAGTGACAATGTTTCGACAAGAATCACTGATTGTCTATGTATAGTGACAATGTTTCAACAAGAACCACTGATTGTCTATGTATAATGTTTAATTGACAATGTTAATCAAGAATCACTGATTGTCTATGTATAGTGACAATGTTTCAACAAGAATCACTGATTGTCTATGTATAGTGACAATGTTTCAACAAGAATCACTGATTGTCACTGATTGTCTATGTATAGTGACAATGTTTCAAAGAACCACTGATTGTCTATGTATAGTGACAATGTTTAATTAAGGATCACCGATTGTCTATGTCTAATGACAATGTTTCGACAAGAATCACTGATTGTCTATGTATAGTGACAATGTTTCAACAAGAATCACTGATTGTCTATGTATAGTGACAATGTTTAATTAAGAATCACTGATTGTCTATGTATAGTGACAATGTTTAATTAAGAATCACTGATTGTCTATGTATAGTGACAATGTTTAATTAAGAATCACTGATTGTCTATGTATAGTGACAATGTTTCAACAAGAATCACTGATTATCTATGTTTAGTGACAATGTTTCAACAAGAATCACTGATTGTCTATATATAGGGTGAAAGTTCGTCGATAAAAGGAGCACAGTGAATTCGTTTATTCACAATACACTTCTTAAGATAAAAAGCTTGTCAATAGTATTCAACTTTAAAAATCGAAATGCTTAGAAATTCGTCTATGTGACCGATGTTACAATGCTGTCAAACTACAGCCTGTAAAGGAGATTACATGATGTAATGTTATTGATATATTGATGGAGATTGTCTTAACTGTTGATATGTGTTTGAGTTCTGTTTAGCATCATTCCCTGCTAAAATTATTACATAGTCAAAAATTAACCCGTAAGTATTATAGATACCAAAACCTGTTTAGAAGATCCCTTGAACAATGCACTAATTGAATTTACAATTTTATTAATTATTTGCTACATTGTTGTATTGTTTATTTGATAATTAATTTAATTTATCGTTAGTTTTATGCTGGTTACCTGCCTCGTAATCAAGTATGTGTTTTACAAAATCTTTCTATATACATGATTTCCGTTTGGTATATACGATACCGTTCTCATGACATTTGCTATTATAGTTACACGCATCATTAAATATAAAAAAGCTAAATGCTATTCTACAATAGATATCAGATATTAATGGATCAAAATGTATGATTTCAAAGTCAATTGTATACTGGAAATATCCGACAACAACAATAAATAATCAATAACGATGACATCACTATATGTAGTATTACCTATTACTATATCCTTTCCGATCCGACCATTAGCAATATACATATGATTTTGTTTACAAAAATAAAGCAATATTTCGCACAATGGCCTAAGTAGAGAAACATGATATAGTTTCAACTTTTCGAAATCATAAAGGTAGTAGTATAACTCTTCATCTAGATTTTAGGAGTGAAAAAGTTGCCATCTGATTCTATATAATCATCTCTAATTTGTGTTTTAACATTAAAATCTCCAGCCATAGCGACTTTGTTACCATTCTATCAAATCCCTTTCAATTTCTATGAAAGTTTCGGGAGATGCATACTAAGTATTTTCCGGAGGTATATATACACCGCCTTCTAAGATATCTTCATTACACTTCATAAGACGTTTTGAAAATTTTATCCATGATACATCTTCTGACACAGTTTAAGGTAAGGTAAGCATTGGCTTGATAATGTTTTGAAATATGACTACTATACCACCAGATTTTTGTCTGCATTAGTTCTACATTAAACATAATGTTCATAGTCAAACGTTAATTGTAAATGATCCAAATTATCAATCTTACTCGCGGCAGAAACAAGTACATCGTGTACAAATACTTAGTTTTCAAGCTCGGGTATCTTAGACTTAATACCGCAAACATTTAAAGAAATAAATTTGAAAGAATCTTTTGACCATAACTGAGTATCACGGTATAGGGACTGACCTATTGCCGCGTCTCCCTACAAGGGGCAACTGTCATGTGCAATATTGTTTAAATGTACTTAATGTAAGAAAAAACACAGCTAATTTGATTGTTTATGGTGAACTGGAAAGATACCCACTAGACATTGAAATTAAATGTAGAATAATAGTATTCTGGCATAAACTGATAACTGCCAATCAGTTATCTAGAATTATCTATAAGTTGATTTATACAATAAAAGAAAAAGGAACCATGTCATTTAAATGGCTCACAAATGTTAAAGAAATTATATTCCAAACTGGACTGAATTATGTCTGGTACTGTCAATCTACATGTTCCTTTTCTAAAGATGAATTTAAGACATTGGTGAAAAATAGACTGAAAGATAAATTTATGCAGAAATGGTTCGATGATATTCTTCTCTCCTCTAGAGGGCACACATATTCCAAGTTTAAGACAAAGTTTGAACAAGAGAAACACTTAAGCTTAATAAGCTTAATACCAGCCATTTGAAAATTATATGTAAGTTTCGTTCTTCAATTAAACATTTACCTAGCAGGGAGAAACAGGAAGATGGTTAGGTATTTCTAATCAAGAGAGAACCTGCACATTATGTTACCTCGACGTTTGAGATGAATTTCACTGTTTATGTAAAGGCAAACATGACCGAGAAATATATACCAAAATTATACTTCAATTATCACTTGTCTACATAACTTTTAAGACGAGGAGGTGATATTTAACAGTAATGTCGAGGAACAGTTTTGTTTCAGAAAATCGACAATAGTGCAGGAAATGAAACATGGCAGTATGCTGGTTTTTCACTCGAGCCTGCAAATTATTCTTATTTAGCTAAATCATTATGGCATCTTGAGCAAACTGCTTGCGAGGTGTGTAGAAGTTTGACTAGGAATTTCAATTTCAACAAATTTTATTGTCAAATTGACAAATGGATTGGGCAGCAGGCATAGCCTATTTAAGCCCTCTCCAAACATGGTAACAAACAGTGGTACAAACATAGGCATACAAAATTAGACATTTGAACATATACAAACGTAAATAAATTAGAATGCTGAAGTAGGGGAGACAACTACTTTAATCTAATGCTCATATAATTCCATTTGATTTCATTTTCTAACCTTTTTCTTTAAATAAAAATATTACATTTAATTGAAGAGAAGAAAACTATTAGAGATTAATGAATAAACATTTAGTGTTATTAAATTACCTCACCCAACAGATACAGGCCAGAAAAGTCCATTGTATCACACAAGGCCATCCACTAATGAATTTGGAAATTCAATCTCACCAAATAGTTTAATTTATGCCTATTTGCAGGTTAGAGATCTGTGTTGTTCAATAAAACTTCTTCCAATTTCTAATTCTATTCATTAAGTTGTTCCCCAGTATTTTGAGTAGACAATATAACTGGTCTTGTGAACACTAAACTCTCCCTAAAGAACAAATATTAATGTGCAAGTTACCTTATTTGGAAATCAGATGACAATGAATGAATGAAAGCATAATGAGATAGAGATCTTGGTTAGACATACTAAGTCTTCTAGTTCTTACGATATAATCTGAGAGAGATAGAAGGATATGTTTATTTTCATTTTCATTGCATCTCTCACAACCATTTAGAATGACATCAATAGTTAGATGGTTATGACCTTCATGTGATATATTCTGAAAAAATATAACACGATGTTGATTAAAGTTTAAACATTCAAGAAAGTAGTGAGATGTTTTTTCAAATCTAAATCCACAAGAACAAGCCGAGGACTCAGCTAGATGATTTTTCTGAAGGACACAATTTAGGTTGCTGGCCTCATTTCTCAACTGACAGAGAAAGATATCGGTTTCGCGATTTCCAAGGAACTTAAAAATATCAGTTGTTCTTGTGTTAAGGTTTTGGACAAGTGTTATAATTTTTTTAGCTGATAAGTAGAACGAATATATCAGTGCAAACTTGTTAACTTCTAGCAACTGTAACATTTAAATGCATGGTAAGAAGCTATGTATAATAAGTGTGAATCATACCCACGTTAGAAAAACTGGGTGGCTTATGTTAAACTCTGTTCTTTTGTTATGTCGGAGTACTGGCGATTCTTCTCAGAATCTGTCTCTGGTTCGCAGAAAATGTTAGACTCTTTAAAACAATATAGTGATAATTGGGATCTGACAGTTGATACAGAGAAAAACAAAAATTGTTATATTTCGAAATGGTGGAAGATTACGAACTGATGAGAAATTTTATTTTAACAATTTTGAAAAAGAAATTTTTTGTTGAAAGATTCAATAATCTTTGTGTATTGCTGAATTTTAATGGTAAGTTTACAAAAACTGAACAAGGTTCGAAAATTCGTGTACAATGTATTAAGAACTTGAAATAATTTGTCACTCAATGCAGAATCAAAATTCAATGTTTTTAATATACATGTTTCAGCAATTCTTTACAATGGTTGCTTAACTTAGGTCTTTCATGCCGCGGACACAGTGGAAAAAGTACATGTTGATTTAAAAAATCCTAAATGTAAAAACCAGTATGTCCTCTTTTACGGTATACTCAGAATTAAGACGCCTGCCTATGGATATCATTAGGAAATGTTGAATAATGAAATATTGGTTGAACTGAAATAAATGTGATAATTGTGTCCTTAAGTCAATTGATGATATGACGATACTGTGGGGGTGGGTTGCTAAGGTGTCCGTCATCTTGGATTTCCTTAGCAATGGAAATTCAAGTTGGCGCGCTTAGCAGCCCACCTCCTCAGAATCGTCTAATCATTAATGGCGGAGTGTGTGACACGTCATCAGTCACCGAGTTATCACTCCTGTCACTAATTGTCTCCCCTGTTCTCTTGCCGTGTTTCAGGTACGCCCTCGTATGAAATTCGAATGACGAGTTGGTTTAATGACGTCATTGATGTTTTTAGCTATAGTAAAATACGTAATTCGACTGACGGTTGGTTTTGATGACGTCATTGACGTATTTAGCTATAGTAAAATACGTAATTCGACTGACGGGTTGGTTTAACGACGTCATTGACGTATTTAGCTATAGTAAAACACGTAATTCGACTGACGGGTTGGTTTAACGACGTCATTGACGTATTTAGCTATAGTAAAACACGTAATTCGACTGACGGTTTGGTTTAACGACGTCATTGACGTATTTAGCTATAGTAAAATACGTAATTCGACTGACGGTTGGCTTTGATGACGTCATTGACGTATTTAGCTATAGTAAAACACGTAATTCGACTGACGGGTTGGTTTAACGACGTCATTGACGTATTTAGCTATAGTAAAACACGTAATTCGACTGACGGTTGGTTTTGATGACGTCATTGACGTATTTAGCTATAGTAAAACACGTAATTCGACTGACGGGTTGGTTTAACGACGTCATTGACGTATTTAGCTATAGTAAAACACGTAATTCGACTGACGGTTGGTTTTGATGACGTCATTGACGTATTTAGCTATAGTAAAACACGTAATTCGACTGACGGGTTGGTTTAACGACGTCATTGACGTATTTAGCTATAGTAAAACACGTAATTCGACTGACGGTTGGTTTTGATGACGTCATTGACGTATTTAGCTATAGTAAAACACGTAATTCGACTGACGGGTTGGTTTAACGACATCATTGACGTATTTAGCTATAGTAAAACACGTAATTCGACTGACGGGTTGGTTTAACGACGTCATTGACGTATTTAGCTATAGTAAAACACGTAATTCGACTGACGGGTTGGTTTAAAGACGTCATTGACGTATTTAGCTATAGTAAAACACGTAATTCGACTGACGGGTTGGTTTAAAGACGTCATTGACGTATTTAGCTATAGTCAAATACGTAATTCGACTGACGGATTGGTTTAATGACGTCATTGGTGTATTTAGCTATAGTAAAATACGTAATTCGACTGACGGGTTGGTTTAACGACGTCATTGGTGTATTTAGCTATAGTAAAATACGTAATTCGACTGACGGATTGGTTTAATGACGTCATTGGTGTATTTAGCTATAGTAAAATACGTAGTTCGACTGACGGGTTGGTTTAACGACGTCATTGATGTATTTAGCTATAGTAAAACACGTAATTCGACTGACGGTTGGTTTTGATGACGTCATTGACGTATTTGGCTATAGTAAAATACGTAATTCGACTGACGGGTTGGTTTTGATGACGTCATTAACGTATTTAGCTATAGTAAAATACGTTCACATTGAACCAAGAATGATGATATCTAAGTACGGCTAAACCGAATTCCCAAGAACCTTTGAGGTCTAGAGGTTGCGATAGTCTGGTTGTGTAAGTGGTCAAAGTATCATCCATTGAACTGTTACTAGGAAGGGTCATATAAAACATCGTGTTGCTTTGTGATGGAGGGATTAGGCAATAGATAGCCGATACTGGAAAAGTTCAAATTACACAAGTTGAGGCAAAAAATGTTTTTTAAAAGTACAGTTTTGAAAAAAAAGAAAGAAAAAGAAATGTAAGATGTAAATATTTTTGTATGTCAAAATATTTTTTTCAAAATAATGTTTTTGGCAATGTAAAACATCAAACAATAATATTTTGTGTATAAAAATTGTACAATGGTAAAATTTTGTCAATAAAAATAGCAAATAACTGCAGTAAACAACAGCAAAACAGCAGCAAATAACAACGATCAAAAGCAAAACAGAAGCAAACAGCAGAAAAACAGCAGCAAACAACGGCAAACCAGCATCAAACAACAGCAAACAACAGCAGAACAGGGGAGACAATTAGTGACATGGGCGATAAATCGATGAGTGATGACGTCATATACTCCGGCATGATGATTAGACTATTTTCTCGTAGCAGGAAACAGTTCATTTGCCTTTCTCCTAAAATTATTAGTCATGTTTGAGATATACAGGTATAGCAGTTGGGTCATGAAAATACTTCCTTACATGTGTTTATACTTATAAGCTACATCACAATTAGATTAATAGTAGAGAGATGAAATTTTGTGTAAATAAAAAAATTTCTCTGATATCTGACATGTGATTACCGTGGTTACCAACACAAAAAAAATCCAAAAATACTGCTAATTCAAATCAAACACTACAATTTTATGGAAGAAATTCATTTCTGAACATTTGTCTTAAAATCAACAACACTGTCATGGTAAAGACTACTTACATTTCAGCGAATTCCAACTCGGGAATCCTTCACATCATGACCACGTGTAAACACTATGAACATTTCACTTCCTGTAAAGCTAGTTTTGGTGCATACACACAGATTGGAGACTGCCCAAAGAGTTATCTCAAACACACAGCTAAAATGTTATCATGAAAAAAATAAAACCCCACCTTGTCCAGTTCAACATAACAAGACCAATTTTAGCAAGGATTTGTTTTTTTTTATTTTATTTTAGTTAAAGCCTTTATAATGAGGTAATCTAATAAACAAAAATATCACCGATAAACTGTGTACTGCTACCTGAGTGGGTGGGTTGCTAATCGCCAACTTGAATTTCTGTTGCTAAGGAAACCCAAAATGGCGGACTTCTTAGCAACCCATCCCCTCACTATCGTCATATCAATTGCCAATTTACAAAAAATGGAAGAATGTAACCTCAGACATCGTAAATGGCGTTGTCAACTTGAGAACCTAATGTCGTCTGTTTTTAGTAACGTCTGGTTAACTCATTATGTCGATAACGAACAGGTATTTTTACGTTAATTTGAGCAGCGTTTGATAGATGATTTTATTCAAATAAGGGATGATTTTGTTGAGCGGTCGTCAAAACGCTATTTGTATAAATTCCTGTTAGGTAGTTTCAGACTGCAATTTTATTTAACAAAGGCTTTCCCAGATGCAAATCTTAAACTTATATTGAAATTAAGACTTCATCTAATCAGTTATGTATTGAAGATTGTTATAGTATTCCGATGGGAGAATGGGTTATGTCGGTTTTATAATCCATGCCAGGTAGAAGACGAGTTTCATTTTATTCTAATCTGTCCATTATCTGTAGATATTCATAAAAAGTTAATTACAAAGTATCATTGGAACCACCTTCATATAAAATTGTCTGGCAGCTATCTGTACGTAACAGAAGGGATCTTAGTTACTTAGGAAAGTATCTACAGCAGAGTTTATTTGTACGGTTTAGATTACAACTTTAACTTATTGTATGTTATATATATTGTAACCGTTAATCCGCTGACTACAACACTCTATACATATGCATGCCCTGTTTGAGCCTTTATTTGATAATGTTGATGGTAAATGTTGTCACTGCACTTTATGATTATAGTCTAGCCTATGTATTCCTATATAAAGTCAATGTACATTAAGATAAAGTAACCAAGAGTTGTCCATCTTGCGTTCATTTGTCTACCTTGTACATGATATTGACAGAGTATCTATACTAACGACGTCCAATATCATGATTTATACATGATGACATTATGTCTGTGTATTTCATATTACTTATGTATCAATTATATGTTGTTATGGATGCTTATGAGCTGTAAGGCTTCAAGTTAAATAAACACTGAAACTGTCAAGCACAGGGTAGCTTCTATGCACATCCTTTCTGTGGTTTCAGTAAAACAGACATTGTTGACTATCTAAACAAGGCTGCAAGACTTTTTTCTCTGACACGACTAAGTGCTTGGTGAATCAACTTAGTACTGATCGCCTTCAGTTTTACTTAAACTTTTCCTGTTTAGTATAAGAAAGCAATTGCTAAAATACGATTGTCTTCACACAATCTTTTAATGGAATCTGGAAGACAGTAAAAAATATCATAATTTAAGGCTTTGTCCTTTCTGTGAAAATGATTTAGAAGCGATTTTCACTTACTTCTATGATGCCCCTCTTCCAATGAACAAAGAAATAAATATATCAGTCATAATATCGTTTAATCCCATGTCTAAAAAATAATGTTTTTATCAACTGGTAATATCAAAGAATTACTGAACCTGGGTAAAGTCGTATACCATGCTTGTTTGCTAAGATCTATTTTGTTTTATATCTATATTGTAGTTTTCCTGTCATGATTGTATGTTGAAGCCTATGCTAATTTAGATTGTACAATGTAGGCTAGTATATTTACCGTTAAGATAAGGAGTAATCTGACAAAATTGCAAAAGAATTACTTAGCGCGTATTTTGTTATCTATAATACAATGCTTGAATGCACAAAAAAGTGCCAACGAGTTAGAGAAGGGGAAAAGGTGAAAAATCGTGTCCAAAGACGACACCGTCCACTGAGCAATACAGATTTTCGGGTAAAAAAATAGCACAAAATATAATTGAAGATTAACATGTTCTTTATTTTTCATGATTAAAACATGTAACTGGACAAGCCTAATGATTTGGTATTTACCTCTGTATCGACAGATGCATATGATTAAGATAAAATAGAAAAATACGGTAAAAAAGAAACTGTCAGGATATTTAGTAAGCATTAAGAAAGACTTGTAGCACGGACTTATATACACATATATATGTGTACATAAGTCCGAGCTTGTAGTAATTAACTGGTAGTGTCAACGCCGAGGCGGATGCTATCCGGATATAATACTGATGTTACCATTAATGTGTTTCTAGTTATGATACATTTTGTATCTGTGGCACGTAAGAAATAATATTGTATGAATGAGTTTGTCTGCCGAAATGAGAGTCCTCCTGCATGGGTAACAATTGTTTGTCTTTTCATGTTTTTTGAAGAAGAAAAATTCTCTCAAACAACAGTCTGAAATTACTTGAAAATAATTGAAAATATATTGTTAAACGTATATAAAAAATAACTGCCCTTGAGTTAACATTTTTATGCGTGAAGTGCTTAGTCTAACACGTACCGGTAAAAATTCAGCAAATCAGACATACAAGTTTACGTGTTGATGAGGTCTTCTATGTTACACATAGGAGGATATACCCTAAATACTCTATTCTAAGGCCGAACACATTCGGGGAATCAAACATGAGACCGTTATACCGCCTTTCATCTTATTCTACATCCATGAAGGTTCTGATATTTGTTTCTATGGCTACATTCGCTAGAGTGGTTTGCTTTTAAAACAATGTCGTTATCTTGACTCGTACACGTCAAGAAAGCAGAAAATTTCATTTAAATGAATTTACAGGAATATATAGAAGACTTAAAACATTATCGCCGTCTTGTATCGCGTGTTGTACGCTGTTGACAAGTCATAACGCCCACACACTGAGAACAATCAGATGGTCTCGCAGCGATCACGAGTCTGCGCGACTCTATATTTAGTGCCGGTAGCGATATAACTGCGATTTTGATCACTCCCATCTGGACACCACTGGATAGATTTAACATGTCAATCTATTTATAGAACATGAGGAAAGGGGAGGGGGCAAGAAAAATGATACTGATGGTGGTGAGGACAGAGGAGGGATTTAGGTAAATAATGATGATAACATGATGGTGGTGAGGACAGAGGAGGGAGCTAGGTAAATAATGATGATAACATGACGGTAGTGAGGACAGAGGAGGGAGCTAGGTAAATAATGATGATAACATGACGGTGGTGAGGACAGAGGAGGGAGCTAGGTAAATAATGATGATAACATGATGGTGGTGAGGACAGAGGAGGGGGGCTAGGTAAATAATGATGATAACATGACGGTGGTGAGGACAGAGGAGGGAGCTAGGTAAATAATGATGATAACATGACGGTGGTGAGGACAGAGGAGGGAGCTAGGTAAATAATGATAACATGACGGTGGTGAGGACAGAGGAGGGAGCTAGGTAAATAATGATGATAACATGACGGTGGTGAGGACAGAGGAGGGAGCTAGGTAAATAATGATGATAACATGACGGTGGTGAGGACAGAGGAGGGAGCTAGGTAAATAATGATGATAACATGACGGTGGTGAGGACAGAGGAGGGAGCTAGGTAAATAATGATGATAACATGACGGTGGTGAGGACAGAGGAGGGGCTAGGTAAATAATGATGATAACATGACGGTGGTGAGGACAGAGGAGGGAGCTAGGTAAATAATGATGATATCATGACGGTGGTGAGGACAGAGGAGGGGCTAGGTAAATAATGATGATAACATGATGGTGGTGAGGACAGAGGAGGGGCTAGGTAAATAATGATGATAACATGACGGTGGTGAGGACAGAGGAGGGGCTAGGTAAATAATGATGATAACATGATTGGGGTGAGGACAGAGGAGGGAGCTAGGTTAATAATGATGATAACATGATTGGGGTGAGGACAGAGGAGGGAGCTAGGTAAATAATGATGATAACATGACGGTGGTGAGGACAGAGGAGGGGCTAGGTAAATAATGATGATAACATGACGGTGGTGAGGACAGAGGAGGGAGCATGTGTTTTATACACGACAAATAAAACATCATTCTCGTTTGATTAGAATTATTTAATACATTAAAAAACACATCCTTGGCTTGTTTATAATATAAGTATTTTATACAGGACAAAATATATCCCTGGTTTGTTTATGATATAAGTGTTTAATACAGGACAAAATATACCCCTGGCTTGTTTATAATATAAGTATTTTATACAGGACAAAACACATCCCTGGCTTGTTTATAATATAAGTATTTTATACAGGACAAAACACATCCCTGGCTTGTTTATAATATAAGTATTTTATACAGGACAAAACATATCCCTGGCTTGTTTATAATATAAGTATTTTATACAGGACAAAACATATCCCTGGCTTGTTTATAATATAAGTATTTTATACAGGACAAAACACATCCCTGGCTTGTTTATAATATAAGTATTTTATACAGGACAAAACATATCCCTGGTTTGTTTATGATATAAGTGTTTAATACAGGACAAAATATATCCCTGGTTTGTTTATAATGTAAGTATTTTATACAGGACAAAACATATCCCTGGCTTGTTTATAATAGAAGTATTTTATACAGGACAAAACATATCCCTGGCTTGTTTATGATATAAGTATTTTATACAGGACAAAACATATCCCTTGCTTGTTTATAATATAAGTATTTTATACAGGACAAAACACATCCTTGGCTTGTTTATAATAGAAGTATTTTATACAGGACAAAACATATCCCTAGCTTGTTTATAATAGAAGTATTTTATACAGGACAAAATATATCACTGTTTTTTTTAAATTGTATTATATTACACTGATTTGGTTTTTTTGTAGTTGTTTTTCGAAATTTTGAAATTCTGAGAGTTTATATGTACTGCACGCGTCATTTTATTTACGTATATACAGTTAAGTCCGTGACCTATGAGTAGCTTGTGTACGGAAACACGTTTTGTGTGTGTAGGCATGTGTGGTAGGAAGTGGAGGGCCACTGGTATACAGGTAGGTTTCGCAATCTGGGACGGGTATTTACTTAATATATCATCACAAGGTAATAAAAAAATCTTTGTGGGCAGCACCATTGTTAGATATTATCTTTGATTATGAAATACACATAAGCATATCAGGAATGTATTATATAATACATGCGAGTTACCTCCCCTCTAACCTACATGTATGTACGTATACAAATATAGATTTATTACACTATAGGGCCTAGCAACACATTTACCTAAGTAAAACTAAGGCTAGTTCGGGAAGATAAGTACAGAAATTAGATGATTTTATTCATTGACAAGGCGTTGTATGTATACACGACAGCTGTCATTGATAAATCGACCTGCAGACTTTCCTTGTGCTTTCTGTGAATCGATCGGAATGTGCGCTAGTCTGTAATCAGGCGTGGGCGGGCTGTGCGTGGTATAAGTTCTGCTTGGCCAGTGAGCTGTTGACGTCACACTTGTGCTATATTTAGTCACACGAGAGTGTTGACACATTTCTCCCACACGTCAGTCAGGCTGACTTTCGTCATCATTTGTAAGAACAGCTTAACATACAGTTAACGTGTAGAATGGTATCAGAACGAACACAGCGTCCACAAGGAGAACACCTATAGATAGTGTACACACACTCAAACTTGGATACCGACTGCCAGGAAAAAACATGGCTCTAAATCACCACAACCGTCACTTTCATAATTTCTTGAAAAACAAAGCACATCCATATTTTTCGAAAAAGGACCGGACGTCAATGAGTGCGAATATTACTCCCGAGTCGAATGTTTTGCAGAGTCTTAGTAAGCTCCTGATGGGATGCCGATCTCTGTACGCTACTTCTGCTGGTTACTATTCACCTATGGACAGTCAAACTTTTAAAGCTAAGACGGTACCAACACCGCCACAGAAAAATGACATGTGGATATTCCGAATGTCAATGCAGGGATTTAAAGCCGAAAATGTAAAGATTTCTGTTCAAGAAACTACGGTACTGGTCCAGGCCAAATTTGACCACGATCAGGGAAACAGTGACAAAATTTACGGTATGACCAGGACTATTGCTATTCCGGACACGGTGGTCAGGGAAAATGTCGTTGGATATTTAGATGAACAGCAAGTCCTGATAATAGAAGCACCCTATAAGGACAGGAAATGTCAAAAGGATCAGGTTGTTCCAGGACTTCGTAGAGCATCTAGTAGTGATGTAGACGACGAAGAACTATTTCCCCGTCCTAACTCCGTCTTCAGCAGTGAATGCGAGGAACATAAACAACAACCCATAGATAGTGACCTTCTCTCAGAGAACAGCAACGATTCCTTCAGTAGCGTAAGCAGTAAAATTAACAACGAGTACAAAGACTGTGGCCGTACAGACAACATGGACCACGACGATAAGTCAAAGGGTAGCAACTTTCGTCTCAATATCAACATGCAGAACGTGCCATCAAAATACATCGAAGTTTCCACCAAAGGACGAAAACTTATAGTGAGATGTACGATTCATCGACAGCTATCGGGAATAAGTCTAAAAGAGTCGTACTCCACGGAATACGCCCTACCCACAAATGTGGATATGGACGGTTTAAGGTGTGTCCGATCGGAGCAAGGAGTTCTCACAGTAACTGCACCATGTCTGAAGTTAAGTACGAAGGAAAGGCGGATAGAGATAATAGAGGAGAACTGTTGTTGACCGCCTGTGGTGTGTGTGGTATACCATTAGGGTATGTGTGTAGGACTTAATGGGGTCAGTAAGTAAACTGTAGTGTTCGTGATCGAAAGCATATCAAATCGGTGACGTACTTGATGCTATTTTTGGACGTATGGCGTGCTTATTCGTTGAAATCTGTATAAGAAACAGTCATATTTTATTTCCAGGTAAAACTATCATTTGTTATAGTTATTACGATAACATTGACATGACATTCGCCAATTTCTCCACTCAGGTATAACAGGTGTGCTTTGGTCACGTCTGTCTGATTTAGTGATGTTATATATAATTTATAGGTTAAACGAAATCCGCTGATCTGGCCAGTACAGCTATGTCTGCTCGCTCACAATCAGCCGGTCAGTTATCTGTTGACGTTGTTAATGAAGTGATATTTTAACCCGGTCAGTAAACTTTGTTTGATAGTTATAGATGTGGTTAGATCAGTACATGAGTTCCACTGATGAACACGTATTTATCCAGTCAGTATCTGTGTACTACTGATGAACACGTGTTTATCCTGTCAGTATCTGTGTACTACTGATGAACACGTATTTATCCTGTCAGTATCTGTGTACTACTGATGAACACGTATTTATTCTGTCAGTATCTGTATACTACTGATGAACACGTATTTATCCAGTCAGTATCTGTGTACTACTGATGAACACGTATTTATTCTGCCAGTATCTGTATACTACTGATGAACACGTATTTATCCAGTCAGTATCTGTGTACTACTGATGAACACGTATTTATCCAGTCAGTATCTGTACTACTGATGAACATGTATTTATCAGACCTGTATTTATGTTCTGTTGATAAATAGGTATGGATTCGGTCAGTATTATGTTGATAGACATGGGTGAACACATATTTATTGCATTTTTCCAGTGAAATATAGATATATCCCATTGATAAAAGTGTTATTTTTCACTAATGAAAATTTCACTATTTTTGTTATTTTTTCACTCGTGAAAGATACCAAAACATTAGACACACTTGGGAAATGTATTTGTTATTACTGATTACCATGTATCTAATATCTTTTGTACCTCTCACTCGTCCTGTACACTCGTGAAAGATAAAACAAATATTAGATATACTTGTGAAATATATTTGTTATTACTGAAGACACTTTTAAATATCCTGTATTTAAATGGCCAGTATTGTACTAACACGCTTTTATCCGCTCAGTATCAATGTTCTATTTACAGACACGTATGAGTTTGTACTTAGCCGGTAAGAATCTGTGTTCTTCTCATTGACACGTACTTACCTGGTCAGTACATAATCATTATTTTGTTGCATTGTGTTGTTTACAAATCTGTACTTTAATCCCTATTGTGTAATTTATTGGAATGAAGTACTTGTAAGCATATAAATATTTTTCTTACATGATACGCGTAACTTTCCTACCAGTGGTATTGCCGAGTCCATCACACGCGTAACTTTCCTACCAGTGGTATTGCCGAGTCAATTATTGCCGAGTCCATGATACGCGTAACTTTTCCTATCGGTGGTATTGCCGAGTCCATTATTGCCGAGTCCATCATACGCGTAACTTTCCTACCAGTGGTATTGCCGAGTCCATCACACGCGTAACTTTCCTACCAGTGGTATTGCCGAGTCCATTATTGCCGAGTCCATGATACGCGTAACTTTCCTACCAGTGGTATTGCCGAGTCCATGATACGCGTAACTTTCCTACCAGTGATATTGCCAAGTCCATTATTGCCGAGTCCATGATACGCGTAACTTTTCCTACCGGTGAAATTGCCAAGTCCATGATTCACGTAACTTTCCTACCAGTGATATTGCCGAGTCCATGATATGATATGGTGCTAGGTGTCTATGTACCCGAACTATACTACCTTGCAATGTGTAACTGTGGATGTTAATATTGGGTCATACTAATTGATCACGTTTATTTATTGTTAATATTGTATGTGTTTAATGAGTGGTGATTTAGTGGTGAGGTTGTGTATCTTGTCATATCACGTGATATCATTGTTAACATTGTGTCCGTGTATTAAAAAATCATTCGCTAGATCATGTGATGTAGTGAGCGGTATTTAGTATTGAGATTGTGTATGTTTGTAATGAGTGGTATCGTAAAGCAATAATGTTATAAAGTGTCTGCTGATAGTCACACGATAGTGTCCACGTGACAGTTGTATTGGACACGAATCAGGAAAACATGACCTTTGGTCAAAAGTTGTTGTAAAGATATTTTTGTTCATTTTGTGAAATTAAAAACAACCTAACACTTGAAGCAAAATGGAATGGTATTGTTTTGTTACTGGTGTATCCCGTGATAGTTACCGCATGCGCTGTCAAGGCTCTGGAGTATCCCGTGATAGTTACCGCATGCGCTGTCAAGGCTCTGGAATAACCCAAGATAGTTACCGCATGCGCTGTCAAGGCACTGGCGTAACCCAAGATAGTTACCGCATGCGCTGTCAAGGCTCTGTAGTATCCCATAATAGTTACCGCATGCGCTGTCAAGGCTCTGGAGTATCCCGTGATAGTTACCGCATGCGCTGTCAAGGCTCTGGAATAACCCAAGATAGTTACCGCATGCGCTGTCAAGACTTTGGAGTAACCCATGATATTTACCACATGCGCTGTCAAGGCTCTGTAGTATCCCGTGATAGTTACCGCATGCGCTGTCAAGGCTTTGGAGTATCCCGTGATAGTTACCGCATACGCTGTCAAGGCTTTGGAGTATCCCATGATATTTACCACATGCGCTCTTAAGGCTCTGGAGCATCCCCAGATAGTTACCGCATGCGCTGTCAAGGCTCTGGAGTATCCCAAGATAGTTACCGCATGCGCTGTCAAGACTTTGGAGTAACCCATGATATTTACCACATGCGGTGTCAAGGCTCTGTAGTATCCCGTGATAGTTACCGCATGCGCTGTCAAGGCTTTGGAGTATCCCGTGATAGTTACCGCATACGCTGTCAAGGCTTTGGAGTATCCCATGATATTTACCACATGCGCTGTCAAGGCTCTGTAGTATCCCGTGATAGTTACCGCATGCGCTGTCAAGGCTTTGGAGTATCCCGTGATAGTTACCGCATACGCTGTCAAGGCTTTGGAGTATCCCATGATATTTACCACATGCGCTGTCAAGGCTCTGTAGTATCCCGTGATAGTTACCGCATGCGCTGTCAAGGCTCTGGAGTATCCCGTGATAGTTACCGCATGCGCTGTCAAGGCTCTGGAATAACCTAAGATAGTTACCGCATGCGCTGTCAAGGCTCTGGAATAACCCAAGATATTTACCGCATGCGCTGTCAAGGCTCTGGAATAACCCAAGATAGTTACCGCATGCGCTGACAAAGCTGTGGATTACATAGTGATAGTTACCTCAAAACAGTTTCAAGGCTCTGTCGAGTATCCCATGATTTAAAAGAGCAGACGATAAGATACCCTGGACGACGAATCTTTGGAGAAATTTAAACAATCGCTTAATTTTATGTTATTATTTCTTTAATGATTAGATTCAGTTTTCATAATATTTTTATTATCATTTCAGTATAATCGTTTTCTGTAGGAAAACCAGATCGATAAATTCTAGCCGTTTGTAGTGTTATTGAAAGAGAACTTTATTTACACGATTCTCATTATATCACTCTATCCTTTTGTTAACTAAAGTAACCTCAATAGACTGTAGAATAAATTTGTTAATACAATACAAAGAACAAGACAAAACACTTATATATCATAATTCATGAATTTCAGCATATTTATGTTTCGTCGGTTTGGTAATGATCATTGTCCGCGAGATTTATCAAATATAATATTTTCATTTGTTGATATCAGCTACGAGTAACGCCTTTTCTACCAACACTACAAGCCAGAGATGGCGAAAGTGGAATACCATATGGTCTGCCGGCGTTTACTTTATTGACATCACCTTCAATGAATGGATGGATTCATTATACTATGACGTCACTAACAATATACATTACACTATTGTAGGCGATCAGTTGATTGTCACACATAATTTAGAACACTAAAGGCCAAGAAGGAAACATTTCAGGATGTATGGGAGATGAGGGACGGAAAAATTGGAGGGTTAGAAAAGATAAAATATGACATAGAGACATTCGGAAAAAAGAAGAGGAATTGAAAAACTTCATCATCTCACGTTGTGTTAAAGAGTTTATCATTTCAAGAAATTGTATTTCACCAAAGTACAGTACACGACATGTATATTACAAGGATAAAACAGGGCGTAAAGGTTACCAAACACGGTAAATATCATGTTATTAAGACAAGGATCCCAAACAGGGCGTGAAGGTTACCAAACAGGGTAAACATCACGGTATTAAGACAAGGATCCCAAAACAGAGCGTGAAGGTTACCAAACAGGGTAAACATCACGGTATTAAGACAAGGGTCAAACAGGGCGTGAATGTTACCAAACACGGTAAACATCACGGTATTAAGACAAGGGTCAAACAGGGCGTGAAGGTTACCAAACAGGGTAAACATCACGGTATTAAGACAAGGATCCCAAACAGAGCGTGAATGTTACCAAACACGGTAAACATCACGGTATTAAGACAAGGGTCAAACAGGGCGTGAAGGTTACCAAACAGGGTAAACATCACGGTATTAAGACAAGGGTCAAACAGGGCGTGAAGGTTACCAAACAGGGTAAACATCGCGGTATTAAGACAAGGATACCAAACAGAGCGTGAAGGTTACCAAAACGGTAAACATCACGGTATTAAGACAAGGGTCAAACAGGGCGTGAAGGTTCCCAAACACGGTAAACATCACGGTATTAAGACAAGGGTTAAACAGGGCGTGAATGTTACCAAACACGGTAAACATCACGGTATTAAGACAAGGATCAAACAGGGCGTGAAGGTTACCAGACAGGGTAAACATCACGGTATTAAGACAAGGATCTCAAACAGAGCGTGAAGGTTACCAAACACGGTAAACATCACGGTATTAAGACAAGGGTCAAACAGGGCGTGAAGGTTACCAAACAGGGTAAACATCGCGGTATTAAGACAAGGATCCCAAACAGAGCGTGATGGTTACCAAACACGGTAAACATCACGGTATTAAGACAAGGATCCCAAACAGGGCGTGAAGGTTACCAAACACGGTCAACATCACGGTATTAAGACAAGGGTCAAACAGGGCGTGAAGGTTACCAAACACGGTAAACATCACGGTATTAAGACAAGGATCCCAAACAGGGCGTGAAGGTTACCAAACAGGGTAAACATCACGGTATTAAGACAAGGATCCCAAACAGGGCGTGCAGGTTACCAAACAGGGTAAACATCACGGTATTAAGACAAGGGTCAAACAGGGCGTGAAGGTTACCAAACAGGGTAAACATCACGGTATTAAGACAAGGATCCCAAACAGGGCGTGAAGGTTACCAAACACGGTAAACATCACGGTATTAAGACAAGGATCCCACACAGGGCGTGAAGGTTACCAAACACGGTAAACATCACGGTATTAAGACAAGGATCCCAAACAGGGGTGAAGGTTATCAAACACGGTAAACATCACGGTATTGAGACAAGGATAAAACAAGGCGTGAAGGTTATCAAACACGGTAAACATCACGGTATTAAGACAAGGGTCAAACAGGGCGTGAAGGTTACCAAACACGGTAAACATCACGGTATTAAGACAAGGATCCCAAACAGGGCGTGAAGGTTACCAAACAGGGTAAACATCACGGTATTAAGACAAGGATCCCACACAGGGCGTGAAGGTTACCAAACACGGTCAACATCACGGTATTAAGACAAGGATCCCAAACAGGGCGTGAAGGTTACCAAACAGGGTAAACATCACGGTATTAAGACAAGGATCCCAAACAGGGCGTGCAGGTTACCAAACACGGTAAACATCACGGTATTAAGACAAGGATCCCACACAGGGGTGAAGGTTACCAAACACGGTAAACATCACGGTATTAAGACAAGGATCCCAAACAGGGGTGAATGTTATCAAACACGGTAAACATCACGGTATTGAGACAAGGATAAAACAGGGCGTGAAGGTTATCAAACACGGTAAACATCACGGTATTAAGACAAGGGTCAAACAGGGCGTGAAGGTTACCAAACACGGTAAACATCACGGTATTAAGACAAGGATCAAACAGGGCGTGAAGGTTACCAAACAGGGTAAACATCACGGTATTAAGACAAGGATCCCAAACAGAGCGTGAAGGTTATCAAACACGGTAAACATCACGGTATTAAGACAAGGATCCCAAACAGGGGTGAAGGTTACCAAACAGGGTAAACATCACGGTATTGAGACAAGGATCAAACAGGGCGTGAAGGTTACCAAACACGGTAAATATCACGGTATTAAGACAAGGATCCCAAACAGGGCGTGAAGGTAACCAAACACGGTAAATATCACGGTATTAAGACAAGGATCCCAAACAGGGGTAGGTTAAGACAAGGATTCCAAACACGGTAAACATCACGGTATTAAGACAAGGATCCCAAACAGGGGTGAAAGTTACCAAACAGGGTAAACATCACGGTATTGAGACAAGGATCAAACAGGGCATGAATGTTACCAAACACGGTAAACATCACGGTATTAAGACAAGGATCCCAAACAGGGGTGAAGGTTACCAAACACGGTAAACATCACGGTATTAAGACAAGGATCCCAAACAGAG
Source organism: Ylistrum balloti (assembly GCF_031769215.1). Taxonomy (NCBI): domain Eukaryota; kingdom Metazoa; phylum Mollusca; class Bivalvia; order Pectinida; family Pectinidae; genus Ylistrum; species Ylistrum balloti. The sequence continues at coordinate 235,960 of NW_026782886.1, forward strand.
CGTGAATGTTACCAAACACGGTAAACATCACGGTATTAAGACACGGATCCCAAACAGGGGTGAAGGTAACCAAACAGGGTAAACACCACGGTATTGAGACAAGGATCCCAAACAGGGGTGAAGGTTATCAAACACGGTAAACATCACGGTATTAAGACAAGGATCCCAAACAGGGGTGAAGGTTATCAAACACGGTAAATATCACGGTATTAAGACAAGGATGTCAAACAGAGCGTGGAGGTTACCAAACACGGTCAACATCACGGTATTAAGACAAGGATGTCAAACAGAGCGTGGAGGTTACCAAACACGGTCAACATCACGGTATTAAGACAAGGGTCAAAGAGGGCCTGAAGGTTACCAAACAGTGTAAATATCACGGTATTAAGACAAGGATCCCAAACAGTTACAAAGATATTTGTATATATTACATTCATTTGAAGTAATAACGTGTTTGAAATATTCATGTTTGAAAAACATCCACAAGTCTTATGTCTGTTCGATTAAGGTCTTTAAAACCTAGCTTTTTTTTTACTCTTTTTTTTTTCACAATTTTTAAAAAAAAAATCCATACGCTTCAACCACACGTTTCTGTTATCTGTTCCTACCACAATAAAAAGCTGTTATGGTAATTTATTGATGTGTTCTACAAAAACGTCAATGCAAATTTTTCAACATAGAAAGCCTTATAGTGCTATGTAACCTAACATATTTCGAAACACCAGTGTATCAGATATAAATACTATTTAAAAATTGAAACGATGTTTAAAAAACAAAAATAAAAAATAAGAACAAAAACCAATGCTGTATGATCCTATTCTGTTAAATAAAACACCGACATGCAATGACGATACTTTCTCTCCCCGTATGAAGATTATCAAGAAATGAGATAGCAGTGCTTTGGCTCGCCAGACTAATATCTAGCTATAGATAGCAATACACACATAAGAATGCACACAACCCGAATAAAAATGTTCATCCGAAACAGATATTTACCGAATAGTTAGTTAGCAGTGTTTTCTGAGTGGTCAGTGAATTTAAAAGTGGTAAAATTGGTGTGCAAGAAACGGTCAGCCAGGCATTAAAAGCATTGCTGTTGTGATAGCAATGATTAGGAAGGCCTTTCATTGACGTTTCATAAAGCAGCACAACCCACATACCAACCGTTTGAAATTAAAAAAAAATTCTGTCTGATGTAAGTTAATCTAGAGGCACATCAATGATAAATGTTATCGGAATACAAGCAAGGCCAGCGATTGACAAACGCATAGTGAGCGTGATGAACGGTTTTTATGCTTTTTAGCAATATTAACGTGAGCCGATCCAGCAGTGTTTTTTATCGACCAGTCCGGTATTTAATAGGGTTTGTAACCCATGACATATCGAATAAGAAATCTCGGACGTAATCTCGTCCATTGATAAACAATATATCTGTATCTGTACGGTAATTGTGTCCTCTCAACAGTTATTGCTGTGACGTCATCACACAGGCCTTGATCGTCTCCAGTTTGTAATTACTGATAACGCCTACTTTTGCTTCATATTTCGGTTGCGTCATAACAGAGAGTCACACTGGCTTACCATTATTCCATTACATAAATAGTAGCTAGCCCAATGTGTTAGAGGTAGACAAAGTCGATTGGTTATCATGAAAGCTTCACTTCAAATGTCGTTAAATATAAATGACAACAGTTTAATCGACCAGGTATTTTTTTTTACAATTAAACCTGTCTCTAAAAGTGAGGTTTATTAATTGAAATTCGGTCACATTTGATTCATTATACCAAAATAAATTCTTTTGCAATCAAGATTCTAGGTTCATTCTGAATTATTGTGCTTTAAAATGTCTAAATACAGCATATACCAGTTACAAATGTAGACATTCACGCCATCGCCGAACCTATTAAATGTAAATCAACAATTATTTTTATCACTGTGAGAGCTTGCTTATGTTTTTTTAATCATCTAATCCTGCCACATGTAAAATCCTCGGCTATACGCAATCATCTCACTCAGAACTTAATAACATATAATATGGTGTATACAACAAGGGAGAAGACTCGTGAAGACAAAACGTGCCAAAACAAATAATGTGCCAAATGACGAATATGGTGAATAAATTGAGATGGTGGTCATGAGATGGTGGTCATGACCATCTTATGACCACCACCTCATGACCACCATCTCATAACCACCACCTCATGACCACCACCTCATGACCACCATCTCATGACATCTCATGGCCACCACCACATGACCACCACCTCATGACCACCATCTCATGGCCACCACCTCATGACCACCATCTCATGACATCTCATGGCCACCACCTCATGACCACCACCTCAAGACCACCACCTCATGACCACCATCTCATGACATCTCATGGCCACCACCTCATGACCACCATCACATGACCACCACCTCATGACCACCATCTCATGGCCACCACCACATGACCACCATCTCATGACATCTCATGGCCACCAACTCATGACCACCACCTCAAGACCACCATCTCATGGCCACCACCTCATGACCACCATCTCATGACATCTCATAGTCACTATCTCATGACCACCATCTCATGACATCTCATAGTCACCTTCTCATAACCACCATCTCATGACATCTCATAGTCACTATCTCATGACCACCATCTCATGACATCTCATAGTCACTATCTCATGACCACCATCTCATGACATCTCATAGTCACTATCTCATGACCACCATCTCATGACATCTCATAGTCACCTTCTCATGACCACCATCTCATGACATCTCATGACATCTCATGACCACCATCTCATGACCACCATCTCATGACCACCACCTCATGACCACCACCTCATGACCACCATCTCATGACATCTCATGGCCACCACCACATGACCACCACCTCAAGACCACCATCTCATGGCCACCACCTCATGACCACCATCTCATGGCCACCACCTCATGACCACCATCTCATGACATCTCATGGCCACCACCTCATGACCACCACCTCAAGACCACCATCTCATGGCCACCACCTCATGACCACCATCTCATGACATCTCATAGTCACTATCTCATGACCACCATCTCATGACATCTCATAGTCACCTTCTCATAACCACCATCTCATGACATCTCATAGTCACTATCTCATGACCACCATCTCATGACATCTCATAGTCATCTTCTCATGACCACCATCTCATGACATCTCATAGTCACTATCTCATGACCACTATCTCATGACCACCGTCTCATAGTCACCTTCTCATGACCACCACCTCATGACCACCATCTCATAACCACCACCTCATGACCACCACCTCATGACCACATAAAACATTCTCATGACAAAAAGGGTTAAGGATTATTAATGATATATCTCTTTCATGGCCACCACCATCATGACCACCAGCCTCATGACCACCATCTCATGGCCACCACCTCATGACCACCATCTCATGGGCACCAACTCATTACCACGTTCTCATGACATCTCTTGGCCACCACCTCATGACCACCACCTCAATACCACCATCTCATGGCCACCACCTCATGACCACCATCTAAAATGACATCTCATAGTCACTATCTCATAGAGACCACCATCTCATGACATCTCATAGTCACTATCTCATGACCACCATCTCATGACATCTCATAGTCATCTTCTCATGACCACCATCTCATGACATCTCATAGTCACTATCTCATGACCACTATCTCATGACCACCGTCTCATAGTCACCTTCTCATGACCACCACCTCATGACCATCATTTCATGACCACCATTTCATGACCATCATCACGTGACCACTATCTCAGGAAGTAAAGATTCTCTATGACTTTACGAAATCTCCAGTTAACAATAATTTGTATTCTGTAGACCATTCTCCATTCCAGCAGCCACAAATACTACTATATAAATGATGGTTTCTGCAAAAATATAGCCAATTGGTGTTAAAAAAAATCTCTTATTTTGTCATAATGATTCAGTTGCTCTTTCATCAGGAGTCAATAGGAAAGTCCAGACTGATTAAAGTACCCATACGTAATTGGTAAAGAAACATTTTAATCTTTACTGTGATATTAGTTTAACTCGTCATATTGACGGAGGAAGAACATATTTTCTCTCAACATGGAAGAATACATCGATTAATCTCATTGATTCAGAGGTTTATCTCCCTTGGTTTAGAGGTTTATCTCCCTTGATTCAGAGATATTTTTCTTAAGTCGTAGACGCCTTTAGATCTGCTCAGTAGACTATCTTTGAAGCTTGGAATACTTACATAACGGTCTCAACCTCTTCAAGGTATATATCATTTTATCACTCATATACGATAAAATGTCCCACCAGTCAAACGGGTAAAGTATCATTCAACATCTAGAGCAAACACAAGCATTTCAACGTGATCTACCTTTAACCCATTGGGTTAGCTACTATTAACGAAATCGAATGCATGTACGTCACACATTTACAATTGATCGATTTGTTAATTTATTCATCTAAATTCATCATTTGCCACGTTATTTGTTCTGGTAAGTTTATCTTCACGAGAGTTGTCTCCCTTGTTGTATAAACCTATCAAATGTTGTCAAATTATGAGTGAGATGATTGCGTATAGCCGAGGTTGTTACATCTGTATGTTGGTAGGATTAGATTATTTAAAAACTAAGCAAGCTCTCACAGTGATAAAAATTAATTGATTGATTTACATTAAATAGGTTCGACGATGGCGTGAATGTCTAAATTTTTAACTGGTATATGCTGTATTTAGACATTTTTAAGCACAGTAATTCAGAATTTATTTTGGTATAATGAATCAAATGTGACCGAACTTCAATTAATAAACCTCACTCTTAGAGACATGTTTAATTGTAAAAAAAATACCTGGTCGATTAAACTGTTGTCATTTATATTTAACGACATTTGAAGTGAAGCTTTCATGATAACCAATCGACTTTGTCTACCTCTAACACACTGGGCTAGCTACTATTTATGTAATGGAATAATGGTAAGCCGGTGTGACTCTCTGTTATGACGCAACCGAAATATGAAGCAAAAGTAGGCGTTATCAGTAATTACATACTGGAGACGATCAATGCCTGTGTGATGACGTCACAGCAATAACTGTTGAGAGGACATAATTACCGTACAAATACTGTTTATCAATGGACGAGATTACATCCGAGATTTCTTACTCGATATCCCATGGGTAACAAACCCTATTAAATACCGGACGGGTCAATAAAAAACTACTGCTGTCTCAGGAAATGAAAGCGCTGGCGTTAGCAAAATTTAAATGACGCAATGAAGCAATTTGAATGAGACTGAATTGTGATAATAAAAATCGATGTCAATGCTGTGAAACCAAACCATAGTGCAAACAATAATGTAATGATAATCGTATATTTTTTACACATGAAGCTATGTTTGTCACCATAAAACAGGGCGTGTTCCAGAACAATAGAACCTTAATGTCTACCAATATAACATTCATTTATTAGTTTGAGACTTTATTCTTCCTATCAGTATACAAGATAAGATATACGAGGCTGGACCATGTACACAGAATGAAGATTCATTTAGTTGTGATCATCATCAGTTGTTTGTCTCATTAATCCTCATCGACACTTTATAACTGGACATCATCTTTCAGTACAATTATTTTCCAGCTTGAGTTAAAACGGGATATGAGGTTTAGAAACTTACAACAGATCAATAAGCAGGAAACTTGTCGTCAGTGGATGGTTTAATTCTTTACAACATCAACGTTCTCTGGATATGTTACCATATCTACTGTATTATGCAGTCACTGAGTGGATGTGCGAATTTGAGTTACATTATACTGATGCAATATATCTTGGGTATATGTTTATATCAAACTTATAATTACTCGCTAAACTTCAGTATAAGAGTCTCTTAGAAATTGTAGGCCTTAGTCAAAGATTTCTTGGTATGACAAATTTTGCTGAGTAATACCAACAAGGATTGAACTGATAGAGGAAGGATGTAAGTAAAACACGACATATTAGAAGATAATATAACAGAAACGTCACCCAGGCGATACATCAGTAAGATGATATAACAAAAACGTCACCCAGGCGATACATCAGTAAGATGATATAACAAAAACGTCACCCAGGCGATACATCAGTAAGATAATATAACAAAAACGTCACCAAGGCGATATATCAGTAAGATAATACAACAAAAACGTCACCCAGGCGATATATCAGTAAGATGATACAACAAAAACGTCATCCAGGCGATACTGATAATACAACAAAAACGTCACCCAGGCGATACATCAGTAAGATAATACAACAAATACGTCACCCAGGCGATACATCAGTAAGATAATATAACAAAAACGTCACCCAGGCGATACATCAGTAAGATAATACAACAAAAACGTCACCCAGGCGATACATCAGTAAGATAATATAACAAAAACGTCATCCAGGAGATACATCAGTAAGATAATACAACAAAAACGTCAACCAGGCGATACTGATAATACAACAAAAACGTCACCCAGGCGATACATCAGTAAGATAATATAACAAAAACGTCACCCAGGCGATACATCAGTAAGATAATATAACAAATACGTCACCCAGGCGATACATCAGTAAGATAATATAACAAAAACGTCACCCAGGCGATACATCAGTAAGATAATACAACAAAAAGTCACCCAGGCGATACATCAGTAAGATAATATAACAAAAACGTCACCCAGGCGATACATCAGTAAGATAATATAACAAAAACGTCACCCAGGCGATACATCAGTAAGATAATACAACAAAAACGTCACCCAGGCGATACATCAGTAAGATAATATAACAAAAACGTCACCCAGGCGATACATCAGTAAGATAATACAACAAAAAGTCACCCAGGCGATACATCAGTAAGATAATATAACAAAAACGTCACCCAGGCGATACATCAGTAAGATAATATAACAAAAACGTCACCCAGGCGATACATCAGTAAGATAATATAACAAAAACGTCACCCAGGCGATACATCAGTAAGATAATACAACAAAAAGGTCACCCAGGCGATACATCAGTATGATAATATAACGGAAACGTCACCCAAGCGATACATCAGTAAAATAATATAACAGAAACGTCACCCAGGCGATACATCAGTTAGATAATCTAACAAAAACGTCACCAAGGCGATACATCAGTAAGATAATCTAACAAAAACGTCACCAAGGCGATACATCAGTAAGATAATATAACAAAAAAGTCATCCAGGCGATACATCAGTAAGATAATATAACAAAAACGTCACCCAGGCGATACATCAGTAAGATAATATAACAAAAACGTCATCCAGGCGATAGATCAGTAAGATAATATAACAAAAACGTCACCCAGGCGATACATCAGTAAGATAATACAACAAAAATGCCACCCAGGCGATACATCAGTAAGATAATACAACAAAAACGTCACCCAGGCGATATATCAGTAAGATAATACAACAAAAACGTCACCCAGGCGATACATCAGTAAGATAATACAACAAAAACGTCACCCAGGCGATACATCAGTAAGATAATATAACAGAAACGTCACCAAGGCGATACATCAGTAAGATGATATAACAAAAACGTCATCCAGCCGATACATCAGTAAGATAATACAACAAAAACGTCACCCAGGCAATACATCAGTAAGATGATATAACAAAAACGTCACCAAGGCGATACATCAGTAAGATAATACAACAAAAACGTCACCCAGGCGATACATCAGTAAGATAATATAACAAAAACGTCACCCAGGCGATACATCAGTAAGATCATATAACAAAAACGTCATCCAGGCGATACATCAGTAATATAATACAACAAAAACGTCACCCAGGCGATACATCAGTAAGATAATATAACAAAAACGTCACCAAGGCGATATATCAGTAAGATAATATAACAAAAACGTCACCCAGGCGATACATCAGTAAGATGATATAACAAAAACGTCACCAAGGCGATATATCAGTAAGATAATACAACAAAAACGTCACCCAGGCGATACATCAGTAAGATAATACAACAAAAACGTCACCCAGGCGATACATCAGTAAGATGATATAACAAAAACGTCACCCAAGCGATATATCAGTAAGATAATACAACAAAAACGTCACCAAGGCGATATATCAGTAAGATAATATAACAGAAACGTCACCCAGGCGATACATCAGTAAGATGATACAACAAAAACGTCATCCAGGCGATACTGATAATACAACAAAAACGTCACCCAGGCGATACATCAGTAAGATAATACAACAAATACGTCACCCAGGCGATACATCAGTAAGATAATATAACAAAAACGTCACCCAGGCGATACATCAGTAAGATAATACAACAAAAACGTCACCCAGGCGATACATCAGTAAGATAATATAACAAAAACGTCATCCAGGAGATACATCAGTAAGATAATACAACAAAAACGTCACCCAGGCGATATATCAGTAAGATGATACAACAAAAACGTCAACCAGGCGATACTGATAATACAACAAAAACGTCACCCTATCGATACATCAGTAAGATAATACAACAAATACGTCACCCAGGCGATACATCAGTAAGATAATATAACAAAAACGTCACCCAGGCGATACATCAGTAAGATAATACAACAAAAAGTCACCCAGGCGATACATCAGTAAGATAATATAACAAAAACGTCACCCAGGCGATACATCAGTAAGATAATATAACAAAAACGTCACCCAGGCGATACATCAGTAAGATAATATAACAAAAACGTCACCCAGGCGATACATCAGTAAGATAATACAACAAAAAGGTCACCCAGGCGATACATCAGTATGATAATATAACGGAAACGTCACCCAAGCGATACATCAGTAAAATAATATAACAGAAACGTCATCCAGGCGATACATCAGTATGATAATATAACAAAAACGTCACCCTAGCGATACATCATTAAGATAATATAACAAAAACGTCACCCAGGCGATACATCAGTTAGATAATCTAACAAAAACGTCACCAAGGCGATACATCAGTAAGATAATATAACAAAAACGTCACCCAGGCGATACATCAGTAAGATAATATAACAAAAACGTCACCCAGGCGATACATCAGTAAGATAATATAACAAAAACGTCACCCAGGCGATACATCAGTAAGATAATACAACAAAAACGTCACCCAGGCGATACATCAGTAAGATAATACAACAAAAACGTCACCCAGGCGATACATCAGTAAGATGATATAACAAAAACGTCACCCAGGCGATACATCAGTAAGATAATACAACAAAAATGCCACCCAGGCGATACATCAGTAAGATAATACAACAAAAACGTCACCCAGGCGATATATCAGTAAGATAATACAACAAAAACGTCACCCAGGCGATACATCAGTAAGATAATATAACAAAAACGTCACCCAGGCGATACATCAGTAAGATAATATAACAAAAACGTCACCCAGGCGATACATCAGTAAGATGATATAACAAAAACGTCACCAAGGCGATACATCAGTAAGATAATACAACAAAAACGTCACCCAGGCGATACATCAGTAAGATAATATAACAAAAACGTCACCCAGGCGATACATCAGTAAGATAATATAACAAAAACGTCATCCAGGCGATACATCAGTAAGATAATATAACAAAAACGTCACCCAGGCGATACATCAGTAAGATAATACAACAAAAATGCCACCCAGGCGATACATCAGTAAGATAATACAACAAAAACGTCACCCAGGCGATATATCAGTAAGATAATATAACAAAAACGTCACCCAGGCGATACATCAGTAATATAATACAACAAAAACGTCACCAAGGCGATACATCAGTAAGATAATATAACAAAAACGTCACCCAGGCGATACATCAGTAAGATGATATAACAAAAACGTCATCCAGGCGATACTGATAATACAACAAAAACGTCACCCAGGCAATACATCAGTAAGATGATATAACAAAAACGTCACCCAGGCGATATATCAGTAAGATAATACAACAAAAACGTCACCCAGGCGATACATCAGTAAGATAATACAACAAAAACGTCACCAAGGCGATACATCAGTAAGATAATATAACAAAAACGTCACCCAGGCGATACATCAGTAAGATAATAAAACAAAAAAGTCACCCAGGCGATACATCAGTAAGATAATATAACAAAAACGTCATACAACAAAAACCAGGATAATATACACAGATAATACAACAAAAATAATACAACAAAAACGTCACCCAGGCGATACATCAGTAAGATAATATAACAAAAACGTCACCCAGGCGATACATCAGTAAGATGATATAACAAAAACGTCATCCAGGCGATACATCAGTAAGATAATACAACAAAAACGTCACCCAGGCGATACATCAGTAAGATAATATAACAAAAACGTCATCCAGGCGATACATCAGTAAGATAATACAACAAAAAGGTCACCCAGGCGATACATCAGTAAGATAATATAACAGAAACGTCATCCAGGCGATACATCAGTAAGATAATATAACAGAAACGTCACCCAGGCGATACATCAGTAAGATAATACAACAAAACGTTATCATTTAAAGTATGATTTAATGACAAACGAACTTTATTGAAATAATCTACGACAAAGTTATCGAAAAGTTACCTATCATCACACCTATATAAGTACATAACTAGGTCGTCCACAGCTAGTCTTACATGTTGGTAATGTCATTTGCTTGAGAATTATGACGGATAAATTTTATACCATCTCGACTGAAAGCCAATCTGATAATTGTCATTTTAAAGCAGCTAACATTATGCTGCTGTGCTATGTAACAGCATGTAATGATTAGCTAACCGCGTTGTAATAAGGATGGCAATCATAAATCTTAGTAGAGCAACAGAACGATACAGAATAAAAACATTAAATGCTACAATTCAGCCTAACATATATGTATAGTCTTGGCGTACGTATTTGGCGGTCTCATGTGTACACCAGTCTATGGAATCTATCATATTGAGTACTTCCCTTTTCCCCGTGTCACATGGACGACCTTTTCTTTTTAAGCCTGCTTCCTAATAAAACGAATTTTATCGCACCCTGTGTTATTATAACTTGGTGCCTTGAATGTGTTCTCGTGTGGGAAGTCATACTTATCATTATTTTTTGGTTAGCTGGTAAATACGTCATATCCATGTTTTGCGACAGACCATAAAAATTCCTAAAATGCCAATAGCCATTTTTTTCATGTCGATGCCGTTAATATTTGCCCCTGTTCAAGTTGATGTAAATTTTTGTTTTGGGCAAAATAATATCCAATAATAATAACGAGGGGTTAGTAAGTAGAACCAAATAAAACAAAGAACGGGTATTGATCTGATTCTGTAAAGGCACACTACCTGACTTAACGACAGGCTCCTGATCTTTTTTTCATTATTTGTCTTTGTCACAGTTTTTGCCATATGGAGAACTCTTAGACTTTGCGAGCTTTGATAAACGATATCTAATGACTTTCAGACTTTTAACTAAACTTTAAGGTCAGAGTTGCTCTGATCATTGGCGGACGTCAGAAGCCTGCAGCAATTTCCGGTCAGAGTTGCTCTGATCATTGGCGACCGTCAGAAGCCTTTATCAATTTCAAATAAGGGTTGCACCAGGGGAAAGATGGCACCAAAATCCCTTATTTAAAGATTTAGGTAAAACTTTGAAAAAAGTGAGCTGGATATGGTTTCCCCAGATTTTACAATATCATGATTGATCTGCTTTTACATTTCTGTGCCATTTGATACACATTGGTATAAAGTCCACACTCTTATTAAGACGTAAGGTAAGTTAACCAAGTACAAGGCTAGTTAACTGTATTGAAACCAGTCAACACTGATTGTGGGGTGAGTAGATTTTACATCTACTTTTTTGTTGTGTCTGTCGCTTTTTACATTTAACCAGTTCCCTACCACAAAGCTGATTTTTAGCCGATTGGACATCTACGTTTAGTACCACAAAGCCGATTTTAAGTCGATGCAGATGCACAAAAGTACAACATTTTTCTTTTTATAATTTTTGATATAACTGATTCATAAGGCGATATCTTACCTATTGATAAATAATGACGTCATTATTGTCTCGCCATTTTCATGAAATCGACACCATAGCACAACGTCAAATTTTCCGAAGTGATACTATACGAGGTTTAACATTTTTTGTTGTTGGATTTATACAACTGCCATTTTTGCAAATGACCTTGTTGTCTTCAATGTGAATGTTTTGATTAACAACGTGTTAACACTTTGTGAATTAATACTATTCTCTTTTTATATTTTTGTATATATCTGATATTGCTATCATTTCAAGGAATTCATTGCAATACACTTATGATAAAACTCGGAACAACTAAGCCTTGTTTGTTGGAGATGGTGCTTGTCAATACATATTAGAATGATAGAACATCATTATGTGGGTTTCTAATAATGGCAAAAAATCCGTATGAAAGAATCAGGTCTGTACGACGATGAAATTCTGTAATAGGAAGGAATAATGAAAATATAAGCTTACAGAAAATCTTTATCTTATACGGGGATCCAACAATTCGACCATTAGACAAGCCGTGTATTTTCACTCTGTACCTCGGCATAGGTCTGGACAATTCTATAATTCATTTGTTATCATCATGTTTTCTTGAGATTACAAATAATGACGTCATATCTCGCATGATGATGTCATCATATTAACATGGCATTAGTTGCAAGTAAAAATGGAATGGTTTCGAAACCGGAGCCATGTACAGATTTTACCGGACATCCTGACACCAAGTACATGCCCACTGGGAATGCAACCCACTACAATATCTTCTGCTTTTATTTGATATCAGTCTAATGCGGGAATTGAGCGCCAGTATGAAAATGTCATGATATCGGCATTCAGTACTAGGAAAGTTAAGCATATTTAAATCCTTAATCCTAATTTGAATACACAAGTATATCCATACGTGATACTATCACTTTAATACGGGATTTCCTGTTAGGTATTAGAAAGTGACATGTTAATGTCGTTACTTCAGATACAAAGGCCAGTTCCTCAGAACACACATATTGTCTCGATTTTCCAGAGCAAGGGAAAGGAAAAGAGATTAAACGTGCAAGAACTTTGGGCTTCATGGCAGTGATTTTCAATACAACAATTGCAGAAAAGTCAGAGCACGTCATGGTTACGACAGATGTTCTCAAGGAAAAGAGTTCAACTGATTTTTAGGTCTTTACATTTTGTAGATAACAACAAAGTTGCACCTCGCCACAGCGACAGGGACAATTTTCACATGGTTGATGTTTTGTTATGTCGGTCAAAATTCATATCCAAACCTACTTATGATAACGTTTCTATATAAACCCTGATACATACTTATTAACCATGATAAATGTATATAATGCATCGCACTCAGTTACAGTCAAGTCGTTCGAATGTCTTCCACAAGTATATTTGACCGAGACTGAAGACTTGAAAACGTGTAGAAAAAACTCAGTTACTATCTTTCTGATTTTATCTGTTCTGATACATACAAACCCCCGCACATATGACAAATTTAAATGACTAATGGAACCCAGATATATATAAATAATTTTCAAAATGTGTTTTTTATACGTCATCGTTAAATCCAGAATCATATGAAGTCGGAATTTATTGCCTACATATGTAGTGTTTACTACAGAGACTTGAGTGGTTGGCAATCGTACGTCATTTCAGAGATCGGGGACAAAATGGGAAGTACATTTGAACTGAAATGTATCTTTCATGCAGGAGACATCTTCCTTCTGCATGATAGATTGGCTTAATGTAACTGCACACCAACCTTTCAACAAAACATAATGTTTAGTTCTTTGATCATTAGTACATGTATACCAGAAACACACAATGTGTGTCTAAATGTGCTGTGTCAATGTATTTTCACATTACAGAGTGAAATATTCCTGAGTTGCCCATGCATCTCTCTTTCAGTTCAGACGGAAAATTTCGCCCCCGTTTTGACTTTACTTTTCATTACTGACGAGTCCTAGAGGGTTAAAGCAAGTGTATATAGTGTAACATCACCAACAAGTCCTTGAAGGTTAAACCAATAGTGTGGGTGCAGTTCAGTCATTTGTGCCATTCATTGTGTGTCTGTAAGGCAATCTTCATTGTGACATATTTGAGGTCATCACTAAACAGATATATTCGATCTCTAATATAGCGACAAGATATCTCAAACTTTGAAAAAATTCCATCCTCCCTTTTGACTTTTGACTAGAGTTGAACTTTGGAGCTGGCTGCATAATAGAATTTATCATTATCTAAGTAAAATTTTCGAGATGTAGGACTGTTATAGATAGTAAAAATGTTACGTGAAAGCCGGAACTAGTAGACATCCCTGGTAGAGAATATCATAAATCTAATCGACTTAATGTGTCTTTATCGACCTAAAGCATTGGAGATGTCGGTACACAATCTGGGGTGGATCACAACAATGTCTACTTCTCAATCTTTTAATGACAGAGTATTAGCAATGTACAACATACACGCTATGTTAAACAATATAGGTACATCATGGTAAGTGTGAATATAATAACAGTCAGTACTTGTAAAGACCAGTCCCATTGATCTGCCGAAGGTGGATCGGACACAGGGCAAAGGTCCATTGTTCGTTGTTCTGTAACACGAAGGCGTGTGTAATGACTCTTCGTGTGTACGCTAACATTAAAGAAATGACTCAGAGTTGTTTGATTAAGGTTCAATGGGATCCGAAATGACAGGGAATATCAGAATGTCAATAAAGACAAAGTGTTCTATTAATTAGTCCGTTAAATTAGTGTAGCTTTTTATTGATGTCATCGAAAAGATCGATAACAGAAACTACACAATACTTCAGTGAATAAGATTATAGACCGAACGATCTGTTAGAGAGCCATGGGTTTCCCTGATGACCTCGAACTTTTATACATTAATTGTGATACTAGTGTGATACCTGTTATCCTCTATAAGTAAAATACCTGACAATACCAACATGTAGGTACTAATAACTCTGTAGAGACAAAGACTATAAACATATTGTCGCCACCACAAACCTCCATTAGATATACAATAATTTAAATCTTTGACACTAGATGTGGAATCATTTAAACTATTGAGTAGTGCGTCAAATGTCTATTTATTTACAAACCCAACTCTTGCGTGTGATAACAATCTCATTTTCAAATCATTTTTGTAGTGGCTCAGCTTAATGGGCGCTCAAACCACTTTGGCCGGAGTCAAGTAGTTCACGGTCAACTGAACACTTGACTAGAAGGCAGTTGGAAGGCTGATTTCTCCACAGAGGATATGATGAATGGCAAAGGAAGAACATTTAACATTGAAAACTTGTGATTTAATTGACACGTTAATGGAGGATATGTATGATGGACCTTAGGATAATTCCGGGTTTTTTATCTTTAGGATAAAACGATGGTGTCTACAGATTGTGATTTGATGTATCAGCTTAGAAAGGTAGGTATAGGTATAGAAAGTGATCATTAAAACACAACAGATACCTTTGTTAGGTTATTTTCCTTTCCATTTATTGTGTAAAGAACAACATACAAGTAATGTGTCTTTGAGGTTTGTTATGTATTTTTGAATTGACTGTTTAGTGATAAGCTTATTGTGTCAGATGAGCTAATTACCCGTCTAGGAGTTAACCTGCAAATGCCTTTTTTCCGAATCATGATTGATGATATCGGCCTGCCTCTTTTATATTGGATACATAAATTTCACAAAAATAATTCATTTTTACTGGTTGTAGTGGAATCGTGAAATAAAATGTAAAAAAAAAGATTCTTCGGAATTCCAAAAACAGCAAAGAAACTACCAAAATATCACCCGAATCTTGATTCACGCTCTATGCCGAAACAGAAGAAATATTTACACGTCATAAAAACAACAAAGGAATAGTACCATGGAATCCGGAAGGGTCGATGTCAATCTTTGTCAATCCAAGTAAGTAGTGAATGTTACCAAATGTACGCACGGTAAACAACCACGAAACCACCAGGGATTATAAGTATCAAACACGTCAAGCTTCAAATCGACACAAGTACAACATTTCTCATGGGTGCGATGTGTACGGTCGTGATCTCTATAGTTGGTGTAATCCGTGAAGAAACTACTATGACACATTTTCATGTTAATGACATCTCGGTTGAGGTTATTGGCACTTCTCTAGAAAAAAGTTTGTTCCTATCTTCGCTGACTTGTATCGTATATATAACGAGTCTGCATAGTCGTTCTAGTTTGTCGTATAAATCCATTAAAATAAAGGCCAGAACTTGAACCCGGTTTGATTTTTATCTGTTATCTGTTGGATGCAGTTTACATGAAAATAATTGACAGGGGTTAAAAAGATACGGCGATTATATGTAAAGGACAAGTTACGGTTACGACAGATGAAAATTGATGAAGATTATGATCAATGTAATGTTCATATTCCGAGCACACCATGAAGATCGGAGTGCCGGTATCAAACCTCGTTTGGTTGTATATTCTGGTTGTAGAATGAGATCGGAATAGAAATAACGATAAGAAGATGAGGCGGAGATTAACAGGGCCATTTGTAAAAGGGAAGAAATGAAAACTTGGTTCCAAAATCCTTTGTGTTTATTCATAAGTAACCCGTATGACAAAACCTTTCAAAAGACAATATAATCATTAAGACGTGTTAAATCAAGGGACATAACTCTCACACTTAAATACTTTACAATACTTACCACTATCGCTGCATTTAGAAGGCATACATTCATAAATCACATGATGAAGAGTATCTACAATAACACAACTCCTACAAAGAAGAATTATACATATTACTACAGAGATATTTCAAGAATAGTAAAGATTTACATTCATGATACCTTATATTACAAACTCTACAGCATAGATCAAACTAAATATACCTTATATTACAAACTCTACAGCATAGATCAAACTAAATATACCTTATATTACAAACTCTACAGCATAGATCAAACTAAATATACCTTATATTACAAACTCTACAGCATAGATCAAACTAAATATACCTTATATTACAAACTCTACAGCATAGATCAAACTAAATATACCTTATATTACAAACTCTACAGCATAGATCAAACTAAATATACCTTATATTACAAACTCTACAGCATAGATCAAACTAAGTATACCTTATATTACAAATTCTACAGCATAGATCAAACTAAGTATACCTTATATTACAAACTCTACAGCATAGATAAACTAAATATGCTTTATATTGCAAACTCTACAGCATAGATCAAACTAAATATACCTTATATTACAAATTCTACAGCATAGATCAAACTAAATGTACCTTATATTACAAACTCTACAGCATAGATCAAACTAAATATGCCTTATATTACAAATTCTACAGCATAGATCAAACTAAATATACCTTATATTACAAACTCTACAGCATAGATCAAACTAAATATACCTTATATTACAAACTCTACAGCATAGATCAAACTAAATATACCTTATATTACAAACTCTACAGCATAGATCAAACTAAATATACCTTATATTACAAACTCTACAGCATAGATCAAACTAAATATACCTTATATTACAAACTCTACAGCATAGATCAAACTAAATATACCTTATATTACAAACTCTACAGCATAGTTCAAACTAAATATACCTTATATTACAAATTCTACAGCATAGATCAAACTAAATATACCTTATATTACAAACTCTACAGCATAGATCAAACTAAATATACCTTATATTACAAACTCTACAGCATAGATCAAACTAGATACACCTTATATTACAAACTCTACAGCATAGATAAACTAAATAAGCCTTATATTACAAACTCTACAGCATAGATCAAACTAAGTATACCTTATATTACAAACTCTACAGCATAGATAAACTAAATATGCTTTATATTACAAACTCTACAGCATAGATCAAACAGAATACATAAATATATTCTCTCACACATGAAATACGATATAAATTACGTACTACCCAGAAGACCTTGTTCTACTGGGATTTCTTTGTGTAGTTTCCAGTGATCTCCTTGTAACCTATGTCACATGTTCAAACTTTTCTCCGAATTTGAGTAAGAATATCACTCACACTTACTATTCCGGAACACCTGGGTTTATTCTTTCAAGAGTGTCCGTGTAAATCGTTCTTTTGTTATATTTTGCCCTAGCTTTATGGAATTTGACTTTGTGAATTATGGTTATCTAGGCATGGTGGTATTTACTTTTTTTTTTCAACTGAATTGGTATTGAGTTCATAGTGGGATTAGCTTGGTGTAAAAATTCGCATAGAATAATTTGGAAATTTAAAGTCTAGAAGTGTGTAGGTTTTCATTCATAATCTCCTTAGAATGTGTAATGTATATTTCAGAATGATGTGTTGAACACTTGTATCATCAAGTAGTTTTCTGTGTTCAAATTAATCCCAGTTGTATTCCGTTACCCATTTATGTCATATGGTCGTGGTAGTGGATACACATGATGTACGGAGGATAAAACTATAAAAACATTTACATACAACGTCCACCAATCACCTAATACAGTACATCGATTTCATGTATTGCTGTATTTTATCATTTAAATAATATTGTAGTGAGGAATCAATACAGTTATTTAATTAGGTTTAACGTTTGCCTGGTGCTAATATAAAACAAATCAACACAGCAGTACACATTTCACTGGTTACATTTAAGTGAATGTTAACAGGGGCAACTCTAAAGACACAGCTATAAAAACACTGTTGCGAGAAGAAATTTCCCACGAGATTAACATGCTTTGTGCTATCTCCCATAGGTTTTACTGGCTGTGTGCTATCTCCCATATGTTTTACTGACTGTGTACTATCTGCCATAGGTTTTACTGGCGGTGTGTTATCTCCCATAGGTTTTACTGGCTGTGTACTATCTCCTATAGGTTTTACTGGCTGTGTGCTATCTCCCATAGGTTTTACTGACTGTGTGCTATTTCCCGTAGGTTTTACTGGCTGTGTGCTATCTCCCATATGTTTTACTGGCTGTGTGCTATCTTTCATAGTTTTTACTGGCTTTGTGCTATCTCCCATATGTTTTACTGGCGGTGTGTTATCTCCCATAGGTTTTACTGGCTGTGTACTATCTCCCATAGGTTTTACTGACTGTGTGCTATCTCCCATAATTTTTACTGGCTGTGTGCTATCTCCCATATGTTTTACTGACTGTGTGCTATCTCCCATAGATTTTACTGGCTGTGTGCTCTCTCCCATATGTTTTACTGGCGGTGTGTTATCTCCCATAAGTTTTACTGGCTGTGTGCTATCTTCCATAGGTTTTACTGGCTGTGTGCTATCTTCCATAGGTTTTACTGGCTGTGTGCTATCTCCCATAGGTTTAACAGGCGGTGTACTATCTCCCATATGTTTTACTGGCTTCGTGCTATCTCCCATAGTTTTTACTGACTGTGTGCAATCTCCCATAGGTGTTACTGACTGTGTGCTATCTACCATAGGTTTAATTGGCTGTGTGCTATCTGCCATAGGTTTTACTGGCTGTGTGCTATCTCCCATAGGTTTTACTGGCTTTGTGCTATCTCCCATTTGTTTTACTGGCTGTGTGCTATCTCCCATAGGTTTTACTGGCTGTGTGCTATCTCCCATAGGTGTTACTGACTGTGTGCTATCTCCCATAGGTTTTACTGACAGTGTGCTATCTCCCATAGGTTTTACTGACAGTGTGCTATCTCTCATAGATTTTACTGGCTTTGTGCTATCTCCCATAGTTTTTACTGGCTTTGTGCTATCTCCCATAGGTTTTGCTAGCTGTGTACTGTCTTTGTGGACGAAACAAACCGAAATCAGATCACTGCAGTTTTTGACTAACCAAACTACTGAACTATACTTTTACACGGCTGTAAGACTACATAAGATAGTCTAGCGAATAATGACAATTATACAACAGATGAACGGGTGTTTTTGCTACTCGGGACTGGTTTCCTCTTGTACTCATATTGATGTTTAAAATTTCTAAAAAAACGAAGATTTTAGATTGGCACTCAGACCGAGCTACCTGTATGTATGAGGTAGGTATTCAATCAGTTATAAAGTAATTAGAGGGTTATTATAATCCATTTAAAATTCCAGCCCAAAATCTCTGTTTATTATCTATAGCTATTGATTAGTGTACCCGACACTATACCCCGAGTCTATATACTGTAAAATGTAATATTTATGATAGGATGAGGTATCGGTGGAATCTGTTTAATCAGCGTCACCAAAAACTCTTCAGCGTCACCAAAACTCTTCAGCGTCACCAAAACTCTTCAGCACTAACATTAGCCAAACATTACTGAAACACTAAACCGTCATATGCATTTTTGTCACATTAAAAAAGAGTCGTGACAATCTTATTTCAACTAAATGTAACACAAATAACCGATGTATTCATTATATCCCCATTACAGCATCATTACGTGTTTTAAAATGTCGGTGGAACATTGCATGTGGTAGACAAAAAGATAGTGTGTGTTTAATTAATAAGCAGTTGGCATAGGTGTTTACCAATAGAAATCAGCAGGGACTCTAGAAACGAACCAGTACAGAAAAATGATAGGGCTTTTCATAGATAAGATCTTGGATTTGAAATGAATACTATATTGTACCACTGAATAAGTGTTTCAGGACGTATTGCTAATGGTGGTCGATAAGAATGAGGATAACTTATAAGGAGAGGAGAAAGTGTAAAAAAATGGATTTAATCATTACCAGCTAATGATGAGTTCATCGTTCTACCATACATACAATCCAACACAATTTGCAATAAAAGACCAGAAAGGTTGAATTCTTTGGTCTGATTGTAGTGTAGTGTACAGAGTTCACTCAGGAGATGCATTGTTACAATGATGTCACAAAATCAAAATAATAATTACAAATAATCAGAACGATATTGATTTGTTGTAGAAACTGGTAAAATCGAAATCCAATGGGAGTCCGAATCTCCATGATTTATCCGTATGTTGAAATATTGCTATCCATTGTTAGGGTTCATTATCATTTATAGGTATCATTTTGTCTTTAGACAATTAGAAATATCGTGGTGTTTTGAAATCACGGATGTCTGTTTGATTTTGTTCTAAGTGGTAACATTTGGTTACAGAGAAATGTGTTTTACTGGTGAGGAAACTTTATAATGAACCTGACAGTTATTGGGTGTTGTATGATCATCGCTACACCTTACTACTAATACCCAAGTGAATATGACTCCTGTTTAACAGGGATTTACACACTCTTCTCGTGTAGTCTTTACAGAACATGAAGTAGTTATATTATTGATAAGTAAATGACGCTGACTCTTCTGGAACATGTGGTCTTATTTTGCTCTTCATTTACAGAGGTCGCATTGTTATAGTTTTATCGATCCTAACTTTGAATGATGATTTTAAGATCTTGTCGGTTTTTACGTTTTTACAGTTGACGATTTTGACAGCCAGTTTTTTTTCCTATTTTTACAGTTGGTGATTTTGACAGCCAGTTTTTTTCCTATTTTTACAGTTGGTGATTTTGACAGCCAGCATATTTTCCTCTGTATTCACAGTTGATGACTTTAACAGCCTGTTGGTTTTCCCAGTATTTACAGGTGAATGGTGGCATGGTTCAGAAAATACACTTGTACTTGACGCTATTCTTAAATTATCTAATGTAAGAAAATTACGACCTTTATCTAATTATAGGGCGTCTGCACCTCCCTGTGTAGATTTTGACTTTTTTATCACTAGTTGCCTCCTATGCTTCAAAATTTAGGCCTTTAGCATCACTGACTAGTACTAGAAGGACGAAACAGCTGCATGATGCAGTTTAATTCGTTGTTTGGCTCTACTGTATCTCACTCTAAATTATGAAAATGTGTTATTCATTTGTGTGTCTTTTGTACAATCTTTGTCAGCCCGTCTGTTTTGCCTGTTTTTACAGATCATAAGAAGGGTTTCATTATACTGTGACGTAAACCCTTTCATGTTAACAGCGACAAAACGACAAATAATGTTTTCTTTAGAGTAATTGAAAAATGCTCCGATTTAACATTGTATACTGAAAGACAGTTTTAATCCAATAATTACGTTCCTTTACTGAAGAAAGAAATAAGGACATTATATCTATTTGACTTCATATTCGAAAGCACTTTAAGTAATTGATATCAAACGATGTTTGTTTTCTTTCATTTTTGTTATTTTTCTGTCTCGGGTTTCTGACCATAAACTATTGATATATAGTGTATTTAGTGTATGTGATATATCAATTACCTTTTAAATAACTATAATGATTTAATCACATATACAAGAGAGGGTTTAGGGTCGCTCCCACTGAATAAATCAACCCAGTGATAGGTGGAAATCCTATCCATTATAACATGTAACATAATGCCAGCACTTATCATTCTTTTAGGTGCTATTTAAAAATAACAAAAGTTAAAAGACACACGCAAAGTTTAAACATATTAAGTATGTATAAAAATACAGAAACGTGGCTTTAATGATGAAATATGTATAACGTCTGACTCAGATGTAAATGACTTCGGTTATATTTGGATCACTGATAGCAACCATAACGTTGTATTCGTCCGAAAGTTCCTTTATCTTTGTCACGGAGAACGTCTACGCACGAACACCAGCATTCATATCTACATAATTAAATTTATTATTGCATCCTTAATGATGGCATTCTGATTACTACATCTAAAATCAATTATTTCTGAAATGAAGTCATCTTTTACAAAAGGAAAAACGTATGCTTGTCTCTATAATGATAGTGACCTAGAGGGACTTTCTGTAATACGTGTATATTGATATATTTGGATAGTATAGTTGCATTACATCGTCAGTAAACAACAGGTTTACGTGTTGAAGTCGAATGGATCAGACTCGACGTAATATTGGATGTTGAATGACATATGAATATCCAGGCTTTGAGCTAATAACATAGTCCTTATGGTATTTGTAACATTTGATTGAACGTTTCATGTATTCTTATGCCCTCAGATCGAAACATCGGGGACATATTGTTTTTGTACTGTCTGTTTGTTTATCTGTTCCATCGTAAGAGGTAGGGCTTTCATATTTGACACGTGTATTCCTTGTGACAAGACCTTTTTCAGTGGTACCAAAATGTTTGAACATCTGACCTTGGTCGTAACCTTTGAGTAACATTTGAAAAATTGTGCATGCAATTAGCACATGTATTACAGTCTTTATGTCACACTTTGAGAATTTTGGTTGCAACCGCGGACATGTTGTTTCATAAACACATCTTGTGATATATATATATAAATATATATATATATATATGTATATTAAAGGCGTTCTTTGTTTTGTCATCAATGCTCTGTTTTCCATGTTTTGTAAACTATAGTTCCTGTTTCCGGGACTGATACGGATGTTTAAGATGCCTCACGTTCTGATGAATTCTCAGAAGACATATTTGGCCATCTTTACTCAACGTTTATTTCTTTCTTTGTTTGTTATAACTGTTAAACTGTTAAGAATAAACACATTACCCCTAATTAAAATACAATACACATGTAACATTATTCCGTGACCGAAGGGCAATTATTTAAAACCGAATAATCAAAACAGAATTAATCGGGATCAGTTGGTTTTTCTTAACTGGTCTATGTTTTACAGCTTGATTTTAATACGCAAAGGGTCAAGTTAGGGCTTTCTGATTAAATAGGAGATAGAAATTAATCTGATTATCACGTGTGTAAGGCGATGAGAGTAAGGTGCACGCCGACATAGCGGGGGATTAACCGATTACCATACCTCTGTTACAGAGGAAGGGAGTTAAACGGGTGACTATTTTCTATTATTATTTTATTTACCGGAGTTAACAATTCCAGAGATTAATTTGTCATCAGATCACACCGTAATCAAACGTTTAGTGATCACTCTGACAAATCATGTAAGCAAACTTCGAATTGGACTAGAAATTCACAAAACGTAATACTATATTGTTGAAAGTGCTGTGAAGTTGACAAGTACCAAGTCGTGTTGTAACCGAGCTCGCTGGGTACGCACACTGAGCTACAGTCCGACATCAACCAGGCGAAACATTAGCTTTAATCACAAGTCATGAGTACATGCTGTTCAAACTGGTGGGATGGAATACTGAAATATACAAATCAAGTTTAATTCAATCAAAATCAGATATATGAAATAATCAGTAGATACAGGGACACAATAACCAGGATGGCTAATGCTGTAACTACAAGCTCCTCGATTGTAAGTACCCACACTTTTAATGTTTTCGAAAAGGTTTTCAATATGGTTGTTCAGGAAGCCGTATTTTTGTAGAATTTGACGTTTGAATACCTACTTTTCATCTGATGTATATAATTTTGTATATCCGTTCAGAAACATTCTATTTCAGCTTGTATTTAGTGTTATTCGTGGAGTTTTGCGATTTCTAATGTTTCAGTTGTTGGTATTCACTAGCTTGCTGTTTTGGTTCAGTTGCGCATCAGATTTCAAAGTATATCCACGGAGTAAGAATTAAGAATTATGGTTTTACAGTAACTAAACATTTCACACTGTGTGGGTATGTTTCAGTAACTAAACATTTCACTGTATATGGGGTACCTGTGTCCATTTGGGTATGTTTCAGTAACTAAACATTTCACTGTGTAGGGAGTACCTGTGTTCATTTGGGTATGTTTCAGTAACTAAACATTTCACTGTGTAGGGAGTACCTGTGTTCATTTGGGTATGTTTCAGTAACTAAACATTTCACTGTATATGAAGTACCTGTGTTCATTTGACTTTTTGGCAGTAAGTGTATATAATTCGACGTGAATCCTGTGTCTGTATGAAACTGGTATTTTTAGTAACTGTATATTTCGACAGTACCTGGCAGTATACAATTTTGATTTATATCAAGTATCCGTATGAATTTGGTTATGTTTAGTTGTATAAATCTATTTGTATCAAATACATATATAGATTTAGTCATGTTCAATATACAAATGTACAAATTAACAGAGAAGAAATATCTGTTCTGATATTTGCGTACGAGACAGTCCATGGTACGTTTAAATTGTAACATTAAAATGGAATGAAGTTTAAAGTACAGGTAACTTTTCGTGCATGTATTCATCCCTGATGTGCTGTTGTATAATCCCGTCTATATTAGCCTCATTACAGAGACAGTATTTTATTAATGTCTGATCTCATTGATATATGGGTGTAGTGTAGTCGCACTTAAGGTTACTTCAGTAGTGGATAGATTAATTAATACCGACCAACATTATATCTTTCATGATCCAGAAAATAAGCATATTTAGCTCTTCTAGGTGAGCCCTTTATTGAGGTTTTGAAATTTAATTTAATTAGTGATCGTGTCTGTATATAATCATTTCATCAGGTAGATCGTAGGAAGGACTTTTTATACCTTAATGTTATCACTGAATATATAAGACCAAAGTTTTACATACGACAGTGGGACACATAAAGTAGCTTGCATGCTGTGGTCTTCACATATATACTATACATGTCATATCTCTGTCGCATGTTTCGTCTGTTTTACTATCAGTCATCACGACCCAGAAATAAATATAGAAAAGCCTTACAACAATAAGGCTAACTCCATAGAAACAGAAAACATCTTTTAAAAAAGTTCATAATCTCATATCTCAACCATCTCGATTCTCAACTTCTTCCCGATCTCAATCTTAGCTCTCAATTTCTGGCTCTTCTCAATCTCAGTTCTCAACTTCTGCCCGCTCTCATTCTCAGTTCTCAACTTCTGCCCGCTCTCAATCTCAGTTCTCAACTTCTGCCCGCTCTCATTCTCAGTTCTCAACTTCTGCCCGCTCTTAATCTCAGTTCTCAACTTCTGCCTTCTTAGGAATTTGAAAAAGAAATGCTCAGGAAACCACATCTCCATGCCTAAACAACATAGTCAGACCGACGGCGTAAACTCCTTCAGATATTAGACAACCTGCCTTCGAAAGCAGATTATTAGAACTACAACTTAAACCAGTGAATCAGAAAGAAAAACGTCCGGCTTACCAATCGTCCATACATAAAATCATCTCTCTTTACTCTAATCTAATTATGGCTAAAACATTATTAATTCTCCAAGCAGCTCTTATATGAAGTCGAAGAAAATATATGTCACTCTTGTCACCGTGTTTTATTGCAGTATATTGATGATGTAGTATGTTTTGTTCCTGTGTGTTGATGCTGTAGTATGTTTTGTTCCTGTGTGTTGATGCTGTAGTATGTTTTGTTCCTGTGTGTTGATGCTGTAGTATGTTTTGTCCCGGATGTTGATGGTGTAGTATGTTTTGTCCCGGGATGTTGATGCTGTAGTATGTTTTGTCCCGATGTGTTAATGCTGTAGTATGTTTTGTCCCGGATGTTGATGCTATAGTATGTTTTGTCCCGGTGTGTTAATGCTGTAGTATGTTTTGTCCCGGATATTGATGCTGTAGTATGCTTTGTCCCGGGATGTTGACGCTGTAGTATGTTTTGTACCGGGATGTTGATGCTGTAGTATGTTTTGTCCCAGGTGTTGATGCTGTAGTATGTTTTGTCCCGGATGTTGATGCTGTAGTATGTTTTGTCCCGGGATGTTGACGCTGTAGTATGTTTTGTCCCGGGATGTTGATGCTGTAGTATGTTTTGTCCCGGATGTTGATGCTGTAGTATGTTTTGTCCCGGGATGTTGACGCTGTAGTATGTTTTGTCCCGGGATGTTGATGCTGTAGTATGTTTTGTCCCAGGTTGTTGATGCTGTAGTATGTTTTGTCCCGGATGTTGATGCTGTAGTATGTTTTGTCCCGGGATGTTGACGCTGTAGTATGTTTTGTCCCGGGATGTTGACGCTGTAGTATGTTTTGTCCCGGGATGTTGATGCTGTAGTATGTTTTGTCCCAGGTGTTGATGCTGTAGTATTTGTCCCAAGTTGTTGATGCTGTAGTATGTTTTGTCTCAGGTTGTTGATGCTGTAGTTTGTTTTGTCCCGGGATGTTGATGCCGTAGTATGTTTTGTCCCTGTGTGTTGATGTTGTAGTATGTTTTGCCCCGGGATGTTGATGCTGTAGTATGTTTTGTCCCGGGATGTTGATGCTGTAGTATGTTTTGTCCCAGGTGTTGATGCTGTAGTATTTGTCCCAAGTTGTTGATGCTGTAGTATGTTTTGTCTCAGGTTGTTGATGCTGTAGTTTGTTTTGTCCCGGGATGTTGATGCTGTAGTATGTTTTGTCCCGGGTTGTTGATGCTGTAGTTTGTTTTGTCCCGGGATGTTGATGGTGTAGTATGTTTTGTCCCGAGTTGTTGATGCTGTAGTATGTTTTGTCCCGGGATGTTGATGCTGTAGTATGTTTTGTCCCGGGTTGTTGATGCTGTAGTTTGTTTTGTCCCGGGATGTTGATGGTGTAGTATGTTTTGTCCCGAGTTGTTGATGCTGTAGTATGTTTTGTCCCTGTGTGTTGATGCTGTAGTATGTTTTGTCCCGAGTTGTTGATGCTGTAGTATGTTTTGTCCCTGTGTGTTGATGCTGTAGTATGTTTTGTCCCGTGGTGTTGATGCTGTAGTATGTTTTGTCCCGGGGTGTTGATGCTGTAGTATGTTTTGTCCCGGATGTTGACGCTGTATGTTTTGTCCCTGTGTGTTGATGCTGTAGTATGTTTTGTCCCGGGATGCTGATGGTGTAGTATGTTTTATCCCAGGTTGTTGATGCTGTAGTTTGTTTTGTCCTGGGATGTTGATGCCGTAGTATGTTTTGTCCCGAGTTGTTGATGTTGTAGTATGTTTGGTCCCTGTGTGTTGATGGTGTAGTATGTTTTGTCCCGAGTTGTTGATGCTGTAGTATGTTTTGTCCCTGTGTGTTGATGCTGTAGTATGTTTTGTCCCGAGTTGTTGATGCTGTAGTATGTTTTGTCCCTGTGTGTTGATGCTGTAGTATGTTTTGTCCCGGGATGTTGATGCTGTAGTATGTTTTGTCCCGGGTTGTTGATGCTGTAGTATGTTTTGTCCCAGGTTGTTGATGCTGTAGTTTGTTTTGTCCTGGGATGTTGATGCTGTAGTATGTTTTGTCCCTGTGTGTTGATGCTGTAGTATGTTTTGTCCCGAGTTGTTGATGCTGTAGTATGTTTTGTCCCAGGTTGTTGATGCTGTAGTTTGTTTTGTCCCGGGTTGTTGATGCCGTAGTATGTTTTGTCCCGAGTTGTTGATGCTGTAGTATGTTTTGTCTCGGGGTGGTGACGCTGTAGTATGTTTTGTCCCGGGGTGTTGATGCTGTAGTATGTTTTGTCCCTTGGTGTTGATGCTGTAGTATGTTTTGTTCCGGATGTTGATGCTGTAGTATGTTTTGTCCAGGGATGTTGATGCTGTAGTATGTTTTGTCCCGGGATGTTGATGCTGTAGTATGTTTTGTTCCGGATGTTGAAGCTGCAGTATGTTTTGTCCCGGATGTTGATGCTGTAGTATGTTTTGTCCCAGGATGTTGATGCTGTAGTATGTTTTGTCCCGGGGTGTTGATGCTGTAGTATGTTTTGTCCCGGGATGTTGATGCTGTAGTATGTTTTGTCCCGGGATGTTGATGCTGTAGTATGTTTTGTCCCGGGTGTTGATGCTGTAGTGTGTTTTGTCCCGGGGTGTTGATGTTGTAGTATGTTTTATCCCAGGGTGTCGATGCTGTGGTATGATTTGTCCCGGGGTGTTGATGGTGTAGAATGTTTTGTCCCGGGGTTTTGGTGTAGCATGTATACCTACAGTTAGTAGTAGCCAGACTGTTTAGTCAGTTCCTGTCGTTTTTCTTATTTCACAATGGTGTTACTTATCATTCTTCCGTCTCTAATTGAGTGACAGTCTTGGCTTTACGTTATACAAACAATGTATTGTTAACATACATAGTTTTTTCGACGCCCCATTAAACACTAGCACGTTCCACTGGATACGATTACTTTGTTCTGTGTTTTATATTTATTTTCAAATGCTTATTGTGAAAATCTGATCACCTTTCAGTTTGACATGTCAAACTTCGTGACCCGTTGTAAAACGGCAGATCCTTACTCAATCATGACCAAGTATCGTATGAACCGGCCAGGAGCCACACGTCGTGCCAAGAGTGCCCACATCAGACGGATTAGGGGAGACTTGTGTGCTTCGGAACGGTCAGATGACCACACAAGGGCAGAAAGTGCGGACATGCATAGTATTACCACGGCAACCGATTTATATGACTTCGATAAAGACTTTCCCGATGATCTGGATCACGATGGTCAGTATAAAGTAACGTTATAAGTCAATCTATTTATTTGTGGAAACGCACGTGTAATAACCTCTCAGCTATGCTGATTGGTTGTTTTTACGGAAAATCACATGTATTTACATACGTGCTAGGAATAAGCCTACTGATTTGAGATACGATTTTGTTTCCATACGAGTGATGATCATTAGCAGATAAGTTTGTGACAAAGTTGTGACAGTTAGAGGCAAGAGAAGCTGTAACAATGAGTACACGTTGGATTGATCAACCTTTTGTAAGGGTAACAGTTTCATCCCCGTGAAATGTCTTTTAAAAAACTTAGCACATCAATATGACAACACATGAACTATCAAAAACGTCTGTTACAAGACAATCAGAATTGTAGCGTTCTATATGTTCCGTTTTTTCAGGGTCACTTCTTTTTAAGAATTCAGTCAACTGAAAATGAAATTAGATGTCCTTATGTGGAACATTGGTTAGTTAGTAAAGTGGGAATGCTATGATTTTCGACATAGATGGTCTAATGATAAACTAAATAAGCAGCAAGTAGCTTAGAGAATAATATAATCATTAATTCGACATACATTAACGTGACGGGTGTCGTCTATAAAACAGACGACGCTTACTCCTTGTACTTTTCAGACGTCTCCGTGTAAATCTTTATTTTGCTAAAATTTTGCCTTAGTTTTATTAGATTTGTGTTTGGATTGCGACTATGATGTTCATTCTTGTCTATACATAGTTATAACGCTAACTTATGTCGACGGATCTCCTCAAGTCCTTATACTCATAGCACAACGGTCATCTTGTCGATTCTTAACACTTCTACAATAATATTACTTCAATTTCTCTATGAGTCGCTGCAAAAACTTCCATCTCATTGAGTCTTCAAATCGTTTGCCAATATATTTAAAAACCTCAAACAAGAAATTATCAGCATGTCGAAATGTCTTCATTCGAGTTTTCTTCAAAACCAGTAAAATATGGTTAAAGATATGGAAAAAGAAAGTTATTACACGATGATCCTTGAACAGATGGTCCGGGAAGGTAACTTTATTTTACTTCATCAACGACGCTCAATCCAGCCACATCAACAATACCAACTCGACGGAATCGCCGGACATACATAAAAGTACTTGGAGAACAAGACCATGGGTTCCAGAAGTGTAAGCGTTTCCTGCTCCATTTGCACCACCCGGCATGTAAAATCTTGGTCAATACAAGTTCATTGTACCAAAGAGCAAGGTCTATACACATCAAACACGTCCAGCTTTATGTCCAGGTTCATATCACACAAGTAAAAATAACATTGCTTAATGAGGTCACTATGACGACCCTAAAACGTGTTCCTATTTTTCATCAACCCCAATTTCTGTAACCCTGTTTTGATAGTTTTCGTCATCTCATTAGGTACCCATACACCTATAGTTTATACACTTCCTATTTCGCCAGGACCCCATAATAATGATAACGATGTTCATGTTTTGTTATCTTTTCAGACGAGGAAGACGAGGAACGCCCAACGACCGCTCTTTCACCTTCTCAGGAGGTCTATAAAAAAGCCTGCCGACAGCTCAATGTAGTCATCAGTCAGTTCTTTAATCGCCATTTAGTCGAGGACAGTGTTGTCATGAGACATCATGAGCTAGGACCCAAAGGAGGAAAGGCATGCGCTCTGGCACTTATGGTACGTCACAATTCATTGACGTAATTTTTTACAATATTCATTGAAACAACATTTTAATTTAGTATGAATTTGGTTTATGAGATACAAAATGTACAAATTGGTTAAATGAAGAATGATACCATTCGTCATTATAGAATTCTTATTGTAAGACTATATCTGTGTCTTTGTCCTAGCAAGGACTGACATTGTGTTATGTACATTTGGTCTCTAGAGTATTACCTGTGCCGTTTGCTGCCCTTATTGTATATTGTATCTCTACTTGTTTTGACGTAAAGTATATGGTTTTCATCTTTAGCAAATATTATTCTCGTGTTTTAATGTCGTTGTTTATCTTAGCATTCTACGTTCCCGGGTTTTGACACAGTATATCTTGACCCTCTGCCTGTTTTCACACCGCAGTATATCTTGACCCTCTGCGTTGACCTGTTTTGACAACGTCCTATATCTTGACCCTCTGCGTTGACCTGTTTTGACACTGTCCTATATCTTGACCCTCTGCGTTGACCTGTTTTGACACTGTCCTATATCTTGACCCTCTGCGTTGACCTGTTTTGACACAGCAGTATATCTTGCCCCTCTGCGATGTTGACGTTGTAGTTTATCTTGTGTCACTGAGACTGAGTGGATGCTGTACGTTGGCCCTCTGCGTTGTTACATTGGTTTATCTTCCATCCCCCGTGTTGACGCTGAAATTTGCTGTTTATCTTTCCTGCTGTTGTTTATCTTGCTCGGTTGTGTTGACGCTGTTGTTTATCTTGTCCGGCTGAGTTGACGCTGTTGTTTATCTTGCTCGTTGAGTTGACGCTGTTGTTTATCTTTCCTGCTGTGTTGACGCTGTTGTTTATCTTGTCCGGCTGAGTTGACGCTGTTGTTTATCTTGCTCGGTTGAGTTGACGCTGTTATTTATTTTGCTCGGCTGAGTTGACGCTGTTGTTTATCTTGCTCGGCTGAGTTGACGCTGTTATTTATCTTGCTCGGCTGAGTTGACGCTGTTGTTTATCTTTCCTGCTGTGTTGACGCTGTAGTTTATCTTGTCCGGCTGAGTTGACGCTGTTGTTTATCTTGTCCGGCTGAGTTGACGCTGTTGTTTATCTTGCTCGTTGAGTTGACGCTGTTGTTTATCTTGCTCGGCTGTGTTGACGTTGTTGTTTATCTTGCTCGGCTGAGTTGACGCTGTTGTTTATCTTTCCTGCTGAGTTGACGCTGTTGTTTATCTTGCTCGTTGAGTTGACGCTGTTGTTTTTCTTGCTCGCTGAGTTGACGTCGTTTATCTTGCTCGCTGAGTTGACGTCGTTTATCTTGCTCGCTGAGTTGACGCTGTTGTTTATCTTGCTCGGCTGTGTTGACGCTGTTGTTTATCTTGTCCGGCTGAGTTGACGCTGTTGTTTATCTTGCTCGGCTGAGTTGACGCTGTTGTTTTTCTTGCTCGCTGAGTTGACGTCGTTTATCTTGCTCGTTGAGTTGACGCTATTGTTTTTCTTGCTCGCAGAGTTGACGTCGTTTATCTTGCTCGCTGAGTTGACGTCGTTTATCTTGCTCGGTGAGTTGACGGTGTAGCCTATTTTGCCTTACAGTGTCCGCATTATATTTCATCTTGCTCTTTTGTGTTGAAACCTCAGTTCACCATAAACGTCTTTATTGTCATCGCTGTTTTCGGCATATGTGGGTTAAATTTGGAGTATGATATCCTACAATGAAATTCTCTGTATTGGCGATATGGTATCATTTTGTGTTTTCACAGAACAATTCAAGCGTGACGACGTTAGATCTGACGGATAATGATCTCGGACCAACAGGAGGGAGCTATATCGGAGAGGTGTTACAAGAGAACCATTTCATATCTGACCTTGTAAGTTTTGTCCTCTCATTGGCTATCGAAATGACTATCCTCCCATACTCGTCTGAAGCTTCCATATTTTCACAATGCGCCGTCTTTATCATCCTTAGGGTTGTACGTAAACACTCACAAGTAAATATAATGTCACCTTTCGATATAAATTTAGAATCCTATTCTAAATCTGATATCCTAAAACGGTATCACACAGCTACTTCGTCCGTCTAGGACTTGTTAGTGGTATGTGGGGTCCGAGGCATTGAAACCCGGGAGTCAATTAAAGGAAATTGAAAATAGTTAAATGCATTATTCATTCTCCAATCGGTAATCTACAATATCTCTCATAGGCCGTGTCGTTCACTTAAGTACCATCACATTTGTTTAAAATGTCCCACATTTAAGTTAAGTTGGTTATCTTAACTTTGATAAATAAAATATAGTCTAAATTTTCGCCCCATTGATCACTGAACACTTTCCGATTGGTCGCCTTAAAATAACATCTCCATTCTTCCATCGATCACTTGAAATATCTTTCATTGATCATTTAAAACCCTCTCATTGGTCAACAATATCCTCCTCTCATTGACCACTTAAACCTCCAACTGATTACTTAAACCCCCGACTAATAACTTAAACCTTCAACTGATTACTTAAACCTCCAACATATTACTTAAACCTCCAACTGATTACTTAAACCTCCAACTGATCACTTAAACCTCCAACTGATTACTTAAACCTACAACTGATCACTTTAAACTCGAACTGACTAATTAAACCTCGAACTGATTACTTTAAACTCGAACTGACTAATTAAACCTCCAACTGCATACTTTAAACTCGAACTGATTACTTTAACCTCCAACTAATTACTTAATCTCAAACTGAATACTTAAATCTCAAACTGATTACTTAAACCTTCAACTGATTACTTACACCTCCAACTGATTACTTAAACCTCCATCTGATTACTAAAACCTCAAACTGATTACTTAAACCTCCAACTGATAACTTAAACCTCCAACTGATTACTTAAACCTCCAACTGATTACTTAAACCTCCAACTAATTACTAAAACCCCCAATTGATCACTTACATCTCCAACTGATTACGTAAACCTCCAACTAATTACTTAATCTCAAACTGAATACTTAAATCTCAAACTGATTACTTAAACCTTCAACTGATTACTTACACCTCCAACTGATTACTTAAACCTCCATCTGATTACTAAAACCTCAAACTGATTACTTAAACCTCCAACTGATAACTTAAACCTCCAACTGATTACTTAAACCTCCAACTGATTACTTAAACCTCCAACTAATTACTAAAACCCCCAATTGATCACTTACATCTCCAACTGATTACGTAAACCTCCAACTGATCACTTAAACCTCCAACTGATTACTTAAACCTACAACTGATCACTTTAAACTCGAACTGACTAATTAAACCTCCAACTGATTACTTAAACCTCCAACTGATTACTTTAGCCTCGAACTGATCCCTTTAACCTCCAACTGATTACTTAATCTCCAACTGACTACTTAAATCTACAACTGATTACTTAAATCTCCAACTGATTTCTTAAACCTCCAACTGATTACTTAAACCTCCAACTAATTACTTAAATCTCAAACTGATTACTTTAGCCTCGAACTGATCCCTTTAACCTCCAACTGATTACTTAATCTCCAACTGACTACTTAAATCTACAACTGATTACTTAAATCTCCAACTGATTTCTTAAACCTCCAACTGATTACTTAATCTCCAACTGATTACGTTAGCCTCGTAGTGACCACTTTAACCTCTAACTGATTACTTAAACCTCCAACTGATTACTTAAACCTCCAACTGATTCCTTAAATCTCCAACTGATCACTTAAACCTCCAACTTATTACTTTAGCCTCCAACTGATCACTTAAACCTCCAACTGATCATTTAAATCTCAAACTGATTACTTAAACCTCCAACTGACTACTTAAACCTCCAACTGATCACTTTAACCTCCAACTGATCACTTAAACCTCCAACTGATTACTTTAGCCTCGAACTTATTACTTAAACCTCCAATTGATTACTTAACCCTCCAACTGATCACTTAAACCTCCAACTGATTACTTGAACCTCCCATTTATCACTTTAACCTCCACTGATCATTTTCAACACTCTTCCACTGGTCCATGACAAACAAGTCCACTTTCGTATTGATCACTTAAAACACCCTCCCATTGCAATTAAAACACTCTCTAGTTATAATGTCCTCCCTGGTAACTAATTGTATTATTTTTCATTTATAAATACGTTTTCAAACACAAACTAAAATCAAACTGTTCTGCAAAATAATATACTAAAATCAGTTATCGAAATTTTCCAGACATTAGCAGACAACAACATGAAAATTGACGGCACTAAAGGCATCCTGAAGGCTATACTGGACTACGACTGTATAACAAGTCTCAATTTATCTGGTAATATAGCAAAACGAACCGCAGGTTCTACAGAGATATAATCACCCTATCGGGTAGTATACCACACCATCAGAACCTAGAACTCTACATTGATACAGATAATTATATCACACCATCAGAACCTAGAACTCTACAGTGATACAGATAATTATATCACACCATCAGAACCTAGAACTCTACAGTGATACAGATAATTATATCACACCATCAGAACTCTACAGTGATACAGATAATTATATCACACCATCAGAACCTAGAACTCTACAGTGATACAGATAATTATATCACACCATCAGAACTCTACAGTGATACAGATAATTATATCACACCATCAGAACCTAGAACTCTACAGTGATACAGATAATTATATCACACCATCAGAACCTAGAACTCTACAGTGATACAGATAATTATATCACACCATCAGAACTCTACAGTGATACAGATAATTATATCACACCATCAGAACTCTACAGTGATACAGATAATTATATCACACCATCAGAACTCTACAGTGATACAGATAATTATACCACACCATCAGAACTCTACAGTGATACAGATAATTATATCACACCATCAGAACCTAGAACTCTACAGTGATACAGATAATTATATCACACCATCAGAACCTAGAACTCTACAGTGATACAGATAATTATATCACACCATCAGAACCTAGAACTATACAGTGATACAGATAATTATATCACACCATCAGAACTCTACAGTGATACAGATAATTATATCACACTATCAGAACTCTACAGTGATACAGATAATTATATCACACCATCAGAACCTAGAACTATACAGTGATACAGATAATTTTACCACACCATCAGAACCTAGAACTCTACAGTGATACAGATAATTATATCACACCATCAGAACTCTACAGTGATACAGATAATTATATCACACCATCAGAACTCTACAGTGATACAGATAATTATATCACACCATCAGAACTCTACAGTGATATAGATAATTATATCACACCATCAGAACCTAGAACTCTACAGTGATACAGATAATTATATCACACCATCAGAACCTAGAACTCTACAGTGATATAGATAATTATACCACACCATCAGAACCTAGAACTCTACAGTGATACAGATATTTATATCACACCATCAGAACTCTACAGTGATACAGATAATTATATCACACCATCAGAACCTAGAACTCTACAGTGATATAGATAATTATACCACACCATCAGAACCTAGAACTCTACAGTGATACAGATATTTATATCACACCATCAGAACTCTACAGTGATACAGATAATTATATCACACCATCAGAACCTAGAACTCTACAGTGATACAGATAATTATATCACACCATCAGAACCTAGAACTCTACAGTGATACAGATAATTACTTTAGGAAGTAGATCTTTACCTGTGTTTATAATACGTGCCATGAATTATGTTATTAGCAAAATGCTATTTGAGCATTTATCAAATATCAACATAATACTTTATAAATTGCTTTTTCATTGACATTTTTTCCCAGGGAACGGTTTTCGGGAGTGTGATGCCGAGGCCTTCGAACGTGTGATTGAGGTATGACGGATAGATTCGAAATTCGTGAACGTCAATGACAGGGCTGTAGTACAGCTGTACTGTAGATAGTTATTAGACGCCAATGATGTGCATATTAAATGTTGGTCCAGTTGTATCCACTATCTCATGGAATGTAGCTGTTACATATGGTATAGAAAACGATGAATAATTGATATTTTCATTACACGTATATCAAATAATTTCATTTTTCATTTGATTTTGTCACCGTTTGATATGATTTCATTATTGTGATTTGGTTTCATGTATATATGGTTTTATTTCATCAATGTCTCATTTGATTTTATCAATATTAAATTTGATTTTACCAATATCTTATTTGATTACATCAATATCTTAATTGATTTTACCAATATCTGATTTCATTTCATCTCCTTCTAATTTGATTTCATCTACGTATGATTTGATTTCATCAATATCTCATTTGATTTTACCAAAATCTTATTTAATTTCTTCTACCTATAATTTGATTTCATCTCCACATAATTTGATTTCATCAGTATCTCATTTAATTTCATCAACATATATGCCTTTATTTTATCATTATACGATACCATAACATACCTGGCGCCGAATAATATAAATGGTATGTTACAATCATATGATGATATTTGTGAATAATATGAGAACGGAATGACAGAGAGATAAAATATAT
Source organism: Ylistrum balloti (assembly GCF_031769215.1). Classification (NCBI taxonomy): domain Eukaryota; kingdom Metazoa; phylum Mollusca; class Bivalvia; order Pectinida; family Pectinidae; genus Ylistrum; species Ylistrum balloti. The sequence goes on from NW_026782886.1 coordinate 273,548, forward strand.
AATAATATAAGAATCATGCATAACAATAATGAATGACAGAAAGTAATGTAATGTTGAAACTAAGTAATAAGACGATAAACCATTTATTTGTAAAACTTTATCATATCACGGTAAAACCTAATAGCTTGTTGATGATTCCGGATCATATAAACGTAATAATATAACTTATATTAACAATACAGTATTTCTTATACAATATGTGGCAGGTATGGCGTTCCATACTGTCAGCTTCCATGTTTCTTTTGCCTAGGACTCTTCGAAATTGACAAGACTGAATCTAAGCCATAATGAATTTCGTGAGGAAGGAGGAGAGGTCATAGGTCAAGCGATAGGTAAGGCAATCTTCGTATGGACATAGAGGTCAAAGTGTAAACTTTAAAAGAAGAATGGGTGATTTACATCTGTTAGAGTAGGTCGATAATATGTATGTCAGCAATTTATAATAAATATTATGTTTAATGTTCTTAATGACGATTAAAGTAAAACCAATGCAAACAAAGAAAGAAAACCAATATCATAAACGTTTTATTGTCATCAGTGAACAGATGGGGTGTTTGTCTATCCAATGTTTGCTGTCCAATGTCCAATCCTTGTTTGACATACGGAGCGGAGTACTAAACATTTTCATTTTTGTTTTGGTACATACAGTCACCTTATGTAAAATCTTACTAGCATTTATCAATGTTAGTGATGAATTACATTATGCATACTAGTTCTATTGTCTGTTTGATTGTTTTTTCTCGAAGAATTCAGTGAAGCACTAACGGACCTAGACCTGAGTTGGAATCACCTTCGACTGTCTGGAGGAGTGTCCTTGGCTATAGGTCTCCAGGTATGTAATTCCAATATCTTTGTATCTTTGATTATATGTCTCCGGGCATGCGATACCAATATCTTGGTATCCGTGGCTGCATATCTACAGGTATGTGATATCAATATTTAAGTCTCCATAGCTATAAGTAGTAACTAGTATGCAAGTTTCAATGGTTATAAGTAATCAGGTATGCGAGACCAATCTCCAGATTACGTTGTTCATATATATCATTATGATTAGCTGTATAGGTCTCCATGTATATGATGTAATATTTTGATACCTTTGGCAGTAGGTACTCAGGTATAAGATTCATACATCTCAGTACCTATCAGAATAGGTCTACGGGTGTCCGTGGATTATAAGTTTTTAATTCCGTTCCTATTAGGGTTAATTGATTCAACGATATATTCTCTTTTCGTAATTGATGTATATCGACGATACCAAATTATATGTTTTTTATCTGTTTTTTTTTTCATTAACCTTCCAGTTGAATAGAAGTATAAAGAGATTGAATCTGGCCTGGAATGGTTTGTTTATGGATGGTTGTAAGGCAATGGCCACGGCTCTTGAGGTCAATCGGACATTGGAGGAACTTGACCTATCGTCAAATAGGATAAATAAGGAATGTCTAGAGAAACTTTTGGCTGGAGTGAAGAAAAACCCAACGTTAAAAGTTCTAAAGGCAAGTACAGCAAATGTTTGTAAAAATTAAACATTTAAATTTTAAATGCAAGTATAGCAAATGTTTGTAAAAATTAAAAATTAAAATTAATTTTAAAAGTACGTTTTTCCAATGTATGTAAAATCATTGAAAATAGATAAATAAGATTCCAGAAGGTAAGCCTTTTGTGTCACTACCAATCCTAATATTATCAAAACGGTCTTTTTGTGTTACCGTTTACTCAAAAAGCGGTTATGAGAATTTGTAAGTAACTAAAAACAGCTTTTGACCAATCATCAACACCACCTTCTAAAGTATTTCTTCTATTAGAACATTTTTTCCACTCCTATTCTGTACTTCAAACATCATAACCCATTCTAAACTGTTAGAATGACTTCGTTCTCTTGTTATGAGAGCTTTCTTTTCCAAGAAAAGTGAACGGAGGTATAGATATATGGTTGGGACTTATACTGAAGCGTATTCCGTGGAAAATTCCGTCCAAAGTAAAGAAGAAATAAACGGGTTTCTGGTAAACAACATCTTTGTCGAATTCGGTGGTAAGACCTTCAAACAGACTTTTGGCATACATAAAGAGACTGCCTCTCTGTTGACCGACTTTTTATCTTTCATACGAGGCTGAATGTATCGGTGAGTTTATCAAAATAGGTCACAAAGATCGTACAAAGTCCTTCAGTTTCACTTTTAGGTATATGAACTAGAGATTTATTGATGACGTTCATCTGATATACCCACCAGAATTGGAAATAAGGATTTTCTTGCAAATTGTCGACAACTGACAAGCACAGTGTTTCGAGAGATGCAGATTATGGAGCGCTTGTACTGTCGTTAAGTGATCTCGTTGAGAAAAAATCTATTTTTGTGAGATATGCAACTAGATGTGTTTGATGTTAGGTATTTTGTCTGTTGGCTGCATACCTTGCTCTCATTTGGGAACGTGACATTACTTGTTTGAATTTATCAAGATTTACATGACGGACGTCGTCGATGAAACAGAAGACCCTTATTCTTCCGGAATAACTGGTCAAATTTTCCATGTACTGTTTCGGGAGTAAGTGTTTATTTTGTTCATATTTTGCGCTAGTTAGATTGAAGTTGAGTTTGGGTTATAATTCTGTTGACGTGTTTGTGTTTTCTTGTTACAACCCAATGTTTGTAGGTAAAATCGGTTGAAAGTTTTCTCCTCATTGAACGTCATAAAATATTCTACTTAAAAAAATTCTCTTGACGTAAGATGTTATATACAAATGGACATGGAAACATAAATTCTTTCCGAGGGTGATTAGCGAAGAGAATATAAAGGTTTTCATAAATGAAATTAATAATTAAAGGGAGGTAACTCACTATTCATTACTTGATCACATTATTCACACGCAGTCAAATATAAATTACATGCAATCTAACTGTCAAAATCATACATGTAAATTGTGTACATGAACTTTTTAATGCGACACAGTTTAACAAAGAGGCCATGATTGGCAACTAACGCAAATGGAATGGCTACCAAAAATGTGTAATAAAATTTAAAGTTATGTATAGATCAAATAAGCTTAAATAAGCTGTTTGAATTGAATAACAGCAGGAAATAGGAAGATGGAGAGAATAATGAAAACAAAAACTACAATAATTTTAACAGGATAAACTGTATATCTTAAATGAAAACGAAAATAATTTTATGTTTTTATTGTGGAGAATAAGTTATCTTTTTCTAGTTTCTAGATCAGGCAAAATTTAAAACACCTGTTTTGTTAAGTTTTTGTTGTTTTTTTCCTATAAAACTATTATTACCATGAAGCATCTACGACTGTTTACATCTCCATCACAGCAACAAAGCAACAAAATATTAAAATGTCTATATTGATATGGTCATTGTTCATGGTACAATAACTGAGAGTAGACGGATTTAGTAGAGGAAACCAACATTTCTTGTGAGAGAAGGCGGGGACTTTGAGTAGAGGAAGTAAACATTCTTTGTGAGAGAAGGCGGGGACTTTGAGTAGAGGAAGTAAACATTCTTTGTTAGAGAAGGCGGAGACATTGAGTAGAGGAAGTAAACATTCTTTGTTAGAGAAGGCGGAGACTTTGAGTAGAGGAAGTAAACATTCTTTGTTAGAGAAGGCGGAGACTTTGAGTAGAGGAAGTAAACATTCCTAGTTAGAGACGACGGGGACTTTGAGTAGAGGAAGTAAACATTTTTTGTTAGAGAAGGCGGAGACTTTGAGTAGAGGAAGTAAACATTCTTTGTTAGAGAAGGCGTAGAAAATGAATGCAGTAAGTAAACGTCCTTTGTCAGAGAAGGCGAGAGTATTGAACACAGTATGGTACCATCCCTTGCTAGAGAAGGCGGAGACATTGAATACAGTAAGTAAACATCCCTGGTTAGAGAAGGCGAGGACATTGAATACAGTAGTAAACAGCTCTTATTAGAGAAGGCGTGGATATTGAATACAGTAAGTAAATATCCCTCGTTGCAGATGGCGGGGTACATAATTGACATATTTGTTTTGGTATGGTGTATACTAGAGATGACAGGCTTGAAGATATCATTGTATTACCTCATTGTAATACTTTTGCCTGTACTCCTTGCCGTTTTGCTGCCGTGTCCATAGATTGAGTTGATCCGGGCTGCTTTGCGTTGCTGCAGTTCCGTTCCTTCTTTACCAATAATGTTGTTATCTTTAGCTGGCTTTAAATCCTCTGACTACGGCAGGAGCGTCCATTCTACTCTCCACTGTGAAAAGCTGCACAGATCATGGACTCAAGCAGGTGGATATACACGTAAGTGACATGTACGGTTTGTACTTTTAAGATTTCACGTAACTGATCTAAACTACCGCGCGTGATACTGGACATGTGTCCACATAAAAGTGCCAAATGGAACCAACGTTTTTGTTTTACGAAACACATGGTACATTTTCTGTGTTCAGTTTTCGTTTATTGCTCGTGTTCTTTTCATATGAAAGTTACGTCCAGCTTTGTCTTGTGTATGTTTTCTTAACATCTCTTACAGTGATCTCTGTTGATTTATACACAATTATCTATGTTTTTCACAGACACAAGTAGTGGAGCAATCCTACGCCACACAGGCTATTGAGCTTAAAGAGGAGAGGGGGATCGAAATAAAGCACGGGATAGTGAGGGGTCAGGAGGGGTCAGGGGATGATCCTGACGGTATGGAACTCGTCGACGAGAATCCTGTGCTGGTACTCATGGAGTTTGGCAAACTTATGGGCTTTCGTCTAATGGACCTTTTTTCCGCTCTGGATAAGGATGGTAGCAAATCACTGGATAAGGTCGAGATTATGACGGGATTAAAGGTAGGATTAAGATACTTCTGTATTGTATGTTATCTAGGAGGAGAAACTTGTTTCGAATATTCCTTAACTGGATACAAAGTCATTCACAGTATACCGAATGTATCCCCTCCCCCCTCGAACTTGCTAACGGTAGATCTTGGTATAGTCATTACACCGCATGTAATTGTAATATCTATCGTTTTTAGAACTTGCTTAAATTAGATACATTTTAGTATAATCACTACACCGTTTACCATATCTGTCGTTTTAGAACTTACTATATTTATGATAGTTTTGATGAAACGTCACTGCACTGTAGTATGTATTTATCGATTTTAGAAGTTACGCAGCACCTGGTTTTATCCGCCTTGTATTTATTTAAACATTTCGTTTATTCATATCTTGCCGTGATTTTATGGAATTGAGTTTGGATTATGATTATATTGACATGCTGGTATTTTGTTATTTGTGTTCGAACTTACTAACGGAAGACAGATTTTAGAATATTCCTGATCAAAAGTCACTACACCGCACATCATATCTATCAACATAATCCCTGAAAGGGACAGAGAATGTCAAAAATTTCCTTTCTTTTTGATATGTACATAAACATATACACATAATGTGATAATAACGGTTGCAGAATTGACGGCCAATCGATACACTTCTTTTTATAGAATTTTATCATGTTAATTATTTATGTACATAATTTATATGGTATTTAATATAAACTCAGTTATGCGATTTTTTTCTTGAGATTTGATAAATTCTTGAATGAATGTATGTTTCCAACTTATCATTTTCCTGTTTATGTTTATGAATTTATCTTTCTTAAAGTATGTACACATATGTATTATTCTTTATATAAAAATGCAAAACGTCAACTTGAGAATTGAAATTCCAAATCGGTAATGTTTTCTTTTTAGATTCACAAAAACAAGAAGAAAATACCAACATGTAAACACAATCATAATCCAAACTCAGATTTAATAAAATCATAGCAAAATATTCACACGCCGACTCCTGAAAAAGTACAAAGGAATAAGACTATGTGTTCATGAAGAATAAGCGTCTTCTACTTCATTTCCAACACCCGCCATGTAAATATTGGTCAATCCATGTAAGCAATGTAACAATCCCAAATGAGAACAAGGTACACAACAACAGAACCGAAAGGTAAACTAACGAGTATCAAACACGTCCAGTTTTATATCACACAACAGAACCACCAGACATACTAACGAGTATCAAATACGTCCAGCTTTATATCACACAACAGAACCACCAGACACACTAACGAGTATCAAACACGTCCAGCTTTATATCACACAACAGAACCACCAGACACACTAACGAGTATCAAACACGTCCAGCTTTATATCACACAACAGAACCACCAGACATACTAACGAGTATCAAACACGTTCAGCTTTATATCACACAACGGAACCACCAGACATACTAACGAGTATCAAACACGTCCAGCTTGATATCACACAACGGAACCACCAGACATACTAACGAGTATCAAACACGTCCAGCTTTATATTACACAACGGACTCACTAGACATACTAACGAGTATCAAACACGTCCAGCTTTATATCACACAACGGACTCACTAGACATACTAACGGATATCAAACACGTCCAGCTTATATCACACATACATTTATTTGATACAAGGCGTCATTCTATTACACAACAGAACCACGAGTATCACCTCCAGCTTTATATCACACAACAGAACCACCAGACACACTCGTATATCCAATGAACCTTACCAATGAAGTTAACTTCACATCCAACAATTTTCCAAATTAATCTCGTCTACATGTTATCATACTTTGAATATATATATTCCAGCATTGGATGCAGTCATAGATGCTGTAAAACAGGAGATATTAGAGCGATGCACCAAAAGCCAAAGGGATAATGATAAGGAATGCAAGGCCATGCAGGAGCTAAAATAGAACACATGCATTTTTATCAAATCAGTTGACAAAGGGTCTGTAGTGGCTGGAATTTACTTTATACCAAAAGAATGTAAGGCCTTGCAGGACCTAAAACAGAACACATGCATTGTTATCAAATCTATTGACAAAGGGTCTGATGTGTTTACACCATTTACACCAAGGAAACTGCTATATATTACAAGCTTTACATCACATACATAGAACATAAACCAAAGACGCTATCGTTATTATCACCGTTAATCATACTATACTATACTTGTAATATGCATACAACGAACATTTGTTTGTGACGGTTCGGTACAAATATTTACCATACTGTCCATTTTATTTACTAGATTCTATATAAAACGTTTCTAAGCGGTTGAAGTATTTGCAGTTTGTTTATCATCCATGTCGATTTTTTGGCAGTTTGCTAATATCCCTCTCACAGACAAGGCACTGGACAAATTGATCGAGAAGCTTGATGAGGACGGTAGCGGTGAAATAGAATTCAGGTCAGTTCTCGTGGATTGTAGGCCAAAGACTACACTTTCAGTTTTCCCATTACAGTTATGTTTGAGGAGTAAACTAATATAGTTTAGGGTTGTGTTAAATTATTATCACAGGAAGCTTCTTTAACAAGACGAGACATGATAGATAAACAGAGTATATCATTAATGCTAGTAGATAAAAATATGAGGGCTGTTTGATAAGTTGTGAACCTTGTATTGAAAAAGTTATGCAGGGATGTCCTTTTTCAGCTCTACTATTCCCTGACTACTTAAGGCTGTGTACCCGAAACTAGTGTCATTTGGTCGGTTTATGTCGAAGAAGTAGTACTGTAAAGTAAACAAGGCAAGTGGCTTCTGAAAAATGGACAAAAGTAAATATTAAAGTCAAGCGCCGCGGAAAACTCTGCAAAGGTGTGTGTTCCACCAATCTGTCATTACCATTAGTATCACTAACTATTGTGGCTTTGATTTGATTGAGCATCCGCCTTAATCTCCTGGTCTCGCCCCATCATTTCCAAAATTTAAAAAAAAGGTCATTTCCAGTACCCGCTTTCGGTCAGATGATGACGTCATACATGCAGTGGAGGACTTTCTGAACGGCCAAGAAAAGGATTATTTTGTAAAAATGGCATTGAGGCCATTTAGCATGGCTGGCAATAAGTCCGCCAAAAGTTAAACCCTTAAATATGAGCCCTCATATATGGGTGAAGTTTGTAAAGTCTGACCGGAAATTAACGACATCAGTTAAACTTTATCTCAACTTTGTTGCACAAGCTTTATTAAAGATGGTATTGGCTATCTTTGTACTGAAGTAAATAATTGCAATTCTTTGTGAGAGAAATTTGAGATGTTATTGAAATGCTATAACTAAGATTTGCATCATAACTAGACACTTGCTTATCTTGTATCGAGACGATTGAGATCTTATTTTACAATAATAGTTTGAGTGTTCAAGACTTTCATTAATATAAGATATTTGTTTTATAAGTGAGATGATGGCGGGTCAGCAGGAATATCGAACGAAGATGAACAAGATGTACAAAGCGACACAACAATCAGTAGATGTTGAGGACACAGAAATTGGACGAGTTCGCTTGAAACTCCAGCGCCTGATGGCGAAACAGATGGCCAACAACCCAGCATTTAAAAGTAGGGTGGAGAGGTTTCAACAATCACTCAGTAAAGGCTTTAATAATGCAGAAATAGCAGTGCGCATGACTGGAAATAGGCGTGATGTCAATCGAGAAAAAGTGAGGCAACGTCGAGAAACATTAGCAGCGAGAAAGAGCTCCGCTTTATTTGATCTAAGTGGTGTCGAAAAAGATAAAAATTCTAAAAGTAATAAAACTGGGTCTATTCCTTCTGATAAAGATATCGATGAAATGAAATTCAAAACAGTTCAAACCGTTTCAGAACAGAGTGATGTGCCTATTTCTATCGAGGGTGGTGCTAACGATGAGTCCGCTGTAGAGGACGCGTCAAATGATATACTTAGTCTTATGTCTAACAATCCTATTGGCATGCGCAGAAAGAAGGGCTGGATGGATATGCACGTTTGATTTTCGCTCGTCCCCATTAAACTCTATATATTGCATGGTTGTGTTGTGTTTTGCTTCTTGCTTCAATATATCATTATTCTAAAGCTGGGCCCAACAATAGCTGACACATTCATATCAGTAATTGTGAGTTTGAGCATGCATGTGCTATATTTAACACCTGTATTATACATCAGCTTGAAGTGTGTTGTGATATACCTTTATGACACGGTACACAGAAATATACATTTTAGGTCATCTGAACCGAATGGTAAGGAAAAACATAATCACCATGTTTAAACTGTCGTCGTGAAGCCTTCACTGCGCGTAAACTTTTAACATTTAAAATCCAATAAGATTCAGCTCAAACTTGCCTGAGGTAATCCTGAGATGGTCTTGTGTTCTTGTACAGGTCAGTCCAAAATTATATATGACAGTCATTAGTGCCATATTTGATAACACATTTTAAAGTCCACAACGTCCATCTTGTATTACACTAGAGTTAATTTCCCCTATACCTAAATTCGACGGTACCTAATTTGTGATAGACATTAATTTGAAATTTGTTCAATGTGCGTAAAAGTTACATTTTAGCGTATCACATCGCATATGTATCTCTTACCTTATTCCCTAAAAACAGCCATTCTGACTTCAGTAAACCTCTAGAAATAAAGCACGCCAGAAGACCATGTAATTAGATATAAGAATGAAGGAGGGATACATATGATAGCACCTTTCGCACGAAATGAGTTGAGTTATTCTTACAAACGTTACTTCCTTCTAGCGTCGTCAGAGTTCTTTTTTATATAAAGGGGATTAACAACTAAAGTTTAGTAAGTAAATACGAGAAGACGATGATCTAAGTAAGATCAATTGGGGTTTTCTTCAGTCGCCTAAAGTTTTCATCCAATTAGTACCAAATCACTGACGAGTCCTAGAACACGACAGCAGTATCAGGTAGTAAACATTTACTACCTGATTTATGTTAACACCGGACAGGTAATAAACATCTAATATCTGGTTTATGTTTAACACCGGCCAGGTAATAAACATCTAATATCTGGTTTATGTTTAACACCGGACAGGTAATAAACTTCTAATACCTGGTTTATGTTTAACACCGGACAGGTAGCAATTAAATAGTACCTGTTTTATGTTTAACATCCGACAGGTAGTAAATATATAATACCTGTTTTATGTTTAACACTTGACAGGTAGTAAATATATACCTGTTTTATGTTTAACACCTGACAGGTAGCAATTATATAATACCTGTTTCATGTTTAACACCCGACAGGTAGTAAATATATAATATCTGTATTATGTTTAACATCTGACAGGTAGTAAATATCTAATACCTGTTTTATGTTTAACACCTGACAGGTAGTAAATGTATAATACCTGTTTTATGTTTAACATCTGACAGGTAGTAAATATCTAATACCTGTTTTATGTTTAACACCTGACATGTAGTAAATATATAATACCTGTTTTATGTTTAACACCTGACAGGTAGTAAACATATAATACCTATTTTATGTTTAACATCTGACAGGTTGTAAATATATAATACATGTTTTATGTTTAACACCTGACAAGTAGCAAATATATAATACATGTTTCATGTGTAACACCTGACAGGTAGTAAATATATAATACTTGTGTTATGTTTAACATCTGACAGGTAGTAAATATCTAATACCTGTTTTATGTTTAACATCTGACAGGTTGTAAATATATAATACCTGTTTTATGTTTAACATCTGACAGGTTGTAAATATATAATACCTGTTTTATGTTTAACACCTGATAGGTAGTAAATATATAATACCTGTTTTATGTTTAACATCTGACAGGTAGCAATTATATAGTACCTGTGTTATGTTTAACACCTGATAGGTAGTAAATATATAATACCTGTTTTATGTTTAACACCTGACAGGTAGTAAATATCTAATATCTGGTTTATGTTTAACACCGGCCAGGTAATAAACATCTAATATCTGGTTTATGTTTAACACCGGACAGGTAGTAAACATCTAATACCTGGTTTATGTTTAACACCTGACAGGTAGTAAACATATAATACCTATTTTATGTTTAACATCTGACAGGTTGTAAATATATAATACATGTTTTATGTTTTAACACCTGATAGGTAGTAAATATATAATACCTGTTTTATGTTTAACATCTGACAGGTAGCAATTATATAGTACCTGTGTTATGTTTAACACCTGATAGGTAGTAAATATATAATACCTGTTTTATGTTTAACACCTGACAGGTAGTAAATATCTAATATCTGGTTTATGTTTAACACCGGCCAGGTAATAAACATCTAATACCTGGTTTATGTTTAACACCGGCCAGGTAATAAACATCTAATACCTGGTTTATGTTTAACACCGGACAGGTAATAAACATCTAATATCTGGTTTATGTTTAACACCTGTCAGGTAGTAAACATATAATACCTATTTTATGTTTAACATCTGACAGGTTGTAAATATATAATACATGTTTTATGTTTAACACCTGACAAGTAGCAAATATATAATACATGTTTCATGTGTAACACCTGACAGGTAGTAAATATATAATACTTGTGTTATGTTTAACATCTGACAGGTAGTAAATATCTAATACCTGTTTTATGTTTAACATCTGACAGGTTGTAAATATATAATACCTGTTTTATGTTTAACATCTGACAGGTTGTAAATATATAATACCTGTTTTATGTTTAACACCTGATAGGTAGTAAATATATAATACCTGTTTTATGTTTAACATCTGACAGGTAGCAATTATATAGTACCTGTGTTATGTTTAACACCTGATAGGTAGTAAATATATAATACCTGTTTTATGTTAAACACCTGACAGGTAGTAAATATCTAATACCTGTTTTATGTTTATCACCTGACAGGTAGTAAATATATAACAACGACACGAGATTTACACCTCCTAGTAGATTGTTGTTCCCTAATAACGTGCCAGGCCTTGACAAAAACGAATGCACTATTAGACATATTAACTTCCATGCTGTCACTGTGACGTCATCACTACAGACATGTGACTATCACTAGGTTCCCCATGTGCTGTCACTGTGACGTCATCATTACAGACATGTGATTATCACTAGGTTCCCCATATGCTGTCACTGTGACGTCATCACTACAGACATGTGATTATCACTAGGTTCCCCATATGCTGTCACTGTGACGTCATCACTACAGACATGTGATTATCACTGGGTTCCCCGCATTCTGTCACTGTGACGTAATCACTACAGACACGTGATTATCACTAGGTTCCCCATGTGCTGTCACTGTGACGTCATTACTACAGACACGTGATTATTACTGGGTTCCCCGCATGCTGTCACTGTGACGTAATCACTACAGACACGTGATTATTACCGGAATCTCCAATTTCCATGTTATCGTATCATTGCATTGAGTACTTATAATTCCTCTCTCCACGTTAAAAAATAATTATTTGATCTCCAAACGTATGGATATCTGTAACTATAGCAACCCGATTACACCTGCAGCACACTATGGTACTAAAGTGATAACAATGACATATGATTGCGTCATTTGCTTGCCAGCTTACGCTTCATAGATACCCCGAGGCAATCCCACGGCAGTCAGGTAAGTCCGTGTGTTAAAACCACTTAACAGATTCCCTCTAATTACTTGAATCTATACCAGTGTTGATTTAATAGTTATCTTATTGAATGATTATTATCCCTTCTGAATAAATTTAGAAACAAGACAGCTCCAAACAAAGCTTCATAATTACATTTTTACAGTGATTATTCCCGCTTGGATGAAAAACTTACAAGCTCACCTTGGCTTAATATGGGATATTATGTCAAACTGGATGTTATTGTCATGTTTATATCGGGCAAGGTGTCATTTTCCAATTCTAGTTTCCACAATGATCTCATATGTCGTTCTCTTCTCCTTACAGCCCAACAAAAACGTCTTCAGGAGCAGATGAACATGGTGGCTGAGTTATCGAAGGCAAAACGGAGGTCACGATCGTCGATTCCCAGTCTCAGACCAAATTAACGACCGTCGGTTACCAGTCTCAGACCAAATTGACGACCGTCGATTACCAGTCTCAGACCAAATTGACGACCGTCGATTACCAGTTTCAGACCAAATTAACGATTGTCGGTTACCAGTCTCAGACCAAATTAACGAACGTCGATTACCAGTCTCAGACCAAATTAACGACCGTCGATTACCAATCTCAGACCAAATTAACGACCGTCGATTACCAGTCTCAGACCAAATTAACATTCGAAAAAGACTTAATCACAGCTTAATAACGTACACGAATGTTAGTGGACATCATATTATGTTTTTGGTATTGCCTCTGTATGGAGGAGAGAGTTCTCGTGCAGATTGTGCGTGAAATGAGCCTGTGTGTAATGACCATGTGTGTAGTGAGCCTGTGCAATGAGCTTGTGTGTATTGACCATGTGCGTAATAAACGTATGTGTGGTGACCATGTGTGTAGGGAGCCTGTGCAATGAGCCTGTGTGTAGTGACCATGTATGTAATAAGCCTTTGTGTAGTGACCATGTGTGTAATGAGCCTGTGTATAGTGATCATGTTTGTAATGAGCCTGTGTATAGTGATCCTGTGTGTAATAAGTTTTTTTGTGTAATGACCATGTGTGTTATGAGCCTGTGTGTAGTGAGCTGGTGTAATGAGCCTGTGTATAGTGAGCCAGTGTAACGAGTCTGTGTGAAGTGACCATGTGTGTAATGAGCCTGTGTGTAGTGAGTTTATGTAATTAGCCTGTGTATAGTGATCATATGTGTATTGAGTCTGTGTGTAGTGAGCATGTGCAATGAGCATGTGTAGAGTGAGTCTGTGTAATTAGCCTATGTCTAGTGATTCTGTATGTAATGAGCCTGTGTATAGTGATCCTGTGTAATGCGCGTGTGTGTAGTGATCCTGTGTAATGTGCCAGTGTAAAGTGAGCTTGTGTAACGAGTCTTTGTGAAGTGACCATGTGTGTAATGAGCCTGTGTGTAGTGAATTTGTGTAATTAGCCTGTGTATAGTGATAATATGTGTAATGAGTCTGTGTGTAGTGAGCATGTGCAATGAGCATGTGTATAGTGAGTCTGTGTTGTTAGTCTGTGTCTAGTGATTATGTATGTAATGAGCCTGTGTAGAGTGAGTCTGTGAGTCTGTGTCTAGTGATTGTCTGTGTAATTAGTCTGTGTCTAGTGATTATGTGTGTAATGAGCCTGTGTAGAGTGAGTCTGTGTAATTAGTCTGTGTCTAGTGATTATGTGTGTAATGAGCCTGTGTAGAGTGAGTCTGTGTAATTAGTCTGTGTCTAATTAGTCTGTGTCTAGTGATTATGTGTGTAATGAGCCTGTGTAGAGTGAGTCTGTGTAATTAGTCTATGTCTAGTGATTATGTGTGTAATGAGCCTGTGTAGAGTGAGTCTGTGTAATTAGCCTGTGTGTAGTGATTCTGTGTGTAATGAGCCTGTGTAGAGTGAGTCTGTGTAATTAGCCTGTGTGTAGTGATTCTGTGTGTAATGAGCCTGTGTAGAGTGAGTCTGTGTAATGAGCCTGTGTATAGTGAGGGGCTCTTTCTTCAGTGACATGTATGACTTGAACATGTGTATGTTCTGAGCCTGTGTGTGGTGTGAACCTGTGTGTGAAGTCAGCTTATATTATTTGAGTCTGTGTGGTTTGAACCTTTGTGTGTAGTGTATCTGTATATTATATAAACCGGTATGGTTTGAGCCTGTGTGTGGAGCTTTTCTATAAGTTGAGTGAGTCTTGTTTGGCTTCAGCCTTTGTGCGGAACAAGTTTGTAATTTGGAATGAGCCTGTGTCTGGAGGAGAAGACATGTTCATTATATCTATATATGGTGTCTTCTAGTGATATAAAATATTTATAAAACGTTAATTTTTGTTGTTGGTCAGTTCTATTCATTATATATATATATATCAAAAGGATTAGACAACAAGCAGAAAGCCTATAATAGTCGTGAACATACACATAATTCATATTTGACAAATTTGGTATAGGGGCGACAACTCTAGTTTAAACTTGGCTTCCCTAAAATATTTAAAGTTGTAGATGACATCTTTGTAAAACAATCCACTCAAAGTCAGTGTTCTTTGATGTTAATAGGATATTTATGCATTTTACGTTGCTCCTCACATACACGGAGAAGGGGTGGGTTGGGTGTGTGTTGAATGACAAATGATGATGATGATGATGGTTTATCGTCTCCGTGACTGCTCGTTGTCAAATCGACGTGAGTCGATTCTCTTGCGACGTGAGTGGGTGCTCCCCTCATGGGTTGCATTCATCTGGGAGTTGACTGGTCTGTAATTTGGAGACGACTCCCTGGTCTAAAGGTAGATATTGTGGTGATGTGTCTGGACTTCCAGTGGTGAAGGGGGTCCTTGTCTTCTGCCGAATCTCCAGGCTGTCTTACTATGATTATTAATTTTTGATTAGGGGAATTTAGATGTCCTTTCCTGATAAGGTTAGTGATGAATTTGACGAGAGATGTTATGTTGTAGTAGAAAGTGGTATGTTAGTGTAAAGTTTTTCAAGATGGATAGCGGGATTCACTACTCAGGGTGGGGATGGGGGTATTTAGGTTATGTATTTAGGAGTTGTATCATGTTAGTACTAGATTTTTTTTTTTTTTTTTTTTTTACAGAAAAGATAGATGGATAGAAGACAGAGAGATCAATGTGTAATAATTTCTGCTTGTTGTTAAGCTAGGAGTCTAATTGTGTTTATTAGAATAACTATCGAGGTTTTAAGGGGTTCGGATAAAGTGGGCCTAACACTATTTTGTATTTGATTTTGGGTAGTATGTGTTTAGACAGTGTGTACTTGTCCTTCATGTTATTTATGTTGTGTTACTTAAGGTTGGTTTTCTATTTCTCGTGCAGGAGTTCTCTGTGGTGTTTATGTTGTCATATTTTGTATAGTTTTCTTGTGTATTTTGGCGAGTGTGTTTTGTTGTTTGGTTTGTATATGCATTTATTGGGGTCGTATTTAGTCTTATTACCCTTCGAGTAGCGTTGAATAAATTGCTCTGTATAAAGACTTATTGAGAGCTATTTATCCCCATCGCCCTACCTAACCGAGTTCCAGAAGCTTACAGCCAGTGTACAAAGCCTGAATCCGACTGATCACCAGTCAATGACCGTTGTATCCTAGGTTCCCGTCTACGTGTAACCTATACTGGACGTTGTGTAGTTGTGTAGTTTGTATATGCTGTCTATTTGTTTGGAAGAGTTACCTCCCTTGTGATGTATGTTTTATATTTGATCTATGTAGTCTGTTTTTGTAAGGTATTTTAGTATCAATTTGTGGGTTTTATGTTCTACTGTGCTAGATTGTAGTATTGTATGTATGTTGTTTGGGGATATATTTAGTTTCTCCAATTCTTGTAAAATTGTTTGTCGTGTTGTTGTATGTTTGTTATACCAGAGACAGATATGGCCTATGGTTTCTGAATTGTTACAGTGTTATAGTGTTGAATGTCCATATGTGCATGGTGATAAAGTTAGACTTTTCCCAGTACAATAAAAGATAACTTAGACATAAATAGTCATTACTTGCTGATACAGGGGATTAGTAGATCATAGTTTAGAGAAAATTCAGTTAAAAAAATAACATCTTTTTCCAGATTAGGATAAAATGTCATAAGTAACCATTCACTTTTATCCAAACACGTCACGTGGTAGTGAAATTCAAAGCAACAGGAAGGCTGAAATTTCCCGTCTACTATAATGATACAATGTTTATATTTAGTATAAATATACTCATTAAATCACAGTATACACTTTTAAACTGATGTCATTAATATACTTTACCAAGCGTCAAAGATTGTTATATTTATGTCAATGACACAAACCTGACGGCCATGAAAAATATTGACTAAGTCATGATGGGTGTGGACATGTTGACTAAGAGTGTAATAGACCAAGTCTAGAATTTATCTATCTAAGACAGCCAAACAAATCATGGTGAACTATTTTATATGTACGTAAAGGTTTTCACAAAGACAGTCTTTAGGTAGGCCGTAATTAGAGCTAGATGAGTTTTCTAGATGACAGAGACCAATGCTGTACTTCTTTGGCCCATACTCTTCAAAAATGATACCATCTCGTATAGTTATCGCCTTGATTTATATATTTTTATTGAAAGTGGATTCAAACCTATATCTCCCAGCAGTGTTAGTGGCATATTAACCTCAACAACGTTAGTGGCATATTTACCTCAGAAACGTTAGTGGCATATTAACCTCAGAAACGTTAGTGGCATATTTACCTCAACAGCGTTAGTGACACATTTACCGCAGCAACGTTAGTGGCATATTTACCTCAGAAGCGTTAGTGACACATTTACCGCAGCAACGTTAGTGGCTTATTTACCTCAGAAACGTTAGTGACACATTTACCGCAGCAACGCTACTGACATATTTACCTCAGAAGTGTTAGTGACACATTTACCGCAGCAACGCTAATGACATATTTACCTCAGAAGCGTTAGTGACACATTTACCGCAGCAACGCTAATGACATATTTACCTCAGAAGCGTTAGTGACACAGTTACCGCAGCAACGTTAGTTGCATATTTACCTCAACAGCGTTAGTGACACATTTACCGCAGCAACGTTAGTGGCTTATTTACCTCAGAAGCGTTAGTGACACATTTACCGCAGCAACGCTACTGACATATTTACCTCAGAAGCGTTAGTGACACATTTACCGCAGCAACGTTAGTGGCATATTTACCTCAGAAGCGTTAGTGACACATTTACCGCAGCAACGTAAGTGGCATATTTACCTCAGAAACGTTAGTGACACATTTACCGCAGCAACGTTAGTGGCTTATTTACCTCAGAAGTGTTAGTGACACATTTACCGCAGCAACGTTAGTTGCATATTTACCTCAGAAGCGTTAGTGACACATTTACCGCAGCAACGTTAGTGGCTTATTTACCTCAGAAGCGTTAGTGACACATTTACCGCAGCAACGTAAGTGGCATATTTACCTCAGAAGCGTTAGTGACACATTTACCGCAGCAACGTTAGTGGCATATTTACCTCAGAAGCGTTAGTGACACATTTACCGCAGCAACGTTAGTGGCATATTTACCTAGACCGAGAAGTCAACATGCCGCGCTGGTACAGAAACAAGTCTTCAAACCCCATACAAATGAGCTATAATTAAGGGCTGATCGCACGAGGGTGTCAAGTAGTTAAAATGTGTTGCAATTGATACGTTCCTTGTCCATGTGTCTGTGTAGTATGTGGTATTTTAACCCGTACAGTATACAATAGAATAGTATAGAATTATATGTCTTACTGTACTTACACAAGTGTTAAACAAAGCTTAACCAGACAGACTACAGTAGACTAGTATATAATGTTAAACAAAGCTTAACCAGACAGACTACAGTAGACTAGTATATAATGTTAAACAAAGCTTAACCAGACAGACTACAGTAACCAGACAGACTACAGTAGACTAGTATATAATATTAAACAACGCTTAACCAGACAGACTACAGTAGACTAGTATATAATGTTAAACAAAGCTTAACCAGACAGACTACAGTAGACTAGTATATAATGTTAAACCAAGCTTAACCAGACAGACTACAGTAGACTAGTATATAATGTTAAACCAAGCTTAACCAGACAGACTACAGTAGACTAGTATATAATGTTAAACAAAGCTTAACCAGACAGACTACAGTAGACTAGTATAGAATTTGGTGTCCTAGAGCCAAATATTTAATTAGAATGTATCATATAGCTCTTTAGTCAGTTTAGGGGTCGTCAATGTTATTTAGGCTAAAATTTTGAAACCTAAGAGGCGACTTAGGAAAATTTAAATTGACCGAAATAAATACCAAACGCTAGATGAAGAGCACTAGCCACATGATTAAATAAATTCGGTAATTTTCTTTCTGTGGAGTTTGTTAATTTTGCGGGGATCCTGCTTTAGATACGTTCATGGGCATTAAATCCGTGTTCTAGGGCATGCAACATATGTCCTCACCTGTTAATTTTGCGGGGGTCCTGCTTTAGTTACGTTCATGGGAATTAAATCCGTGTTCTAGGGCATGCAACATATGTCCTCACCTGTTAATTTTGCGGGGGTCCTGCTTTAGTTACGTTCATGGGGATTAAATCCGTGTTCTAGGGCATGCAACCTGTTAATTTCAAAAGTACGTCATGTACATAGGTATGATGTGAACGGTGTTATTATTCAAACGTAGTTAAACACGGCATGTAGGTCAACCAGCAGAGTGCGACTTAGAATTTACAAAATGTGTCTAAGAAGAATTATGACACCAGATTGATAATTTAGCCCTGTGAAAAGTGTGTTTAAGATATTTACCATCAAATTCAATCGTGACACTGTTTAAGATATTTAAGTATATTCTCCATCATTAGAAGAGAGGTATTTGTTGTACTATTAGATTTGACTTCTTTCCTCCAACGATTATGAGGTATGTGATAATACACAATTATCTGCTACGTATTCAACATTGTATTATCAATTAAATAAGTAGATTTTTCTCTTGGCTTCGGCATCTTTCAATGAAAACAAAGTTACTCGGGATTACGTATTAGGTGTAGTATACCATATTAACAATATACTCGGCTGTATTGTTCTCCACTGTAGGTGTGAGCTGGGTGAGGGAGTGGGTGTGACAACCACTGAAAAAAATTAACAGAATTTAAAACAACGCATACGTTAATTGTAGTTGATAAACTGTAGTGTTCCACTTGTGTATTACGGCCATGACATGGGCGTCACAAACGTCCTACCTGCGACACACCCTGTCCCGTTGATACGTAAACATGCCTTGTATCCAGGCTCCGTACAGGTCTATTACTACCCTATTAACATCAGAACGAATTAATTTGTCCAGTCCGTTAAGATTTCGATACGGTGTAGGGGTCAAGTTTCTCCTGGAGTTAGTGACACTGGAGCGTTCAGCGCGCTGACTTGGGAAGGACTCGAAAACAGAAATTTGACATGGCTAAAGTTATTCTCAACTGTAATTACTGAAAGTAAACAACGACAGGGTATTTTGTATCCATTGAAAAGATGGTTGTTCCACTTTTTTTACTTGGAGGAAAAAGGGCCATTGGAAAAGACCTGATGTAAGTAAAATCCATGGTATCACATTTGGTGTAAAACCCACAAATAAGTAAACGAGGATGCATCGTTAACCATGTTGCCCCTCTGGTAGGACCGTTTCTAATGTTTTTCCCCATTAAGTACGGGTTTATAAGACAAATCGTCAAAAAAGAGTCTTATATATCGTAAAAAAACAACTCGATAAGACGAACTCGATATCGCTGCTACAAGGATTAGTCTAGTGACTTTGAATAGCTATTCATGTAGGGGCAAATTGAGAAAACAAACATGCGATTCATCCTGAACAGCTATAATACTGTCGTGAACAGGTATTATATATAACACTTCGTGAAGAATCTTTGTAGATATGTTTTATTGGTTGTTTTTGCTATTTACACTTTTTGAAACCTAGAATATAAACCAGTTTGTGTGTAAGAGTGACGAATTTAGTAACCAGTAACCAATGATGTCTCGGGATTTTGTCACTCTGTTGACAAGCACCAATATGACGTAACAGGAATGATGTTCGTTACCATAGTGATGTGAAATGATTGTTTCAGATGTCCCAACAATGCCCTGGTGTTACTCGTGATGTTTTTCGTGCTGGAGACCAACACAGGTATTTAGTCCATTCTACCAACTGTGAAAAATGACATGTAATGTGTAAGCATTTGTTAGACTCCAGAAATTCATCCAGTATTAAGACCCATAAAGAAGCTCTCAGATCACTGCATTTCAAATTTAGAATACTAACGGTCATGACAGCTACCGCAAAGTTGCAATTAGTAGAGAAATGATTGTTCTGTCAGTCTTATATCATATAAATATAAGTATAAAAAGAAATACAAAGTTCAACATAACTGACGGTGTGCGTGTCGCACACATTTTGAATAAACTTAATACCAATGGAGAATAGATAGGCCCTTATGCTTCATCTGTAGGAGAAGTTTAAGTTTATTCAAAGATGCGCTCTTTATTACTCAGTACAAAACTATACAAGAGATGAAAAATATTACCATTTCTCTGATTTATGAAAAATTGTGATTGTCACCATGACAACCATATCAATAATGGAATTTTAAATGTAATGGATTTCGGGGCCAAAAAGGCCGAAACCACCGCAGTATTTTGATAATTAAAATGATCTGGAATTATGATAACAAAATCTACATTGCGAGTGAAACGGTTAAATAAGACGATAGTGTGTAATTGTTATATATTGGTGTTATACTACAACCAATACAATTACACACTATCGTCTTATTTAACGGATATAATGTACAGACTACCAGTTACTAGTGCTCAGCTGACAGTGTTGCTATATACAATATTGATAGACAGGTGTCTTGAAGGTCTTACCTTGTTATATATATATTACAGTTCACTGCCAGAACACGACACTGTCGGCCACAAGTACCGCGGCCTACTTCACGTCAGAGGGTTACCCGACCATGTACTCAAAGTAAGTACCGCGGCCTACTTCACGTCAGAGGGTTACCCGACCATGTACTCAAAGTAAGTACCGTGGCCTACTTCACGTCAGAGGGTTACCCGACCATGTACTCAAAGTAAGTACCGCGGCCTACTTCACGTCAGAGGGTTACCCGACCATGTACTCAAAGTAAGTACCGCGGCCTACTTCACGTCAGAGGGTTACCCGACCATGTACTCAAAGTAAGTACTGTAGTCTACTTCACGTCAGAGGGTTACCCGGCCATGTACTCAAAGTAAGTACCGTGGCCTACTTCACGTCAGAGGGTTACCCGACCATGCACTCAAAGTAAGTACCGCGGCCTACTTCACGTCAGAGGGTTACCCGACCATGTACTCAAAGTAAGTACCGTGGCCTACTTCACGTCAGAGGGTTACCCGACCATGTACTCAAAGTAAGTACTGTAGTCTACTTCACGTCAGAGGGTTACCCGGCCATGTACTCGAAGTAAGTACCGTGGCCTACTTCACGTCAGAGGGTTACCCGACCATGTACTCAAAGTAAGTACCGTGGCCTACTTCACGTCAGAGGGTTACCCGACCATGTACTCAAAGTAAGTACCGCGGCCTACTTCACGTCAGAGGGTTACCCGACCATGCACTCAAAGTAAGTACCGCGGCCTACTTCACGTCAGAGGGTTACCCGACCATGTACTCAAAGTAGTACTGTTTACTTCACGTCAGAGGGTTTGCCCTACTGATCGAATCCGTGGCCTACTTCAAATTAGGGTTACCCGAACATGTCAAAGTATGTTCTTGTACCGTGTACTTCACGTCAGAGGGTTGTTGTTCAAAGTAAGTACTGTAGTCTACTTCACGTCAGAGGGTTATTGCCATGTACTCAATAAAAATGGCCTACTTCACGTAGGGTTGCAAATGATACTCAAATAAGAGTTTTTACTTCACGAAAGAGGGTTAGACCATGTACTCAAAGTAAGTACCGTGGCCTACTTCACGTCAGAGGGTTACCCGAATACTCAAAGTAAGTACCGCGGCCACTTCACGTCAGAGGGTTACCCGTAAATGTACTCAAAGTAAGTACTGTAGTCTACTTCACGTCAGAGAGTTACTCGACCATGTACTTGAAGTAAATATTGTAGTCTACTTCACGCCAGAGGGTTACCCAACCATGTACTCAAAGTAAGTACCGTGGCCTACTTCACGTCAGAGGGTTACCTGACCATGTACTCAAAGTAAGTACCGCGGCCTACTTCACGTCAGAGGGTTACCCGACCATGTACTCAAAGTAAGTACCGTGGCCTACTTCACGTCAGAGGGTTACCCGACCACGTACTCAAAGTAAGTACAATGGTCTCTTTAATGTCAGAGAGTTACCCGACCACGTACTTGAAGTAAATATTGTAGTCTACTTCCCAAGTTACCAGGCTAGTCTGCATGTAGACATTTTATTGTTCATATTTTGCCCTAGTTTGATCGAATCCGTGTTCAAATTATGTTTCCGTGAACATGTCGATATGTTCTTGTACTAACGTGTAACGTTGTTGTTGTTCAAGGCACAAAGGTCAAAATGATATTGTTCAGTGTATAAAAATTACACTGTATTGCAAATGATAGAAATATTAGAGTTTTTAATCATGAAAAAGGAATAGTTAGACGTTGATGTTTCGGTTAAAATATACGAATCAAATAGTTAAGTTTGTAAAGACATGGAATACTGTTGTAAAAGTCATAGAAATAATATCGTTTAATTAAAATCCTAAGGGGTATCTTAAAAAACACTCGTCAGAATGTGAACTGTCGGTCCAGGTGTAGATCTCTATATTTCGGATAAGGAAAACATTCGTGTTGGTAGATAACAGATGTTTTTGTAATACTCACGATTGTTTTAATTTGTTTCACAGTAACGTGACGTACACCTGGTTACTGGAGTCAAGTGACGTTAACGAGGTGGTAAAGATTGAGGTAGTTGACTGTCAAATGGAATATATCAACGCCAAAGTACCCGTATGTCAGCTGGACATTCTAACTATATATGACGGTAGGTTATGTCGGAGGATCGCACAAGATCTATATGTAACCAGAATGTTCGAAAGTTTAAGTGTTAAATGAAATTCATGAGGTTGATGGAGATATCAATGTGACGTCTAAATGTTTAATGGGGAATTTGACGACGGTGTTTAATTAAGATCTCGGTGTGGTGCTAATGTATGAGGTTTTTAATTGGAAATTTGATAAAATTTAATATTTAATAAAGATCTCGATGTTGTGATAACGTTAAATATTTCAATATAGAATTTAATGACAGCGTTTAATAAAGATCTCGATTTTGTGATAACGTAAGATATTTCAATATAGAATTTGATGACGGCGTTTAATAAAGATCTCGTTGTGGTGATAACGTAAGAGGTTTTAATGGGAATTTGATGACGTCGTTTAAAGAAGATCCCGGTGTGGTGATAATGTAAGAGGTTTTAATGGGAATTTGATGACGTCGTTTAATGAAGATCCCGGTGTGGTGATAATGTAAGAGGTTTTAATGGGAATTTGATGACGTCGTTTAATGAAGATCCCGGTGTGGTGATAATGTAAGAGGTTTTAATGGGAATTTGATGACGTCGTTTAATGAAGATCCCGGTGTGGTGATAATGTAAGAGGTTTTAATGGGGAATCGGGTTTGATTTTGTGTGACTTATTTGGACAAGTAATAATACAAAATTGTTGAAAGGGAACTACGGAAATCTGGTTTCTTGGAAACCTCTGTATATCAGCGTTTAAGATAACACGTGATGCCATGTTATGTGTTGATTTTTGTGTTGTGAATTTTTTAATCACTGAAGTTCAATTTGGTTGTACAATTATATCCGTATTGCGGTAGACATGGATATATATCATAGATATAGACGTGATTTAAGAGTAATCCTCTTCTTTAACATAAATCAGTAGGGATTCTAACTTTCCCTATTAGGTGCCTACGAGAATGCCACACAGCTTTACTCCTCGTGTTGTATGACGTCAGTGCCAGCCATGAATAGTTCAGGCACGTTCCTCCTCGTCAAGTTTTCTACCGATTCCACTGTGGTAGCTCGTGGTTTCCGTATCAAGTACTACAACAGTGCAGCCCCAGACGGTAAGATCTTAAACACGGTGTCCAAAGTAAGATTTCGTCAATCAAGCGGTCATACTCAACAAGGTGTCAAATGTACAACGATGTGTCAAAGTCAGCTATTCTCTCTTACACGATCAAATACAGATATAGTCTAAAAATTGTTCATTTTTTAGCTATTAGTCAAGGCGACAAAACATATTCAAAGACTTTGAAATGCTCTCATTTTACATGACTTCCATATTTTTAAAAGCACAAACACTTAACCATGACTAAAGTTTTAATTAAGTAAAAATCAAAAATCGTTTTGATATTCGTCCTTGGCCTTTCACTTTAGAATCGTCTGTCGCTGCAGCCAGCGGACTTTTCATCGCTGTTGGAATTGTCGTGGTGCTAGTCATCGGTGGCGCTTTTATCAGCGCATATTTCATTTACAAGTTTAAATGTCAAGATGGGACTAAGGTCCGGATTAACCCTCAGGGTGAGGAGGGACAGCCTCGCTGTGAGGAAGAACAAGGAGTAAACAATCCAGCCTTATCAGGAGAGTACGAGAAACGCCCTCTGGAAGGCCCCGAGAGGTCGGCACCACCTCCAAAAGCGTGGACAGAAGAGGGAGGTATGGAGGACCCTGAATTGGAAAATACGGAGAGGAATGTGTTTGCCAAAGGCACGTTTCCGGAATCCGTTTTGAAGCCAAACGCTTTACCGCCTCTCACAAACGTAACCTTATCATCGACTAGTGGCGCCCCCCATAGAAGCCTAAGTCCAGTTGGATAAACATGGATCGTCTCGAGCACTTGTGTCCCTTCACTAGTTTCATGTATTTATGGAAAATGTCCTTTAGTGTAGGCAGTTCTTTGTAAATAAAGAGTGAATTTTTAATGTATGTTGTATTATAGTTTTGTTGCTGATCGCCCGATAATTCACTTAATAGATTAGGCAATCCAAACATAATTATGTAATAACATGATCGGTAAAATAACTAAAGTGGCAGAAAAGTGGAACAAATCACGCCAGTTCTCAATACAAAGTCTGGGGAAATTACAAGGAACGTAAAATTTATTTCGGTCTGTAACATCAGTCAGTCGGACAAGAAATGTAAATGTGTATTTGTATTTCCAATAAGTGAGTGGGAGGGATTGGAGGAGGGTATGCCGTGTACATTAAACTGACACATCAGGATAACCAATCCATGCTTTAATATTCCTGGTCACAATCTATGAAAACAACAGCCTAACAAGTCCAAACCATCATATATCAGGTCATATTCACTAACACAAGATAACCAGTCCATATCATCCTGTCACATTATATTGACGTATCAGGTTTCCAGGTCATACTGTACTGACAACAGACTAACCAGTCCTTACTGTCACCTTCCAGGTCATACTGTACTGACAACAGACTAACCAGTCCTTACTGTCACCTTCCAGGTCATACTGTACAGACAACAGACTAACCAGTCCTTACTGTCACCTTCCAGGTCATACTGTACTGAAAACAGACTAACCAGTCCTTACTGTCACCTTCCAGGTCATACTGTACTGAAAACAGACTAACCAGTCCTTACTGTCACCTTCCAGGTCATACTGTACAGACAGACTAACCAGTCCTTACTGTCACCTTCCAGGTCATACTGTACAGACAGACTAACCAGTACTTACTGTCACCTTCCAAGTCATACTATACTGACAACAGACTAACCAGTCCTTACTATCACCTTCCAGGTCATACTGTACAGACATACTAACCAGTCCTTACTGTCACCTTCCAGGTCATACTGTACTGACAACAGACTAACCAGTACTTACTGTCACCTTCCCGGTCATACTGTACCGACAACAGACTAACCAGTCCTTATCATCACCTTCCAGGTCATACTGTACTGACAACAGACTAACCAGTCCTTACTGTCACCTTCCAGGTCATACTGTACTGACAACAGACTAACCAGTCCTTACTGTCACCTTCCAGGTCATACTGTACAGACAACAGACTAACCAGTCCTTACTGTCACCTTCCAGGTCATACTGTACAGACAACAGACTAACCAGTCCTTATCATCACCTTCCAGGTCATACTGTACTGACAACAGACTAACCAGTCCTCACTGTCACCTTCCAGGTCATACTGTACTGACAACATACTCCAGGTCACCTTCCAGGTCATACTGTACAGACAACAGACTAATCAGTCCTTACTGTCACCTTCCAGGTCATACTGTACAGACAACAGACTAACCATTCCTTATCATCACCTTCCAGGTCATACTGTACTGACAACAGACTAACCAGTCCTTACTGTCACCTTCCAGGTCATACTGTACTGACAACATACTAACCAGTCCTTACTGTCACCTTCCAGGTCATACTGTACAGACAACAGACTAATCAGTCCTTACTGTCACCTTCCAGGTCATACTGTACAGACAACAGACTAACCATTCCTTATCATCACCTTCCAGGTCATACTGTACTGACAACAGACTAACCAGTCCTTACTGTCACCTTCCAGGTCATACTGTACTGACAACATACTAATCAGTCCTTACTGTCACCTTCCAGGTCATACTGTACAGACAACAGACTAATCAGTCCTTACTGTCACCTTCCAGGTCATACTGTACAGACAACAGACTAACCATTCCTTATCATCACCTTCCAGGTCATACTGTACTGACAACAGACTAACCAGTCCTTACTGTCACCTTCCAGGTCATACTGTACTGACAACATACTAACCAGTCCTTACTGTCACCTTCCAGGTCATACTGTACAGACAACAGACTAATCAGTCCTTACTGTCACCTTCCAGGTCATACTGTACAGACAACAGACTAACCATTCCTTATCATCACCTTCCCGGTCATACTGTACCGACAACAGACTAACCAGTCCTTATCATCACCTTCCAGGTCATACTGTACTGACAACAGACTAACCAGTCCTTACTGTCACCTTCCACATACTAATCAGTCATCACCTTGTCATACTGTACAGACAACAGACTAACCAGTCCTTACTGTCACCTTCCAGGTCATACTGTACCGACAACAGACTAACCAGTCCTTATCATCACCTTCCAGGTCATACTGTACTGACAACAGACTAACCAGTCCTTACTGTCACCTTCCAGGTCATACTGTACTGACAACATACTAATCAGTCCTTATCATCACCTTCCAGGTCATACTGTACAGACAACAGACTAATCAGTCCTTACTGTCACCTTCCAGGTCATACTGTACAGACAACAGACTAACCATTCCTTATCATCACCTTCCAGGTCATACTGTACTGACAACAGACTAACCAGTCCTTACTGTCACCTTCCAGGTCATACTGTACTGACAACATACTAACCAGTCCTTACTGTCACCTTCCAGGTCATACTGTACAGACAACAGACTAATCAGTCCTTACTGTCACCTTCCAGGTCATACTGTACAGACAACAGACTAACCATTCCTTATCATCACCTTCCAGGTCATACTGTACTGACAACAGACTAACCAGTCCTCACTGTCACCTTCCAGGTCATACTGTACTGACAACATACTAATCAGTCCTTATCATCACCTTCCAGGTCATACTGTACAGACAACAGACTAATCAGTCCTTACTGTCACCTTCCAGGTCATACTGTACAGACAACAGACTAACCAGTCCTTATCATCACCTTCCAGGTCATACTGTACTGACAACAGACTAACCAGTCCTTACTGTCACCTTCCAGGTCATACTGTACTGACAACATACTAACCAGTCCTTACTGTCACCTTCCAGGTCATACTGTACAGACAACAGACTAATCAGTCCTTACTGTCACCTTCCAGGTCATACTGTACAGACAACAGACTAACCATTCCTTATCATCACCTTCCAGGTCATACTGTACTGACAACAGACTAACCAGTCCTTACTGTCACCTTCCAGGTCATACTGTACTGAAAACAGACTAACCAGTCCTTACTGTCACCTTCCAGGTCATACTGTACAGACAGACTAACCAGTACTTACTGTCACCTTCCAGGTCATACTATACTGACAACAGACTAACCAGTCCTTACTGTCACCTTCCAGGTCATACTGTACTGACAACATACTAATCAGTCCTTACTGTCACCTTCCAGGTCATACTGTACAGACAACAGACTAATCAGTCCTTACTGTCACCTTCCCGGTCATACTGTACCGACAACAGACTAACCAGTCCTTATCATCACCTTCCAGGTCATACTGTACTGACAACAGACTAACCAGTCCTTACTGTCACCTTCCAGGTCATACTGTACTGACAACATACTAACCAGTCCTTACTGTCACCTTCCAGGTCATACTGTACAGACAACAGACTAATCAGTCCTTACTGTCACCTTCCAGGTCATACTGTACAGACAACAGACTAACCATTCCTTATCATCACCTTCCAGGTCATACTGTACTGACAACAGACTAACCAGTCCTTACTGTCACCTTCCAGGTCATACTGTACTGAAAACAGACTAACCAGTCCTTACTGTCACCTTCCAGGTCATACTGTACAGACAGACTAACCAGTACTTACTGTCACCTTCCAGGTCATACTATACTGACAACAGACTAACCAGTCCTTACTGTCACCTTCCAGGTCATACTGTACTGACAACAGACTAACCAGTCCTTACTGTCACCTTCCAGGTCATACTGTACAGACAACAGACTAATCAGTCCATACTGTCACCTTCCCGGTCATACTGTACCGACAACAGACTAACCAGTCCTTATCATCACCTTCCAGGTCATACTGTACTGACAACAGACTAACCAGTCCTTACTGTCACCTTCCAGGTCATACTGTACAGACAACAGACTAATCAGTCCATACTGTCACCTTCCAGGTCATACTGTACAGACAACAGACTAATCAGTCCTTACTGTCACCTTCCAGGTCATACTGTAAAGACAACAGACTAATCAGTCCTTACTGTCACCTTCCAGGTCATACTGTACAGACAACAGACTAATCAGTCCTTACTGTCACCTTCCAGGTCATACTGTACAGACAACAGACTAACCATTCCTTATCATCACCTTCCAGGTCATACTGTACTGACAACAGACTAACCAGTCCTTACTGTCACCTTCCAGGTCATACTGTACTGACAACAGACTAACCAGTCCTTACTGTCACCTTCCAGGTCATACTGTACTGACAACAGACTAACCAGTCCTTACTGTCACCTTCCAGGTCATACTGTACAGACAACAGACTAACCAGTCCTTACTGTCACCTTCCAGGTCATACTGTACTGAAAACAGACTAACCAGTCCTTACTGTCACCTTCCAGGTCATACTGTACTGACAACAGACTAACCAGTCCTTACTGTCACCTTCCAGGTCATACTGTACTGACAACAGACTAACCAGTCCTTACTGTCACCTTCCAGGTCATACTGTACAGACAACAGACTAATCAGTCCTTACTGTCACCTTCCAGGTCATACTGTACAGACAACAGACTAACCAGTCCTTATCATCACCTTCCAGGTCATACTGTACTGACAACAGACTAACCAGTCCTTACTGTCACCTTCCAGGTCATACTGTACTGACAACATACTAATCAGTCCTTATCATCACCTTCCAGGTCATACTGTACAGACAACAGACTAATCAGTCCTTACTGTCACCTTCCAGGTCATACTGTACAGACAACAGACTAACCATTCCTTATCATCACCTTCCAGGTCATACTGTACTGACAACAGACTAACCAGTCCTTACTGTCACCTTCCAGGTCATACTGTACTGACAACATACTAACCAGTCCTTACTGTCACCTTCCAGGTCATACTGTACAGACAACAGACTAATCACTGTCACCTTGTCATACTGTACAGACAACAGACTAACCATTCCTTATCATCACCTTCCAGGTCATACTGTACTGACAACAGACTAACCAGTCCTTACTGTCACCTTCCAGGTCATACTGTACTGAAAACAGACTAACCAGTCCTTACTGTCACCTTCCAGGTCATACTGTACAGACAGACTAACCAGTACTTACTGTCACCTTCCAGGTCATACTATACTGACAACAGACTAACCAGTCCTTACTGTCATCTTCCAGGTCATACTGTACTGACAACAGACTAACCAGTCCTTACTGTCACCTTCCAGGTCATACTGTACAGACAACAGACTAACCAGTCCTTACCGTCATCTTCCAGGTCATACTGTACCGACAACAGACTAACCAGTCCTTATCATCACCTTCCAGGTCATACTGTACTGACAACAGACTAACCAGTCCTTACTGTCACCTTCCAGGTCATACTGTACTGACAACATACTAACCAGTCCTTACTGTCACCTTCCAGGTCATACTGTACAGACAACAGACTAATCAGTCCTTACTGTCACCTTCCAGGTCATACTGTACAGACAACAGACTAACCATTCCTTATCATCACCTTCCAGGTCATACTGTACTGACAACAGACTAACCAGTCCTTACTGTCACCTTCCAGGTCATACTGTACTGAAAACAGACTAACCAGTCCTTACTGTCACCTTCCAGGTCATACTGTACAGACAGACTGTACAGACAACAGACTAACCAGTCCTTACTGTCACCTTCCAGGTCATACTGTACTGACAACAGACTAACCAGTCCTTACTGTCACCTTCCAGGTCATACTGTACAGACAACAGACTAATCAGTCCATACTGTCACATTCCCGGTCATACTGTACCGACAACAGACTAACCCTTATCATCACCTTCCAGGTCCTTATCATCACCTTCCAGGTCATACTGTACTGACAACAGACTAACCAGTCCTTACTGTCACCTTCCTCATCCAGACAACAGTCATACTGTCACCTTCCAGGTCATAACAGACTAATCAGTCCACTGTCACCTTCCAGGTCATACTGTAAAGACACAGACTAATCAGTCCTTACTGTCACCTTCCAGGTCATACTGTACAGACAACAGACTAATCAGTCCTTACTGTCACCTTCCAGGTCATACTGTACAGACAACAGACTAACCATTCCTTATCATCACCTTCCAGGTCATACTGTACTGACAACAGACTAACCAGTCCTTACTGTCACCTTCCAGGTCATACTGTACTGACAACATACTAACCAGTCCTTACTGTCACCTTCCAGGTCATACTGTACAGACAACAGACTAATCAGTCCTTACTGTCACCTTCCAGGTCATACTGTACAGACAACAGACTAACCATTCCTTATCATCACCTTCCAGGTCATACTGTACTGACAACAGACTAACCAGTCCTTACTGTCACCTTCCAGGTCATACTGTACTGAAAACAGACTAACCAGTCCTTACTGTCACCTTCCAGGTCATACTGTACAGACAGACTAACCAGTACTTACTGTCACCTTCCAGGTCATACTATACTGACAACAGACTAACCAGTCCTTACTGTCATCTTCCAGGTCATACTGTACTGACAACAGACTAACCAGTCCTTACTGTCACCTTCCAGGTCATACTGTACAGACAACAGACTAATCAGTCCATACTGTCACCTTCCCGGTCATACTGTACCGACAACAGACTAACCAGTCCTTATCATCACCTTCCAGGTCATACTGTACTGACAACAGACTAACCAGTCCTTACTGTCACCTTCCAGGTCATACTGTACAGACAACAGACTAATCAGTCCTTACTGTCACCTTCCAGGTCATACTGTACAGACAACAGACTAACCAGTCCTTACTGTCACCTTCCAGGTCATACTGTACAGACAACAGACTAATCAGTCCTTACTGTCACCTTCCAGGTCATACTGTAAAGACAACAGACTAACCATTCCTTATCATCACCTTCCAGGTCATACTGTACTGACAACAGACTAACCAGTCCTTACTGTCACCTTCCAGGTCATACTGTAAGACAACAGACTAACCAGTCCTTACTGTCACCTTCCAGGTCATACTGTACTGAAAACAGACTAACCAGTCCTTACTGTCACCTTCCAGGTCATACTGTACAGACAGACTAACCAGTACTTACTGTCACCTTCCAGGTCATACTGTACAGACAACAGACTAACCAGTCCTTACTGTCACCTTCCAGGTCATACTATACTGACAACAGACTAACCAGTCCTTACTGTCATCTTCCAGGACATACTGTACTGACAACAGACTAACCAGTCCTTACTGTCACCTTCCCGGTCATACTGTACTGACAACATACTAACCAGTCCTTACTGTCACCTTCCAGGTCATACTGTACAGACAACAGACTAATCAGTCCATACTGTCACCTTCCTGGTCATACTGTACCGACAACAGACTAACCAGTCCTTATCATCACCTTCCAGGTCATACTGTACTGACAACAGACTAACCAGTCCTTACTGTCACCTTCCAGGTCATACTGTACAGACAACAGACTAATCAGTCCTTACTGTCACCTTTCAGGTCATACTGTACAGACAACAGACTAACCAGTCCTTACTGTCACCGTCCAGGTCATACCGTACAGACAACAGACTAACCAGTCCTGTCACCTTCCAGGTCATACTGTACTGACAACAGACTAACCAGTCCTGTCACCTTCCAGGTCATACTGTACTGACAACAGACAAACCAGTCCTGTCACCTTCCAGGTCATACTGTACAGACAACAGACTAACTGTCCTGTCACTTTCCCGGCCATACTTTACATATCATGAGCTATTTGTACATGCCAAGTAAGAGGAATGTGAGATGTGTAGGTCTGGATTAATTGGAAGTCATTCAAAACTTACCGGTGAGATGATTACTGGACTTTGAGGCATTTTAGGGTTGGATGCTGACACCAGAGGAGAAGTATTTAACTTTCAGTCATTAATGTTTAACTGATGAGAGAAAAAAAAGGGGATATGGTTCGGGCATCTCCAAAATTTATAACATAAACGATGTGTGAGAAAACAGTAAGTTTACTGGTTACATAACATATACAATAGCAAAGATTTAATAAAAAAAAATGTTGTGTTCATACATATATTAAATAAACATTATTTTATTTAAAACAAATTTTCTAAAAAAAAGGGAAAAATTATATATATTAATGATACTTAATACCACACATCCCATATCATCTATCATTTGATTCTGCCATCACCCTAATGACATCAGACAAGAGCTCAGTTCATTACGAAACTATTTTATAACAAAACAGAACTATGTCTTCTGACAATGTTAAGATAATAATACCAAAAACACAACATTTTGCCAGTCTCCTTTGTTAACTTTGCAGATAAACACAACACATACTGGACCCCTTTACATGTAGTTATTACACTATTTACTTGGCCATTTTGTGTTCTGAAAGTAAATAGAGATGCTAATATTGCATCAACTACAATAGTAACAATCTGTAACCAATTTTGTAACCAACGGCAACTGTATACCTATCTATTGGTAATCTTAACACTTCGAGTATGTTATACTTTTGATTATCTCTCAAAAAGACTGAAACAAAAACAAGATGATAAAATATAAATACCCCAGACTAAACATTACATCCAGAAAGCACAAATCTTGTGCTGGATGTACTCTTTGATATTACAACCATATTAAGCACTTATTTCATTTATGTCGTCATGGTTTTGGCCATGCCATGTGGCCCATAACAAAGTGGAAACAACTAATTTTGAAATTAAGATGCTCCCTCAATTATTGAAGCTAGTAACTAAATTTTGCTTGAATCAGTCAAGCAGTTCTTGGGAAGAAGCTAAAATGTGGAAAGTTAATGGATGAGAGACGATGTGCATAGATGGACAAAAGACAAAGGCAATAGGTCACCCTATAAATTTCTCATTTAAGTGACTGGCAAGACGTTTAAACTAACAACTGTTAATAAAATTATGACCAAAAAAATTAAAACACTACAGTTCTTAATAAAAATTATTGTTTTTGTACACAAAAACATGACAGTGAAGGCATTCTATTAACAATGAGTATGTAACAATCAGGACATGGCAAGTCATCGTAGCAGAGCTACAGTGTATATAGGTAAAATTATATACTGATCATAAATATAACAGTAAATATTTTATACTTTGATACACTCTTAAAATAACATGTTAACAAAAAGGGAAAATTAAAATCATATATTGATTATTTATATAACAGTGATACACACTTAAAATGACATATGTGTTGAAAACATACCTCATACACAACATCACATTGAAATAAGGTCCATGATCACATAAAAGCTAGATTACGTACTGTGAATATTAAGTACACTTACATTGACACCACTCATATTTTCACTGGCAATATTGATTTTAAAAAAATGTTAGGATGTCACATAATCAAACAAGGAACTATGTAACAACTGGTGGTATCTCAAAACAGAAACAATTGATCAAAATCAAAGATGGCTGCATATTATTTTTTTTGGGTCAGTACGAAAACTGGATAATGTACATCCAGGGAACAAGGAAACCTACATATGAAATTCAGAAAAAAATCCATCAAGTATTGTTCCAGAAATAGTGATAACAAACTATTACTGTCCACAACCAAGAAGGCCGACTGTTCTTCTGACCAGTCCACAAAAAGGACAATGCACAACTAGGAATCCAACTTTAAATTGAAAAAAAAATCCATGTAGGACATCTCCAGAAAAAGCAATATCAATCTAATACATGTTAATCAAAACTAAAGATGTCCGTTTGTTGATCATGTTGTTTTTTGTTGA
Organism: Ylistrum balloti; assembly: GCF_031769215.1. NCBI lineage: Eukaryota > Metazoa > Mollusca > Bivalvia > Pectinida > Pectinidae > Ylistrum > Ylistrum balloti. Next base: position 308,801 of record NW_026782886.1, read on the forward strand.
ATCAGTCTGATAAAGGGACAATGTAATGCTTAGGACTCCTTTTATATTTGAGAAAGATCTCTAGAAATAGTGATAATAAATAATTATGTCAAAATCCAAGATGACTGCCTGCCAGCCATGTTGTTTTCGGACCAATCTGAAAATGGGACAATGTACAGCTATAGAGATCAAGAGGAACCTACACATGAGATCTGATCTATCAAGTACTCCTCAAGAAATAGTGACAACATGAATCACTGAAGAAATCATGACTGTCTGATGATGGATGCAGGATGATTTTGATCACCCACAATCTCATAATCCTGGACTCAAAATATGCTGAGCGATTATGGATATGTTTTAAAAGTGATAAGTATAATATTTGACCCTTTTACCTTCACCATGACCTTAAAAATTTGTCAGGTGTGTAACTTGATCTTGTGATACGTGAATGAAACCTAAATCGCTTAAAGGGTTCATGAGGTACAACATATGCAGCATGTACATAAATCTAGAAGTGGTTGCTATATAACTCCCATTTACCAATAAGTGGTGTAAAAAATTGTCATTACCCTATAAATGTTAGAGCACAGCTCTACACTCACCATTCTGTCATCCAAAGATGTACAAATATACTTAGCTATTGTAGACTATGTAATCCTGACAAAACCTAACCATATTATACACTGTCCAGCTAGAGAAAACTTCTCCATAGCTTGTTCGGTTGAGTGTAAAACTGGCCAGATCCAACTTTTGATCCACACAAACTTTGTTACCGGGTCCCATGTTCTAATCCGAAACAAAGTAATACAAACAAGCAACACATGTTCCCTACTGGCAACCACATGCTATTTAACTACAATCATTAATAAATTTTCTGAATATGTTAACAGTGACCCTGATTTTGACCCAACCAATGTGAAACTTGCTACAAATGCTGCTTTTATCATTCAAGTATGTCAGCATGGTGTGACATAATTATATATAAACAATAAAACACTGAATTGTGATGTTGAAATCAGAGTAGGTGAAGCTGTAGCTTCTGGAGCTGTAGCAAATGAAGGCAGCCTTTCAATCACACTGAGTGAGCTACATCAGTGACCAGTGAAGGATGAGTTCTATAACCACATTGAGTTACGCCTAACGACCAGTTCTACAACCACACACAAGTGAGCAGTGAAGGCAATCCTACAACCACACACAAGTGAGCAGTGAAGGCCATCCTTAAACCACACACAAGTGAGCAGTGAAGGCCGTCCTACAACCACACACAAGTGAGCAGTGAAGGCAGTCCTACAATCACACACAAGTGAGCAGTGAAGGCAATCCTACAATCACACACAAGTGAGCAGTGAAGGCCGTCTTACAACCACACACAAGTGAGCAGTGAAGGCAGTCTATAACCACACACAAGTGAACAGGGTAGGCAATCCTACAACCATGCACACTGAGTGAGGTGTCAAGTGACCAGTGATTGCCATTAAAAGGATTAAAATGCCATTCCTATCAGGTATGCTAACTGGGAAATGAATTTCTTAGTCTGTGATTCTCAACTCCTAAAGTTAAAACTGAAGATTTGAAATCCAGGATGGCAGTTCCGTGAAAGAGAACATTGAATACCACGACCATGTACTCACATAGTGCAAACTGGCTGTAAACTGAAAGCAAAAGTTAAAAAAAGATATTTTAGAAAACAAGTAAAATGATATTGTTTCAGACAATATTAAGACACGATATAGAAGTGAATTATACAGGGCATGAGATGACACTGAAGAACATCCTGTCTTATTTTCTGAGTGCTTTTTTTTCCTCATTCAGGCATGTTTTACCAAATTTTGTGTTTGAATTAAGATTCTGTTAACATGTCCGGATTTTTGTTTTTGGTCCTGATTCCTTTTTGTAAGTTAATATTGTCAGTATCTAGAACCATGAAATAAATCACCATGCCTGAAAATTAAGTTTCATCAAGATATCATTTTGTCAATCTAAAAAAGACTGATGTTAATTCACCACAACAAAAGGCTGTTTGAATACAGAATAAGACTTCATTGTAAGTGAAAACTGAGGTGTATCAGAGATGCCATTCTAAAATTTACACAATTATACCTACAGTATATGTTCCACATATATTTCTGACAGATCATGAAGCACTATTGCAGCATTACAGTGTGATGATGTAAGATGCAGGAAAGCTAATCTAATATGCAAATTCTTATATAAGTTTCAATAACATTGCTAATACATTTTCATACAATATTGGTGCTGCTATATAGAGTATACGTGGTCTTTGTCTTGAAATATAAGCTGTATATTGGTAAGGGTGAATAAAGACAAGAGCGGTGAACCGTCCATCCAGCTTATATCTTAACACACTGACTTTGTATTCTATCTATCATGCAACATTGACCGAAAATCAGACTGTTGAGACTTAAACAGTTCTTTTCTTCAGTCTGTGTTTACCTGATGTTGATGTTATGCTGAATTTTGCCCGATGACGGATGCCAAAGTAATTGCTTCGCATGGAATTATAGTTTTAAACTTCATCAGATATAACAGCAAATTTATGAATTTTCATAGATTTACATGTTTATTACAATAATAAAGTGAATTCAGACAGGAATTCTGTCAAATTTCCGTACATGCTAAACTACAGCTGTTTTCGGTCTCTGCCAAATACAGCAAAAATATATGTGGCATGTGTATTCTGACAACAGCAGTGCCAGTTGCAGTATAAATGTATGTACGTGCAGGATGTACAGGAATTTTGTAACGAACATGCAGTTTTTCTCTTATTTTACAGCAATGGTTAATAAGAATATGTTTTTCTGATAAAATATATTTCCCACATATATTGATAACAATGAATGTCAGACAACCACACACACCAACATGCACAAGGTATATGGTACATTTAAGAGTGAAAAACCATGATCACAACAAAGGCAAACATAACCTTCAAGCATCAGATAACAGGAATGGTGTACCATAGCAAAGGACGAAATGCCAGGCTGCTGAACAAATCAGCATTTTTCTCCCATTAAAGGCTGTAATGTTAATGTGATAAAAAGTATATTTGGGTCTTATATGTGGGACATAAATGGTCATTATTCTCCTACCTCAGGGACACTTATGGGGCATTATTCTCCTACCTCAAGGACACAAGTGGTCATTACTCTCCTACCTCAAGGACACTAATGGGCATTATTCTCCTACCTCAGGGACACAAGTGGTCATTACTCTCCTACCTCAAGGACACTAATGGGCATTATTCTCCTACCTCAAGGACACTAGTGGTCATTACTCTCCTACCTCAGGGACACAAGTGGTCATTACTCTCCTACCTCAAGGACGCTAATGGGCATTATTCTCCTACCTCAAGGACACAAGCAGTCATTACTCTCCTACCTCAAGGACACTAATGGGCATTATTCTCCTACGTCAGGGACACTTATGGGGCATCATTCTCCTACCTCAAGGACACAAGTGGTCATTATTCTCCTACCTCAAGGACACTAATGGGCATTATTCTCCTACCTCAGGGACACAAGTGGTCATTACTCTCTTACCTCAAGGACACTAATGGGCATTATTCACACACCTCAAGGACACTAATGGGCATTATTCTCCTACCTCAAGGACACTAGTGGTCATTACTCTCCTACCTCAGGGACACAAGTGGTCATTACTCTCCTACCTCAAGGACACTAATGGGCATTATTCTCCTACCTCAAGGACACAAGTGGTCATTACTCTCCTACCTCAAGGACACTAATTGGCATTATTCTCCTACCTCAAGGACACTAATGGACATTATTCTCCTACCTCAGGGACACTTATGGGGCATCATTCTCCTACCTCAAGGACACAAGTGGTCATTATTCTCCTACCTCAAGGACACTAATGGGCATTATTCTCCTACCTCAAGGACACAAGTGGTCATTACTCTCCTACCTCAAGGACACTAATGGGCATTATTCTCCTACCTCAAGGACACAAGTGGTCATTACTCTCCTACCTCAAGGACACTAATGGGCATTATTCTCCTACCTCAAGGACACTAGTGGTCATTACTCTCCTACCTCAGGGACACAAGTGGTCATTACTCTCCTACCTCAAGGACACTAATGGGCATTATTCTCCTACCTCAAGGACACAAGTGGTCATTACTCTCCTACCTCAAGGACGCTAATGGGCATTATTCTCCTACCTCAAGGACACAAGCAGTCATTACTCTCCTACCTCAAGGACACTAATGGGCATTATTCTCCTACGTCAGGGACACTTATGGGGCATCATTCTCCTACCTCAAGGACACAAGTGGTCATTATTCTCCTACCTCAAGGACACTAATGGGCATTATTCTCCTACCTCAGGGACACAAGTGGTCATTACTCTCTTACCTCAAGGACACTAATGGGCATTATTCTCCTACCTCAAGGACACTAATGGGCATTATTCTCCTACCTCAAGGACACTAGTGGTCATTACTCTCCTACCTCAGGGACACAAGTGGTCATTACTCTCCTACCTCAAGGACACTAATGGGCATTATTCTCCTACCTCAAGGACACAAGTGGTCATTACTCTCCTACCTCAAGGACACTAATTGGCATTATTCTCCTACCTCAAGGACACTAATGGACATTATTCTCCTACCTCAGGGACACTTATGGGGCATCATTCTCCTACCTCAAGGACACAAGTGGTCATTATTCTCCTACCTCAAGGACACTAATGGGCATTATTCTCCTACCTCAAGGACACAAGTGGTCATTACTCTCCTACCTCAAGGACACTAATGGGCATTATTCTCCTACCTCAAGGACACAAGTAGTCATTACTCTCCTACCTCAAGGACACAAGTAGTCATTACTCTCCTACCTCAGGGACACAAGTGGTCATTATTCTCCTACTTTAAGGACACTAATGGACATTATTCTCCTACCTCAGGGACACTTATGTGGCATCATTCTCTTACATCAGGGACACAAGTGGTCATTACTCTCCTACCTCAAGCACACTAATGGGCATTACTCTCCTACCTCCAGCACACTAATGGACATTATTCTCCTACCTCAAGGACACTAATGAACATTATTCTCCTACCTCAAGGACACAAGTGGTCATCATTCTCCTACCTCACTGACACTTATGGTTATTATTCTCCTATCTCAGGGATACTCATTAAAATGTCATAACTCTTCTTTTATTGGGACAGTAATGGTCATCGTGTTGACATAAATACAAGATGTGTTCTTTATATCTTATGGAAGAGCATTAAATACCAACCGTTTATCTTACAGACTAGTTAGATTTAGTTGTCCGAGAAATATCCAGACCTTTGGAGCCAAAATAGACACTTAGTTGTCTAAAGTCCAATATAGCAGTACTGTGGAAGGCTATGTTGGAGAGCACTGTCAAGTACTCACATAAGGCAAACCAAGTGTAAACTGAAAAAATAATGTACAAGTTTAAAAATATTGTACAAGCTCATGTCATGCAAAATCATGCAAAGTCACAACAGTACAAGTAGGGTACAAAACATTCCAGGAATATCTATGAAAAGAAACCATTGTCTTATGAATGGTGGTGAACTTAAAATAACATTTTGTTTGAAATCAACAGATATACATTCAACATACAAAAAGCAGAATAATGATATTGTTTGAATAGTCTTCCTTCCTAAGGAAGAGGCCCATGGGCCTTACTGGTCATCTGACTGTCAAAACATATATATGATAAAGGCTCAATGGGCCTGAATTGCTCATCTTTTAACAGCTCACACCAAAGACTTTGTCAGTTCATAAAGTCAATATCTGTATACCTATTTCTGAACATGCTACTACACAAATACCATGACTCAGGATCCATTGCTTGTTAAAAGAAGAAATTTTCAGGTCTCAACATATTTGACCTCAGTGGCCTTGAAAGTGGTTCAAGGTCTTTCATCTGAACAAGATTACTGGGTCAAGTATCGGTATCTTGGGCCATCTGAATACTGATAAGTAGTTATTTACAGATTGAGACAAATTTGAGCTCTGTGGCTTTGCTGGTGGGTCAAGGTAATTCATTTTAACAAGTTTGGTTGTCCTTCATCCAAGTCTGCTACAAGTAAAATATCAGTAACCCTGGGCCTTTCGATTAATGAGAAGAAATCATTTGAATGTAAAGTTTATGCATTGAACACAACTTCAGGTCAGATGACCTAAAAATGCAGAGAGACTTTGTACTTCTTTTTTCTAGAGCTCAAGTCATCCAGTTCACCACCAATATTATTGCAGTGAGAATCCTACACCCACAGATAAAATTTTCTTTTCCTGTTAGGTTACAAAAGGAGCATGCATAATCACAAACGTAAAAATGGGATCATACGCTGTACATACCCAGAACATCTTTTAATATTTCTTAACAGTAAGCATCCAATACTAAACAGACAGGGGAGACAACTATGCAAGCATTAACATTACATGGGCATCAATGATTCTGACTTGTACCATTTGCTGGGTCTAAGTGCTCCTTACAATCACATCAAATTATGAGATTATACTCATGTTAACTGTGAACAAAAACATTTTTCATCACAAAGGTGTTTTAAGCATCTAAATTTTCAAAAAAAAAATTAATTTTCCAATGCATAAGTTTGATTTCTGTGCATTTCAGTTCTAAACCAAAGTCTTTTAATATGGTACTGTAACACTTTTCACACTCTAATCACATATAGGCCTCCAGAATAATTGTAACTTTCAGGTGATATTTCCTATCAAAAACAAATCTTGTTACCATGCACATTTCATATAATACAGAATGCCACCACTGTACAGCATGGCCATTACACCAGAATCAAATATGCCCATCTACTACAACAAGGGGCCCCTAAGGCCTGTATCACTAACCTGGTTTAGTTTAATGAAATTGATTAACTTGAAGTAAAGGAAAAGTATTTAAAGCACTATCTCCCTCCCCTATATGGCCCTGTTCCTACTCCCTAAGGGGTTTAAAAACACTGTTTTGTACAAAACTAAGTTCTCTTTACAAAGGATGCTTCAGATCAAATCTGGACAAAATCAAATTATTCCAACAAAAGAAAGATTTTAAAAAATTTGCTCTATATCTTCTTTTGGGCCCCATCTCTCCCTGCTCTGTATCTTCTATTAGGTCCCATCCCTCCCTCCTGAGGGGGCTGAGATCCATCATTAATACAAAATTGATTCCCCTTCACCAAGGCATGCTTCTGACCAAATTGGGACATCAAGTTTTCATACAGAAGAATTTTTAAAAATATGTTTCCCCTATTGGGCTTGACCCTCCAGTCCCAAGGGGCCTAAACTCAAAGCTCTATTTCCAATATTCGACCCTATCCTTTCCTCCCCATGGGGCTGAGACCCACTGTTTGTACAAAATTGATTTCCTTTCACCCAAGAATTCTTCAGACCAAATTTGGTTAAAATCTGCTCAGCTGTTCATTACTAATTGTGTTTTTATAGGAAAAGTTGACAAATAACCTATATTTCCACTACGAGGCCCCATCCCACTAGCCAAAATGGGGTCAGATCAATCATTTAAACAAAACTAATTTCCCTTAATTAAGCACTGGTCAGAACAAATTTGAACAACATCCTGCAATTCCTGAAGAGCAAGGTAGATTTTAAAGAAATTGATAAATTTTCCCAAATGGACCTACCCCTCATGCCCTGGGGAGTGAAAACCCACTGATCATCAACAATTATTTCAGTTTCCCTAAAGGATATTTCAGACCAAATTGGTGAAATCTGTCCAGTCTTTCACAATAAAAGGTAAAATAGTGATTTATAAGAAAAGTTGATAGACGCCGGACGCTGCTGTATCCATATAGCTCACTTGACCCTACCTGCCAGGTGAGCTAGTAGTTAAACATCAAGACGAAATAGTGATAGAATACTTACTGCCTGGTTCACAGTAGGCATTATGTCTGATAAACAGGTATACTGCTATGAGGAATGATGTGATGTTGAACAAGAACAAGCCAACTTTGTATTTATAAGAGGTCTTTTCCTGTGAATATAAAATACAGACCACACCTTCAACATTTAGTGATACATGTATATAATACAGACAGTATCTACAACATCTAATGATATATAATACAGACAGGTTTATTTCAAAACCAATCACTCTTGACCTTAGACTCTTCCATCTTGACTCCAGACTAATAAGATTTTTAATCACTAGAAGCTTCCATGTATTTAAGTGTCATATAGGAGTACATAAGACAACCAATATACACCAGTTGTTTGTACGGACAGACAGAGGGACACATTCATGTATGGTCTGGGTTAGATTGTCGAAGTTACAGACAGGTTCTCCTTAATTAAAGCTTTGACTTACTATAATACTCATTTGGACTCCATTAGCGGTACGACCCCATTTGAACAATATGCAGGATACCAACATGTACACAAGGGAGGTCACCATAAACGTTACGAACAGCTTCTCATGGACACCTGATGAAAATATACAAAAATCTTCAACATGAAGTCTTCATTGTATATAACTGCTAACAAAAAATGCAATACCACAGTTTGTCAACATAACACATGACTTAATGATATCAGAGTATCTGAGAATATTTCCTGTCATCCAATGTTTACTCAAATGGTATTGTTATCACTATCTATTATCAACCATACTACACATATACTAGAAATCACAGTCAACATGTCAATGAAATTGTACCTCCTGGGTACAAGACTGTACCTCCTAGGTACAACATTGTACTGCCTGTGTACACAATTCTACCTTCTAGGTACAAGACTGTACCTCCTGGGTACAACATTGTACTGCCTGGGTACACAATTCTACCTTCTAGGTACAAGATTGTACCTCCTGGGTACACCATTTGACCTCCTGGGTACACCATTTGACCTCCTGGGTAAACCATTATATTACCTGGGTACACCATTACACCTCCTGGGTATACCATTTTTACAGCATGACATTTCCTGGCTACAACATTGTACATCCTGACTACAACATTGTACATCCTGGCTATACCATTTCTACTAAAGTCACAATCATCATGTGAATGAAATTATACCTCCTGGGTACACCATTTCCTGGGTACACCATTTCCTGGGTACACCATTAAAAGCATATTTGAACATTTGATATTTACTGTTGCGGTGTGTAAACTATACTTACATGCTTTTATTTGGTCAATTCTCAGCTAACATATAATAAATCTTACAAAGAAAAAAACGCAATGTGTCCTAAGCTTGCTGCATCCTATTAAATTGTAGTAGGCTACCACAATCATCAGACAAGGGGAACAATAAAGTGCCACACATATCCTCCAAACATACTTCTTTGAGATATACTTGTCAGTTGTATAATAGTTATAACAGCATTGATTTTAAGTTGAAGAGATAAAGGGGCACCCCTACTAAAGCCAGGATTTACCTGGAGATATATACCTGTGTATAAATCTCACCATGATTTTCAAATGAAGAGCTATGTGAGAGCCTTATCAGACCTAGGATTTACCTGGAGATATATACCTGTCTATAAATCTCACCATGATTTTCAGATGAAGAAATAAAGGAGAGCCCCACCAAAGCCATGTTTTCTAAGATGTGGAGCAGGCTTGTAAAGGCAGCCACCGACTGGTATAGACTATTTCTCTGTCCTACATGTACTTGGGTATGGAAATTGTAGTAGGCTACCGCAATCATCAGACGAGGGGAACAATGAAGTGCCACACATATCCTCCAAACATACTTCTGAGGGGTGTAACCTCCTATAGCTGATGATATAGAGGGGAGATAATTTGCTACCTGGAAAAACAGAACAGCAGAAATGAGAATGCTACATTTAATAATAATCAAGTAAATATGACAAATAGTAAAATTTTTTATATAAAATACCAAACAAAAAACCAACAGGCATTGGAATAATACTAAACTAAAAGAATTGTGATCAGAACCTATGCCTTTCTTTTCTCCAGTAGCCTTGTTCCTATTTCAACCATCTTTCTTACAGATAAAGTAATTAATATGAAATTTCCTTATTTCGATATTTAAACATTTGACATACAAATCTATTCATCCACATTATTCACAGAATCAGAAATAATTGACCATATGCTGTATAAAATCTTCCTTGCTTCTCATTTAAAACTTCTGATCTACTTAGCTGTAAAATTATCTTAGATACCTCACTTTCAATCATGTTGATTGTAATAGAAAATTCCACATGACAACTGTTGCTATGGAGTCTGGATTTTATTGTTTTATAATTACACTGTTTAGCATTATACTTAAATCTAATAAACTTACTGTCATTTTTTTCACAAATTTAATTGATTATGCTATGAAAATACACCCCCTTAGTTTAAATTTCGAGCTTATTTCCAAAACATGTACACCTGCTTCAGCTATCTCACTCTGGTTTAAAATCCTTATTATCTGGCATTAGTAAAAGATAATTACATTGTTGCATTATACATGTATTTATCTATATACGATATGCAGCAAACATGCAACCACCTACGACAACATGTAAACAGCTGTAGCATCTCATAACATTGTGACTGACACGTGATCCTAGCACACAGCTGTGGAATCTCATAACATTGTGACTGACAAGTGATTCTAGCACACAGCTGTGGAATCTTAAAACATTGTGACTGACATGTGATCCTTCCACACAGCTGTGGAATCTTAAAACATTGTGACTGGCAAGTGATCCTTTCACACAGCTGTGGAATCTTATAATATTGTGACTGGCAAGTGATCCTTCCACACAGCTGTGGAATCTTATAATATTGTGACTGACACGTGATCCTAGCACACAGCTGTGGAATCTTATAACATTGTGACAGAAAAGTGATTATAGCACACAGGTGTAATTTAGTCTGTAAAAAGTTTCATGTATGTTTGGTCTAGTAACATAAATCTTGTATCATTAAATGTATAACTGACAGGCAATCTCAGTACACATCTGTAAAACCCTTTATTTTGCACCTTTTACACTGGTGTTGACAAATCTGATCCCTGAAACCCGGAATATTGGTCAAGGTAGTTTTGTTTTCCTAAATTTGGCAGGATTCATACCATGAAGCTTTAATAATACATATACCATGCTTTTTCATCTTTTGTTTATAGAAGTCATTGAAGGCTTTGACAAATATGATCCCTGTGACCTTGAATAGGGGCTTAAACAAATTTGACCCCTGTGTGACTTTACAATTATTAATCTTTCCAAATATTAGGATTTTCAGACTTTTGGTTTACCAAAAGACATCTTTTACAGGTTTTGATTAATGTGACCCCTGTGATGTTAAATATGGTTCAAGTTTATTGCTTTTCGTAAACTTTGTCAGGCTTTATCCCAAAGACCTACCTGCTAAATAGTATGCTTCTATTAATCTAAGTAAATCAAAAGAATTTGTTTAAATTTAATATATCTAAAAAGTATTATTGGTGTACTGGCTGTTATTTGATTATATTACTGAACTGTAATATACTGATGCGCCTATATTTGTAACAAGAATATAAAGTATTAAACACCAGTCACAATATTGACCTTCTGTTTAGGAACCTGAATCAACAAAGTAAGATCTTATAATAACAACACAACATAGATGTTTATTTCTGTATTGATGATCATAACAAGTCATAATCCTAATCCTCATTACCTTCATTCTGTATATATCATAACATCCAAGTCATAATCCTAATCCTCATTACCTTCATTCTGTATATATCATAACATCCAAGTCATAATCCTAATCCTCATTACCTTCATTCTGTATACATATAAATAAAACACACAGACAACATATCTATAAATAAAACACACAGACAATATATATAAATAAAACACACAGACAATGGCTTCAATCTGATACTTAACAGATATTATTGGCAAACAACAAAGTCTTCAAGTTTTGACAGAAACATAAAAATTCAATATTTAATTCAAGACATTAAAAATGACAATGTGCATTCTGATTTCTGACTGTTCAATCATTGCTTGTAGATAACCTTATTCATTAGGCCCCTGTGGTTTGGATAAATCATTACAAAAGCTGTTGAATTTCAGTTACAGTCATTAACAGAAATAAAAAAATCTGCTTGAAATAATGTGGCAATGCTGTGCCAACTGTCTGCTGCAAATTTGTGATAGATATTAATATTTATGGAAATATTTACAACAGAATGAAACAAAAGTAATGCTGCAAAATTTTGTTGCAATATTACTGCTGACAGTTGCCATAAGCAAGTGTATATAAAACAAATCATATATAATAGATTTTAAAATTAGTGACTTACTGTCATGTTTTAATATGTCAATAAAAATCACTAAATTTCATATGATTTTTATAATCATTAATTTGAAGTTTAGATATTTTTCCAACAATATACCAATTAAAATTGACAGAACTTACATTGTTATGCATTGGTTACTACAATTCTCTTAATAAAAATACATAATTTCTGGATTTGACTATGGAACAATGAAGACACTGTTAGTGAAGATTAAGTGTAACTGTATAATGAATATCAGTCTGATGAAAAAAATGAGAATTTGAAGTAAAATTTATAGCGAGTACATGAATTGCAGTCTCCATGGTCAAACACCCACAGCAACTTTTAAAATTTTGACCATTTTAATACAATATACCTTCTATCTCCAATGTGAAAATACAAAACGCATGAATGAAGATAATAGATTTTCACGACATGTATACATAAACCTTGTACGTGAAAAAAAAAATCCAATTTGAATTGAAAACCAGATAGAACAAGAGATCCTAGAGGGATCTTGGCACCCACCATTGTTTGATCTTTATATGCTCTTTGAAAGTTGGATCTTTTCCCTTCTTTTCTCTTTCTTTTTTTTCTTTTCTCACAAGGAGAGACCAAAGGGAACATACGTAGGAAATTTGAGAGATATCCATTCAGCACTTATTAGGAAATAGCAATAACATTCTTAACTAGGCAAAATCCAAGATGGCTGCCTGTTGGCCATTTTGTTTTTCTGATCAGTCCCAAAATCAAAGGAGCAATAGGAGAGAGCAAGGGGAACCTACATATGAAATTTGAGAGAGATCCATCTCTTACTTTTTAAGGACACTGATAACAAACTTCATTTAAAAAATCCAAAATGACTGCCTGTATGCTATTTTGGTTTTTTTTTTATCAGACCCAAAATCAAACAGACACAACTAGGAACCAAAGGAAAGATCCATCCTGTACTTCTCAAGAAATAACGGTAACAAAAATTGTTTACGGACGGACATCTGATGATGGTGGGCTAAAAATCAAGTAATATGTGGTGCACAGTATTATGATCCATTCGAAGCTTGACTGCAAGAACACCAAAGGCATGAGGTTCTGCCTTTCTTCTGTAGTCCAGGCGCTGACCATCTGGACCAGTATCTTCCTAGATCTGTTTTGATAAACTAATTTTATTTCTCAATAATGCTGGATATGGCAGCATGTATATATATCTTGTAAACTGGATTTTGGTTTTGACAATCACACAGACTGAAAGGTATTAAGCAAACAAAATAAGCCATTGTGCTTAAGCTACAACAAATGAATTGAGAATTCTAAAGTCTAAACATACAACAGTGGAAATGTACTTGCCAATATCTTATACAAAAATGATTATGCAGCTAAATTCATCCATGTCTAATACATTTTACTACTAATTAAGAATTTCACAATTTGATAGCCAACTGTTCTGATGCATCATTTCATGCCAACACTGATATGCTATAGATATTCATGTTAAAAGGAAAGTGTAAACATACATTACATAGCTATACATATTACCTGTAAGTTCATAAGATATATCCCTTTAGTCCAGTCAAATTACACAAAAATTGCACAAACCATTGTTTGGGTTTAATTTGGAATATTTAAAATCGACATTAATATTACAGAAAAAAACTACCAAAAGTAAACTAAACTTTGGGAAACTGTTTTATGGCCCATATGGTATCAAGAATATAAGAAGTGATATTTTACTTTTATTTATTGTTGGTATCTCATATCAAGCATCACAGATTGTTTGCAGCAAGCTGCGATAAAAAAAACCTTTTTGCAATAGTTCTTAATTACAAACAGAATAGATTGCAGACTCTAAATTTCTGTAAGGGCTTGTACCTTTTATTTTACAAATCATTATCAACAATAACTGAAAAATAACTTCCATGTTCCCAATCGAAATTAAAGGTGATATCACCAACAATATAACCTTTTAAATGTATGCATACTGATTCGGAAAATAGTGAAACTGAATCAAACGAAATAAAACTATCAAGTTGAGGAAGCTTTGATATCGAATAACTTTCACCTATCCAACCGGACTCTTCGTGTAATAACTGAATACTATATCCACAATCGCTGTGACTTCTACGGTAAGTCATTAACAATGTAGTTATCTTAAGCCGGGCTAACAGTACGACAAACAATGCAGTACATGCTAAGCTCTTATATAAAGTGATCAGTCAGCTTGACTACCTTGGCCTACAGGCTGATGTGTTATGCTGATGTTGACAACTTACCCTGCAGTGAGTGGCTGTCGACGACTCAAAATCATTCATAAGCGACCATAACACACAGAACACAAATCCAAATAATGGTAAAGATAACACAATTTTCCCTAAAAAGGCGAATTGCACCTGGAAAAGCACCTTATTTGTTGTCTGACTCGACATATCGATGCCGTCAAATAGGCGAATCAATGTTAGAAATAAGCTTGACTTGTGAAGCCTTGAAACGATGCGTCCGACTGACGATGAATTGGATCGCTTGCCATTAGACGTTCAATGCTATGCAACCCGTATTGCAGCGAGACGATGGATGGATACGAGAAGGAGGAGTCGCGAAGACGAAAAATCTGTCAACCAACCAACCCCTTATTCATTCATGACCCCATTGGCTGTAAAGCTATCAAGCTTATCGCGATAAATGTTACCATGTACCCGTGAAACGAAGGATAGTGTCTCTGGGAGATCACAATGGATCGTTGCACACCGGTAGTTTTAATTCACACATCAATACAGAGTGGTTTGAGTATTCACTGGTTGAAAGTTAGTATCATACGACGAAAGCCACTTTTAGCAGAGTTATGAGAGAATGTTGTCAATCTTACAAAACAAAATCAATTTATAAAGCATTACGTTAAAAGCATTCAGAGACCTATATAACATGCTATTGACATTATATCGGTCTTTTTAGATGATCACAATTCACAATGCTCTATTATAATACTAATGAAAAAGTACCTATAGATAAAATACATCGCTTAATGACCTTATCCAGGGTTTTGGCACTCAGGTTTAATATAGTTCTCTCTTTTTTAACAGTATTTTATTTAAAATTTAACATTTAAATAGTATCAAATCAATTAAAATATTGTCAAGAGTTTTTTTTGTAACAAGCTTATAACTTATGTAAAACGATATCCTTACTAGTTATTGGCATATATATATAAGTAGTGCAATCATGTTTGATTGAAGAAGGAAGGTTGGTGTTAACATTAATAATACTGTCCGACCTCTGATCCTGTGTTTATCAATGTACAACTGCTATCGGTGGAAATTACATAAAGATAGAGCTCAATAAGGGTTATTGTAATTACATACTTCATAACCTTGTCCATCAATTCAATCACATAAAGATAGAGCTCAATAAGGGTTATGGTATTGTAATTACATACTTCATAACCTTGTCCACCAATTCAATTACATAAAGATAGAGCTCAATAAGGGTTATTGTAATTACATACTTCATAACCTTGTCCACCAATTAAATTACACAAAGATAGAGCTCAATAAGGGTTATTGTATCGTAATTACATACTTCATAACCTTGTCCACCAATTCAATTACATAAAGATAGAGCTCAATAAGGGTTATTGTATCGTAATTACATACTTCATAACCTTGTCCACCAATTAAATTACATAAAGATAGAGCTTAATGAGGGTTATTGTAATTACATACTTCATAACTTTGTCCACCAATTAAATTACATAAAGATAGAACTCATTAAGGGTTATTGTATCGTAATTACATACTTCATAACTTTGTCCACCAATTAAATTATAAAGATAGAACTCAATAAGGGTTATTGTATTGTAATTACATACTTCATAACTTTGTCCACCAATTAAATTTACAATAGGGTAAGTAATTACATACTTCATAACCTTGTCCACCAATTAAATTACACAAAGATAACTCAATAAGGGTAATTGTATTGTAATTAGTTACTTCATAATTTTGTCCACCAATTAAATTACATAAAGATATAACTCAATAAGGGTTATTGTAATTACATACTTCATAACCTTGTCCACCAATTAAATTACACAAAGATAGAGCTCAATAAGGGTTATTGTATTGTAATTACATACTTCATAATTTTGTCCACCAATTTTGAATAAAAATTATTTTGTAGTAAGAGTTTTCATGATGATCGCACTCATTGTTACTTTGAGTTTATTTTGGTATTTAAAGGAAATGTGTATTTCTGTCCATGCTTCTTCATTGATATTGAATATTTCATTCCATTTAAAATGTTTTTTGACTCTTATTTCAATTTCTCTATTCCAATATTTTGCTAAAATTTGTTTTGGTCAGAATATTCCATGATAATACCCCACTTTCCTAATTCATTTTATATCCGTCTAATCCAAGTTCCTTTAAGTGTCATAGCACTGAAAATGAAACGCAAACACAAAAAAAATAAAGTCACTTTCTAATCACACACACAACGTCGAAAATAAATGAGCGCATACTGCTAAACTGTGTCTTCCTCCTCTTCCTCCACACCAATTGTCATCTCGCCTTCTTTTTCAGAATGGAATTTCCTAATTTCCTCCTGAAGTTGACGTCTCGTGGCTTTGTCACGTCGAAGGGTCTGTGTCCCTACACCAACAAATGAACACTGCGTCCGTGTGGCCATGGTGCTACTGGCACAGCCTGTCAGTATTCGGTCATCTGTTGGTGACAGACTGAACCGGAAACGTGATGAAGAGAGATTTATAAGAGGTCTTGGATTTCATTATTGGTTGTGGCCACACTGGTTCCCCAAGCAACATGCACTTCACACGTGTGGTTGGAATGAAGCCTATGTCGGAGGATGCCTTTGCAGGCGTCAGCGAGGTATTTTCCTACGACAACTGTGTTGATTGTCTTCTTTTAGGAGAAGTGATCAAGGGATCTTAAGGGTCATTTTTCGCTAGCTACGCTACGTTGATGAACTGCCATCAGGCAAATACATAAATTACTTTTAACGTGTTCATACTATAAGATTTATTTAAAAACCGATCGATGAAGTACCAATATGTGAAAAAATATCTACAGATACGACCTCAAAGTCGCTCACCTGAAATAACCGACATGTGTATCGGACATGTGACTGCACTTCCGTTTCTGAGGACAATGACATCACAAAATCACAGAGACGCTTCTTTGATGAAAAAATAATATGGTGCGAAAGTGGTGGAGATTTGTGTCCTGCTCCGAGTCCAGGTATAATGGTACGCTAAATCTTGCAACGACGTCTTCCACCATAGTAACAGTTCCAGTAATAACTTATTGATTTGGCGTTGCAAAAGCCTGTGTCCACTTAATAATCACATATGGGCAATATTTACCTGTTCCTGTCTTCCGTTTCCGGTAAAAGACGCAAGGTGTCTAACTTCAGTCGTTTCATCGGTACGCAGCTTTGAGCCATTTGCATTGGAACCATCCGGAAACATCCTGGCCCTTTCTGCGTTTCGAGCATACTTATTTGGCTTAGTTGGTAGAGCCGGTCGATTATCGCGCCAGAGATCCGGACTCGATTCCTGACCGTGGCACTCGATAGGAATGTGTTTTCCTTGTTCTTTCACACTGAGGCCCAACGAAATCCCAGGAATTGTGGTATTTGGAGTCTCGGATTGTGATTAAGGAAATCTCGAGGAAACCAGAGAGAGTAGTGTAAAAAGGAGCGGGTCGATGTGGTTTGTACATATTAAAAACGGTTTCTGTCACTCAGCTAACGGAGCGTGCTTCTTGACTCAGTTAGTATAGCCGGTCGTTTATCACGCTGGAGACCTGGTCGGAACACTCTACAGGACAGAAACCGTGTTCGGTTCCTGGTCGGGGCATTCGACAGGACGGAGACCCTGTTCGGTTCCTAATCGAAGCATTCGACAGGACGGAGACCGTCTTCGGTTTCTGTTCGGGGCACTCGACAGGACGGAGACCTTGTTCGGTTCCTGGTCGGAACACTCGACAGAACGGAAACCGTGTTCGGTTCCTGGTCGGAACACTCGACAGGACAGAGACCGTGTTCGGATTCTGGTCGGGGCACTCTGCAGTATAGAGACCGTGTTCTGTTACGGGGCAGTCGACAGGAATGTGGGGTTTTCCTTGGTCTGTTACATTGGCACCCAACCTGAGTCTGGAATAATGATGAGCGTTACTTTCACAAGCCTCGCTGTAACCACTGGAAACTAGAGGACGAACTGTTTCCTAAAGTGACTGTTTACCCAGTTGCGGACATCGCGTTGCAGCCCTGGCTAATGTTACGTGTTCAGACCTTCTCCAGTGTCCTTTGTGAAAAGTGTCTCAAAGACATTTGTCATGACACTGTCTCATGGTATCTTGTCTCATTTGGCATGGTACAAGTGTTTCCTTTCCTCTTGTTTTCCCAGCCACTGCAAGATATGCCATCCATCTTCACCCTGGATGTGAGCCAACTGCAAACAGTAACCATATTTCATCCAGACATGAATCAACACTAAAGCCCTGTCACCTTCTTGTTCTGAATTCATGGTCATTTGACCCGTTTCTTGATTCCCTTGACAGCTTCGCATTAACTGCTTGGCTTTGGAGGAGCTCGATTCATACTACCACATTGGAATGTTTCAGACCCAGTCGGTGATCGATACGGAATTTAAAATTAGATAAGGTTTCTATCCACTTTGTCAATTGTCCTTCCGGGTCTTTCGCTTGCATCATTCATCTCGGAACACTGTGAACGACGTGAACAATGATGAAACCTTCCTTTTCTGTAACAGAGTCCCTTCGCTCCGACTTTGTCATGGTCCGACTTGTAAACGATATTACTCTCCCCTGGCCATCGATACCTTGGGGTTGCAATTCCTTCTTTGGAAACAAAGTGACATAGAAATGAAACTTTCTTCGCAAAAAATGATGCATTTCTTGGTTTCATTTTCAATCCTGCCTTAAGTAATTTATCGAACACTAGCCGTAAGTTTACCAAAGCAGCCTAAAAAGTGTATCATCAAGATCTACCGGATTAATATCCGCTGGACCCCACGTTGGATGCCAAAAATGTAACATGTGGTCACCCATCTGATGTCAAGGTGACTCCAACAAAAACCAAACTACGAAATCATGTTTATTGATCACATAATGTTTTACAAAAAGTAATAAGAGACGTTACATTGAAGAAAACGATATCTTATTCAGCATCGTGGCCTCAACCAAGATAAAACAGACACCATCAAACACGCGCCGTGTCGGCTATTGCGGTCCGGCGTACAACGTCAGCCTGCTGCGCCAATTTCCCGGCAACCTTGCTAACCCGCGCTGACGCGCGATTCTCACCGATATCACCGAGTGAGCCGTTCACACCATTCCATGTCTAGACTGAGGTAAACAGTCTCGCCACTGTCAGCACCTGCTGCCTTATCACCAGACTGGCGAATAACACATGGCAAAGGAAGTCTTTTCAGACAGCTTTGACTTCAACTGTTTTGTTCCGGCTGCTGCAGTGTATATAGAAAGACCACATGACCGGACAGGGTCGCTCAAGACAGAACGCAGATCGCTTAACGCTTACAGCATGAGCTACATGTACATGTACATTAAACACATAAATAAATACAAATACAATGTAAACATAGAAAGAATATAATATGCACAACGCTTATTGCCACAATGAAAATAATTAAGGCTTACACAGTAACGGGTACAAGGAAGTAACGTTTCACATCCATCTTTTCAGTACTTTATGTCATATTTTACAACCGAAACATCAGGGTCATTTGAATACATGATAGTAGATGCGAGAATTATCCATATTTCCCAGTGTGTGTCAATGAGCTATAAGTCTTTCATTGTCGCACTTGGTTGGAATCCAAGCTTCACCTGTCATTACACCCTTGGGAGTATATTAACCAATACCCATCCTCGATGCTTCAGTGGTTACACTCACTACCGCTCTCTGCACCCCTGGAATATTTCAGGACAAAATTGAACGTTCATTGTGCCACACCTTGTGGATAAAACATGAAGGTTAGTTTGATCCTTTAACGAAATTCGAGGTCACACAACGGTGAGGTGTACTGGCCTTGAAGTTGGATGTCGCTTCTTTGTAATCTTCAAAGGAACGTATCAATCTGTGATTGGTGATTTTTTCCTTCCTGAAACCCGCTTTTGACCAATAAAATTACCTTCAATTTTCCTAGGAAAACGAAAGTGATTGTAATCTGAAGAGAGAAGCGTCCACCTCGGTTTTGTTCTGCCTAAATGCACGAAAACCATACCATAGCAATGAATTGTACAGTTTAGTGAAAGTATTATACAGAAGCCTATTGGCAGCTTTAGATATCAGTAAACACAACGCACGACTGGCAGACTGAGTTATACACCTGAGTTTGATAGAGTTATCAAGTGTTTATGAAAATACTAGACCTTGGTAACTGTAACATCCCATGAACCAACGTCTACTTCTCCATTCTTGAAAGGAAAGGTTGAGCGCAGGGTAGCCGTATTAAGAAAATACACTACGCGTACTTTAAATTCTGTTGAATAGTCATATGATAAGACATGCACCAATTTGATAAACATTTCACAAAAATGGAAGATCCTCTTCGGACTAAGCAATGATAGCCAGATCATCTGCACATAACAATGGACTCATTGTCCACGTATGTACTCCAAAGATATGGTACGAAAATTTGGCCAAAATTTAGATTTGGAATATGTTGGTATTATACTACATCAGAAGCACAATAGTTACATTATGACTGGACAAGATGGCTACCACATAGTGACTAGTGAAATTTAGTTATCGATAAATTTTCATCAGAGTTATTATATGAAGGTGTGGTTTTGCACCAGAAAACAAAATGTTCACAACCTACCGATTTGTGATTGGTTGAAATTACATTCAATCGGTCAACTGTTGAAATTCAGATGTCCGATTTTCAAAAAAAATAAATAAATAAAATAAATAAATAGATAGATAAATAAAAATTGTTGGATACACTGAACGATAAAGGAGCAGATGAATACTGAGAGAAAAGGTATCATCATGACTAACGATAAGAGCCACATATTATTATACATTATCTATCTGATGACCTTTTTTGATCGGCTAAAAGAAATATCTTGGTATAGTTACAGTTAAAACTGCGGAAATCTAATTGGGGCTTCAGGGATCTTCTGTAGATTAAATGTAGCAGGGAGAAAGCATGGACCAAACTTAATACCTGTCGAGAAACGCGATGTTGTTGTAGGCTCAAATCAAAGATAGATATCATTTTGTTTTGAAGTGCTCGGTATACTCTGGAATTACGTTATTTTTTTTAAAGAGAATATTATTGTAGACTGAACATCTGTCTTATTTTCAGAAAGAAAACTCAGCATTGTTTATTATAAGGCAATTGAAACTAAGACTTCAGATTTTTAGTCACTTCATGTGT
Organism: Ylistrum balloti; assembly: GCF_031769215.1. Lineage (NCBI taxonomy): Eukaryota > Metazoa > Mollusca > Bivalvia > Pectinida > Pectinidae > Ylistrum > Ylistrum balloti. The sequence goes on from NW_026782886.1 coordinate 330,497, forward strand.
ACCTCATTTTTGTTTCCTGCATTTTTGGCTTACGATATATTTTTTCAGGAAAGACTATTGTGATCCTGTATTCTGACAGAACAGTTCTGGAGTGAAAATTTTCCCGTCAATGTTTGTAATTGTCTTGTAAAAAACCATGTAAACGCCGTCTCCATTTGAGATGATGAATTATTAACTGTAAAGGTTCCTGTCATCAAAGTCTCGCCGTTACACCGAAGCGCTCACAAAAGGGGAAAACTCGCACAAACTCCATATCGCAGACACCATCTTTTCACTATGGTGATATGCTTGTAGCCTTTATAATAAGGATATGGCGATATCATGTAGTCAAACTTTTTATGTAATTATAAATCGACATAACGAATTGTTGAGATATGTATCACGATAATGAATAGATAATAAATATCACTTGATCATTTGGAGATATCACCTATTCTGTTTGGTATGGTGATATCACCATTATATTCTCGGGAACCTTTACAGAAATTACTGATCCTGACACCTACTAATTTTGATGATATTGCCAATTCATTAAGTGATATAACTATAACGAACAGGTGATATCATTACTTGTATAACGAACAGGTAATATCAGTACTTATATAACGAACAGGTGATATCATTACTTGTATAACGAACAGGTGATATCATTACCTATATAACGAACAGGTGATATCAGTACATGTATAACGAACAGGTGATATCAGTACATGTATAACGAACATGTGATATCATTACTTGTATAACGAATAGGTGATATCACTGTAACGAATGGGGGATATAACCGTAACGAATAGGTGATATAACCGTAACGAATGGGTGATATAACCGTAACGAATGGGTGATATAACCGTAACGAATGGGTGATATAACCGTAACGAAGGGGGGATATAACCGTAACGAATGGGGGATATAACCGTAACGAATGGGTGATATAACCGTAACGAAGGGGGGATATTACTTGTATAACGAACAGGTGATATCATTACTTATATAACGAACAGGTGATATCATTACTTATATAACGAACAGGTGATATCAGTACATGTATAAAGAACATGTGACATAATTACTTGTATAACGAACATGTGATATCATTACTTGTATAATGAAGAGGTGATATCACCGTAATGAATGGGTGATATAACCGTAACGAATGGGGGATATAACCGTAACGAATGGGGGATATAACTATAATGAATTGCTGATATTGTCATAATGATAAGGCAATGTCACTCTAAGGAATACGTGATACAAACTGTCGTGTAAGTGATATTATTTCAGTGAATTAAAAAGTAAAATTGCAAGCCATGATGCCAGGTTAATCTTGTTTGTTATGTTGACACCAAGATATTAACCTCAGGAGACTGATTCAAGTAAACATCTATGAAATGGGTCAAAGGATGGTATAACCTTTCTGGTCTGTTGATTTGCTTATCGTTTACCTGGGTTAACTTCCATGCCCTACTAAGACTCCAAAGATTCCAAGTAATTTTGATAATATTTGAGCACATGATGGTTATTATAAGTTAATGATTAGTGAAGGGGAGGATGGTTGGTGTGTCGCCTTCAACCTGATGTGTTCGTCCAATAATACGTGACCTCTGGCATCATATAGATGAGGACTGTGGATCAGATTTTCGTGTCTAACTTTGTAAAGGACCTTACTCTAACAATATACAAAAGACTGAAGTCTGATATGTTACGGGATTGTGTGGCCTTTGTTAGACCTGTAACATTTTGAACTGTTTTTCCCCTGAGAATGATATCAGATGTCAATCATCTCCGATGTGTTTAATAAGATTTGATATGATTTTATCCATTAACTCACCTTGCACAGTGCACATGGTACTGAGATCGATCCGCATTTCTCGCCGTTTTTATAGAATATTTCAACACTATGCTGACCAGCTTAGTCGATAGTAATTGGTATAATTAAGCGACTAGTACATTCGGAGTTCTTACAGGACTAAAGGTTTGATATAATATGAACCAGCTGTTTCAGTGTATTTAGGTTCCGATATTGTTTCTCGATGACAGGTAAAGAGGACACGTACTTGGGTAGAATAATACTCGAGTCTGTTGTTGTTGTTTCATTTTTTTTTTACTTATACTATACCGGTACAGTACAAAGGGTCTCACTAGTTTACCTGTATTACAGCACAAAGTGTCTCACTAGTTTACTTGTATTGCAGCACAAAGTGTTTCACTAGTTTACCTGTCATAAAGCACAGTGTCTTACTAGTTTACCTGTATTACAGCACAGTATCTCACTAGTTTATCAGTATTTCAGCACAAAGTGTCTCACTAGTTTACCTGTCATACAGCACAGTGTCTTACTAGTTTACCTGTATTACAGCACAGTGTCTCACTAGTTTCTCGTATTTCAGCACAAAGTGTCTCACTAGTTTACCTGTATTACAGCACGAAGTGTCTCACTAGTTTATCTGTATTACAGCACAAAGTGTCTCACTAGTTTACCTGTCATACAGCACAGTGTCTTACTAGTTTACCTGTATTACAGCACAGTATCTCACTAGTTTATCAGTATTACAGCACAAAGTGTCTCACTAGTTTCTCGTATTTCAGCACAAAGTATCTCACTAGTTTACCTGTATTACAACACAAAGTGTCTCACTAGTTTATCTGTATTACAGCACAAAGTGTCTCACTAGTTTACCTGTCATACAGCACAGTGTCTTACTAGTTTACCTGTATTACTGTACAGTATCTCACTAGTTTATCAGTATTACAGCACAAAGTGTCTCACTAGTTTCTCGTATTTCAGCACAAAGTGTCTCACTAGTTTACCTGTATTACAGCACGAAGTGTCTCACTAGTTTACCTGTATTACAGTATAAAGTGTCTCACTAGTTTCTCGTATTACAGCACAAAGTGTCTCACTAGTTTACCTGTATTACAGCACAAAGTGTCTCACAAGTTTACCTGTATTACAGCACAAAGTGCCACACTAGTTTACCTGTATTACAGCACAGTCTCTCACTAGTTTATCAGTATTACAGCACAACGTGTCTCACTATTTCACCTGTCATACAGCACAAATTTTTCCATCCATTAAATTATCTTAGAGAAATTGATTCACACATAATCTATTTAAGAGTGTGTACATAAAAAGAAACATGCAACAGTAGAATTATGCATTTGTTTTATTCTAACAATCAGATGAAAAACATCTTACTTAATCACATAGAAAAAATGGTTCATCATCAAACAAAACAAAAAAATACAGGTATATCTCACATGTCTCTATGTCATCAGGATTAAACACATATGTTACATGTATATCTCACATGTCACTGTCTCAATATCATCAGGATTTAACACATATGTTACACATATATCTCACATGCCACTGTCTCAATATCAACAGGATTTAACACACGTTACATGTATATCTCACATGTCCCTGTCTCAATGTCATCAGGGTTTAACAAATATGTTGTGTCAATTATATTTATTGATCAAAAAACCAGTTTCTAAAGATGTTATTACTATATTTCTCAAAAATTGCTTCTTTTTGTTTAAAAAAATAATATATAAAAAAGTTAGAAATCATAATTTTAACCGCAAAATGGTGGATGGAAACAACTTTCAGAAAATATCTGGAATAAAGCTACCATATATGGCTATTCTGGTTATGGACAAAGTACAATAACATACAGACGTCAGAGTAGGTAAATTGTTAACCAAGAACAATATGGTATGTTATTTTCGCAGTCAATAAATTTTCATAATTTTCACATAAATCAAGAAAATCAAATTTTTTACAGCTTAAAATTTTGCTATGCGCCATTAACTAGACATCATATTTTGTGAATAAACAAGCTATGTACGTAAAATGTTCTATACAGTTCGGCAGCATTATGTTGTTGGGCTCCAACAGGTCTTTTTTTTTTTATCTTACTTGCATCAACATGTGTACATATAATCTCTCAAATCATACCATCATTATGAAGGGAGCTGGTTACTTCATTCAAACAAAAGTTTTATATTGCAGATAATATTTCACACCTCTAAATATTTCATGGATCAAATTTTTGCAATCATAAAAATGACCTGTGAAATCACTAATATATCATCCCCAGGAAAATAACCACCTATATATATATGGTGTGTTGTTGACGACCTTAAATGGATATATGAATATACCAGAAGCTAAATGTTACAGGGAACATAACCTTTTCAGGCGGCTGGTCAAGGAGGCCATCTGGACCAGTGGGCCAATACTAAACAGGGACAAGAGGGGCCATAGACTCTCACACATCTATGATCACATGGTAAACAAATCGTAGATGAATTGACCACAATACATTGTTATCATCTTGTGAATGTTTTTTCTATTTTCTTCCATACTGTACATAGAATTATAATATAGAACAGCTGAAAAAGTTGTATTGATTCTATAATATTTTGTAGGTCAGAGCTAATACGTTTCACACTGGTCATTTGTCTGATGAAGGTGACAGTGCAGTCATCGAAATGTCACATTCCAATCTTCTACTGGTTGTACTATAAGAACGTCTGTTCTATTGACATTACCAAACTGAAGAAAGTATTTTGTAAAATGACTTTAAAACACATAATGTTAAGACAAGTTATATATATAGGGACCTTCAACATACGTTATTAAGAGTCCTCATATGACTGTAATAATACAATGTTATGACTAGTCTTCATACAACTTTCAATATACAATTTTACCTACAACTTAAGCAAGGAAAACAGTTCATCTATCTATTACATTCAGAGGAATATAGGAATAAAATGCTACTCAGTCAAGTTATAAACTATATACATGTGAAGTTCACTGCAAAGTTGTCTCCTAAGGAGGCCTAGTAAGTTAAAACTTCTAATTGCTTAAACAATCAGGCCATGGAATGCTTCAGCAATTCAAAATAAGTCGAGATGAGATTGACTGCTCCGCCATTCTCGAGATGTTTAAGTCAAGAAGAAATCCTGAGTGGTAAACAAGTGATACTAGAGAGTTCTTGGCGTCCACAAGTGTCTTAACCTGTTTGTTTTCTTTCCTATATTTTAATTATATCAAGCGAATGTTAATGGATTTTGACCTATACCAAACTCATCTGAAATTTGACTAATATGAACCAAATTACCAAATTTTGTTGAATTCTGATAGCAAATTTTATACCAAATTTGGCTCAATTCAAGATGATGGAACAATAGGCATTATCTATCTTGAGAATATTAATGGGAGGAAACCAGAGGACCAGGAAAACCCACATGGTCGGGCAGGTAATCCCATACCTTTTCATGTCCACTAGGTAAAAGCCAGTGTGTTACCACTGTATCACCTTGCCGCCAACATCACAATCTGTATGGTAACTTGATATTACATAGGCATATACACAATGTTCACTCAATTAACATCCTCACAATTAGAGAGTATGCTGAAGAGAAATAACCAATGTATATAAAATATAATTTGACATAACTGTTATAAATCATCATGTTATAATGACTCTTCATATCACCTTACAATGTACAATGTGCATAGTAAATTCATCATGAAATTTTAATTGAAAATTGTGTTAAGATGGGAATGTACAGTTCAACTGCTGGAGAAGCATAATGATAGCACTGGTAATAAAGACAGACTCTGTGCAAAAAATAGGAGGCCAAAAGTAAGTTTTGTATCACTGACCAAGTTTAGTTCATTGAAACTGCTTCATCTAAACTAAGGGTAAAGCATTTTAAAGATTTACATCTGTTTCCAAATTCAACAAATTTAAACAACGAAATCTGCTCCTCTGGCCCCAGGGAGTCCAGGGTTAATGCTGACTATATCTCTCTGCACCCTTGGAACACGTCATGGCAAAATTGAAGGCACAAGTGAAGTTATTTAGTTGGTCTAGAGAGGGTTCCAAGAGAGAAAACAAGAGGCCTTAGCAGCATTGACAGTCACCTGAGATAAGTAATATTGATTACAAAGGTTAAAGGGTAAGTATTTTTCAAGAGAAATTGACTATAAACTGACCAATCACCGGCTGATAAACTCCTTGAAGATAACAAAGAAGAAACTGCAAAGCCATTACAACATATTGTTATACCACCTCGAGATTGATTTGATGTACATCAAAGAATCACAATAGTCTTGTTCACAAGGTATCTCGCATGGAACCTTCAATTTTGCCATGACATGCTTCAAGGGTGCAGAAAGCGATAGAGAGCATAACCTCTGGAGTATTGAGTATGGGGAAGCCTAGACCCACTAATTATAAAAAACTGATTTCCTTTCATCCAAGCATCCTTCAGTCAAAATTTGGACAATATCCTGTAACTCCTGAAGAACAAGATAAATTTTATAGATATTGGTAAATCTTCCCTATTTGGCCCCGCCAACCATTGGTTTCCTTTCCCCAAAGGATGCTTCTGACCTAATTTGGTTACACTCTGTTAAGTCTTTCATAATTAGTAGTGATTATTAGGAAAAGTTGTCAGACAACAGATGCCACAGTATCCTCCCTATTGCTCACTTCTCCTTTCTGTCTAGTGAGCTAACACATGGATATACAAAGTTATTTATAAAGTAAACCAAACACATACTTTTTATTTGAATATGAAAGAAATTATATAGCACCAATCCTGAAAATTTTGAAGTCTCAGTTTGAACTTCATATAAAAAAACATGAGTATAGCTATTCACCAACTAAACCAAAAGTTGACTTCCTTTCTGAAAATGAAAGAAATTGAATGGCGCTAAAACTGAATACACACAAGGAAACAAAGTATAAGGTACAAAACCTATCAAAATGCTCAACTGACTTTGCTTGGTTGAAATTGCTTTACTAAATCTAAAGGAAAGGGAATTCTAAATATCAAACTACACAACACAAAACATATCTATTTTTCTATTGAACCCCTACCCTCTGTCCTTAAGGGGTTAACCAAACCATTAATACTTCCTACAAGAGAACCAGGATTTTAAAAAATTTGCTCTATTTCCAATATTGGCTCCGCCCCCTCTTGCACCATGGAGATGAGATCTTCCTACAGAATTGATTACCTTTTGCTTAAGAATGCTGCATGCAAAATTTGGGCGAAATTCAATTTCTCCTATTGGAGGAGTAGGATTTCAAAGAATTTGCTCTATTTCCCCTATTGGACCCCATCCCCATTTCCAGCAAAACTTATTTATGCAAAAGTAGTATATCTTCAAAACATGGAATTTTTCACAAAAATTGTTCCCTTCAGTTGCATAAAGGAGGCATGCATGGAGGCTAAACAAATTTTTATATCCTTCATGTTGTTGCATTTCAAATACAACACAATTAATTAAAGTAATTAAACACTCACATCAAACAACTACCTAAAACAAAAGTGGACGCTGACACTGGACAAAAACATCAGCATTAATAATGCCTTTCTTCATAACATACAGCTAAAATTATCAATAATATATGTATATTTTACAAATATAGCAACCATATCTAAATTTTGACCTTATATTCATTATGCATGTCCAAAAAGGACCTTATCAAAAACTAAAAAATGTAGATAACTGAGAGAAAATAGCACAAACAGAATGACAGTGTATGTAAGTATCACCAAATGATATCAAAAATATTCCTCACATTGTAAGGTAAACAAGACCTATAAACATGCTCCAAGGTTATAAATATCAAATGTTAAATTAAGAAATCAAGATTGTATAATGTAAAGTAAACAACAATGACGTCATAAACAAGAAGCCCAAGGGCCTTAACGGTCACCCAAGTTACAATGCTTCTTGTAACATGTCATAGATATGATTTTGTTAAACAAAGTAATAAAACTTTAACTATAGTGTACACATAAGCAAATGAAAAATTGTGTATACATTAACTACTGTCCCAAGCTATGGCTTCTAACCAAGTTAGCAATTTTTTAATTTTCCTTTATAAAATTTCCCATCCACGAACAATAGAACATCTTTGAAATTTCAGTCAAGAAACTTCCATCCTTGTAGAGTATTTGGTTCTACATTATTTTGGCATTGAGAGGAAGATTTATGAAATTTCACCCATTGACCCATTTTTGGGCCAGCCCAACAGCCCCTAGAGTCAATCGAGGTCAATATGTGCATCTCATTAAGCTGTCATCTTAAACTAAAAATTCTAACCAGGTTTGAACTACTTCCAATAGAAAAATAAACAAATAACGTTTAAAAATGTGATCTTCCTGTATTAACTATAGTAAACTTAACCTCATCCCCGTGAGAAAATGCATACAATTTTAGTAAAGTGTCTCAAGGCATTTCAACCCATTAAGATTATTTGATTCTACCACACCTGGGATTTTAGAAGAAGATTTTTTAAGTTTCAATCAATTTGACCCTTTTCGGCCCTGCCCCTCAACCCCCTTGGTTCCCTTTATTCATACGTTTTTTTATAAAATTTTATTGAAATTGGTTCTGGAGTTTTCCAGAAGAAGTTGAAAATGCTAAAAAGTTTACGACACATGGCAAATGGGAATTGTAATATGTCACCGTGAAACTTTGTCTCAGGTGACCTAAAATCAATAAAGGGAAAAACATATCATATCAAAACAATGTGCCTGAGTGAAATTGTAAACTCTTTCAGAAAATCCAAATAATAAATATACAGTAAGGTATGAATGTTTGTAAAGAGCAGATGTATCCCGTGAATGTTCGTAGAGTGCAGACCTATCCAGTGAATGTTCGTAGAGTGCAGACCTATCCAGTGAATGTTCGTAGAGTGCAGACCTATCCAGTGAACGTTGGTATAGGGTAGACCTATCCAGTGAATGTTGGTATAGGGTAGACATATCCAGTGAATGTTGGTATAGGGCAGGTGTATCCAGTGAATTTTTGGTAGAAAGCCGATGTATCCAGTGAAGTGAATGTTCGAAGAAGGCAGACATATCTAGTGAATGTTCATAGAGGGCAGAGTGTTCTTTTTAGACTTATGGACTTCATCACAGCTTCGTCTGAGAAATCTTGAGACAACTAAAGAAAAGACAAGAAGAAGATAACAGAACAATGGACATTTTGTTTACATAGAATGTATTGTTTAATTGTCATGTCACAATGTATAAAATAAAGCTGCTCACAATTTTAGTACCTCAGGGAAGAAATTTCATGACACGGTGTTCTGATGAAGTTTTAGGACAAAACCAGGATACCTAAAAATTACTAGAAACTACCTCCAGCCTGTTGTGATTGATTCTCCAGATTTTTACTCACCCTATCACATTGATCCCCTGTATGCACTCAGGTATCCAGGCAGGAGGCCTAGGGCTCATCTGGTCACCATTTACCAGTACATGGTGTTGGCTCTACTACCTATATAGAATTGTATCATAGGAATACTAACCAGTATAACTATGTAGATTTGTGTGATCACAGGAATACTTACCAGTATAACTATACCAGTATAACTATGTAGATTTGTGTGAAGTATCACAGGAATACTTACCAGTATAACTATGGTGATTACTTACCAGTATAACTATGTAGATTTGTGTGAAGTATCACAGGAATACTTACCAGTATAACTATGGTGATTACTTACCAGTATAACTATGTAGATTTGTGTGAAGTATCACAGGAATACTTACCAGTATAACTATGGTGATTACTTACCAGTATATAACTATGTAGATTTGTGTGAAGTATCACAGGAATACTAACCAGTATAACTATGGTGATTACTTACCAGTATAACTATGTAGATTTGTGTGAAGTATCACAGGAATACTTACCAGTATAACTATGGTGATTACTTACCAGTATAACTATGTAGATTTGTGTGAAGTATCACAGGAATACTTACCAGTATATAACTATGTAGATTTGTGTGAAGTATCACAGGAATACTTACCAGTATAACTATGGTGATTACTTACCAGTATAACTATGTAGATTTGTGTATATGGGAAGTTCCGTTACTACTGCTTACAGACACCTCAAGCTCATTAAAATCCAATATAACTGTCCCATTATAGGCAATGTTGGAAATGACTGTAAGATACTCTGCCAGGGCAAACCAGGTGTACACTGAGGTAGAAATCATCACACACTATTATGGTATTCATCACACAATATAATGGTATTCATCACACACTATTATGGTATTCATCACACAATATAATGGTATTCATCACACACTAATATGGTAATCATCACACACTATTATGGTAATCATCACACACTATTATGGTAATCATCACACACTATTATGGTAATCATCACACACTATTATGGTATTCATCACACACTAATATGATAATCATCACACACTATTATGGTATTCATCACACAATATAATGGTATTCATCACACAATATTATGGCAATCATCACACAATATAATGGTTATCATCACACACTATTATGGTAATCATCACACAATATAATGGTAATCATCACACACTATTATGGTAATCATCACACACTATTATGGTAATCATCATCACACACATTTATGGTAATCATCACACACTATTATGGTAATCATCACACACTATTATGGTAATCATCATCACACACTATTATGGTAATCATCACACACTATTATGGTAATCATCACACACTATTATGGTAATCATCACACACTTTTATGGTAATCATCATCACACACTATTATGGTAATCATCACACACTTTTATGGTAATCATCACACACTATTATGGTAATCATCACACACTTTTATGGTAATCATCACACACTATTATGGCAATTATCACACACTTTTATGGTAATCATCACACACTATTATGGCAATCATCACACACTATTATGGTAATCATCACACACTATTATGGTAATCATCACACACTATTATGGTAATCATCACACACTATTATGGTAATCATCACACACTATTATGGTAATCATCACACACTATTATGGTAATCATCACACACTATTATGGTAATCATCATCACACACATTTATGGTAATCATCACACACTATTATGGTAATCATCATCATCACACACTATTATGGTAATCATCACACACTATTATGGTAATCATCACACACTATTATGGTAATCATCACACACTATTATGGTAATCATCACACACACTATTATGGTAATCATCACACACTATTATGGTAATCATCACACACTATTATGGTAATCATCACACACTATTATGGTAATCATCACACACTATTATGGTAATCATCACACACTATTATGGTAATCATCACACACTTTTATGGTAATCATCACACACTATTATGGTAATCATCACACACTTTTATGGTAATCTCATCATCACACACTATTATGGTTATGGCAATCATCACACACTATTATGGTAATCATCACACACTATTATGGTAATCATCACACACTATTATGGTAATCATCACACACTATTATGGTAATCATCACACACTATTATGGTAATCATCATCACACACTATTATGGTAATCATCACACACACACACACACATTATGGTAATCATCACACACTATTATGGTAATCATCACACACTATTATGGTAATCATCATCACACACTATTATGGTAATCATCATCACACACTATTATGGTAATCATCACACACTATTATGGTATTATGGTAATCATCACACACATCACACACACTATTATGGTAATCATCACACACTTTTATGGGTAATCATCACACACACATCACACACTATTATGGCAATCATCACACACTATTATGGTAATCATCATCACACACTATTATGGTAATCATCACACACTATTATGGTAATCATCACACACTATTATGGTAATCATCACACACTTTTATGGTAAGCATCACACACTTTTATGGTAAGCATCACACACTATTATGGTAATCATCACACACTATTATGGTAATCATCATCACACACTATTATGGTAATCATCACACACTATTATGGCAATCATCACACACTATTATGGTAATCATCATCACACACTATTATGGTAATCATCACACACTATTATGGTAAGCATCACACACTATTATGGTAATCATCATCACACACTATTATGGTAATCATCACACACTATTATGGTAAGCACACACATCATCACACACTATTATGGTAATCATCACACACTATTATGGTAATCATCACACACTATTATGGTAATCATCACACACTATTATGGTAAGCATCAAACACTATTATGGTAATCATCACACACTATTATGGTAATCATCACACACTATTATGGTAATCATCACACACTTTTATGGTAAGCATCACACACTTTTATGGTAAGCATCACACACTTTTATGGTAAGCATCACACACTATTTATCATCCAAGAATTAATTATAGTGATCTTGTTGTGTATGTTTATGTTGGCAATTTATTAGCACTATTTTCTGTCAGGTAAATTTGGAATGTTACCAAGTGAAGCATTACCTCCTGAACTGACTTAATGTCTTTAACAACAGACAAGCTTTATGTCACCATACCTCCTGCTATTGATGTAACATGGTACAGTGCAAGTATCTCTTAATATATAACATGTTCTGCTCTGTTCACATTTTACTCTAAAACAGGACAGGCACATTGACAGGAGATTCCAGAGGAATGGTTGTCTCAACCATTGTATGATATGCATTAGTTAATCATAAAGTGGAATCTATTCTGTTTTTTATCTTCTTTTTAATTAGACCCATATTCAAATATGTAATGCTAGGGACAAAAGGAAATGTTAAGGTACCAATGAAATTTGAGATGATTCCTCCAGAACTTCTGAAAAAGTAGTGATAACACACTGTTATTTATCTACAATTATGTGACTTCCAGGATCAGCATGTATGTACAATACCTCTGTGGTTAAAAAAAACATAACCGTGAATGGTAGGAGAAATAATGAACAAGTGAAAAGTTATACTAAGGTTATGTTTAACATTTAAAATTCACAAATCCATGAACAACACTTACTGCCTGATTCACAATAAGCTTGATGTCTGAAATACAGATACACAGCAAATAGGAATGATGTAAGATTGAAGAGAAAAAGTCCGACCTTGTAGTGGAATGATTGCCTTTCCTGTCAAAAATAAAAAGTTTTATATCACATCACCCAATTTCAAATATTCAGTACATTTAAATGAATGAAAATTTAGGTTCGCACTTCATGTATAAACATTACCAAAAATAATTACTAGTTCTTGTTACCAAATATATTTCATTAGATATATTTACATATACCAAACTCAGATACAATTACGACAGGCAATTCAAATCTGGAGTCTGTGAATCTACTACATTACTGTATATGATACATGGTGCTAATTTATGATTTGGACATTGTAGCATAATCATCAATTTTTTTATTCATGCCACATCCCAGCCTCAAACTCCAATATCATGAATGTGCTGGTTAAGTAGCTATAGCAATTATGGGCTTGGAGATAATTTAAGGTGCCATAGGTTTGAGGCCAGGACAAGGTATGAATCAAAAATTGTCTTTCTTGGTTTAACAATGGTCAGTGTTTACTACATTAATCTAATACATAGAAGTTACAAAACAAGTGGTTGTTGTCCATAGTATTTCTTTCACTTGAGTTACCTTTTTTTCAAAAATTACATAAAACACTAGCTTTAGTGAAAAGTATTTGGTAACTTTGCAAAAAGACTAACCAGGTATGTATCTGAATTCCTCTGTTTATTAAAAAGCATGTTATAGCCACTAGAATGTAATTTTCTCTGAAGATTTGACAGTCTTTTCTCAAACTAGTCCAGTAATGCAACGTCTGAAGAGTTTCCAGTGGTTAAGTGACTAAATCTCCATATACTGAACATGTAAATGGATGACAAACAATAAGTAAACAAAGATTTAAATGAACAGACATTTCACTTGGCAACAAACACCAAACAGTGGCAACAGAATCAAAACGACGGACTCATGATGTGTAGAAGTTAAGGTGAGACACAATTAGTGCAATTAATATTAAATGATATATCTGTTTTAGTGCCTACCATATTAGTCATTGCCCTGTTATTGGCTGAGCGACCCCAATGGAACAGCATACAAGACAACAGCATGTGAGACAGTGAACACACCATAAAGGCTATAAATAGGTATTCGTGCATATCTGAAACATATATTGTTAAATATTTTGTTAATAACTATAATCTTAATTCTTGCAGATAGTAAGACTACAAAAAGTTAATATCACAAAATATATTTGCATTACAATTATCAAACTTACAGTGATCTCAATGATGCTACTTATGAAGCGCATTACATTTAGCTGTTGAGTTTTTCGGCAATCAGCTGTCAAAATTGTTTGCTGATCTTCAATATTGACTATAATCTGATTATAAAAACAGAACACATAAATGTATTGAGTATGATTTATATTTTGTTAAAACTTTGTAACTTCAGTAAATTTAAAGATACAAGTAATGGTGAATAGATAATAATATATCACACATCTTAAAAACGAAATAGTTAAAACCTACCTGTATATACAAGGTCTTAAATGAGGCTATTTCATATGAGTTTTTATGAAATGTGAATAAAATGATTTTTTATTTTTTTGTAAGCCTTAGCAAGCAAAAATTAAAATTTCAAGAGGAGTGCCATAAAATATTAAAGAAAACTAAAACACATTACCCAGAAAAGTAACATTTTGACATGTTTTAAATTAGTATTCCAAACCATATAACCTTATTACCTGTGGCTATAATATAAGACAGGAAAACACATGTTCAAGTACCTTTAAATAGCCTTTGAAAACTACTTTATTTTGAGGCTAAAAGTTAGAAGATAATCAATTAAAGTCAGTTTTTCTGGTTGCTCATTGTCATACACATAGCCTATGAATTACATGTAGTATGCTGTTGTTGGATGCATTGCTTCTGTATCTTCTATCATTTAACAAAAGTAAAATACTTTGTATTCCCTTTCATTACTCTGAAGTAAAAATTCTAATGTAAAAATGTCTCAATCACATTCAGTAGCTTTGAAACCTGACAAATCTCTGTCCATCATATATGATCCACATTATGTTATAAAGACATGCTCTATACATACCGCCATTGTCTGTAGATGATATGTAGGTTAATCCAACTAATGCCAGGATTTCTGTAATATGGAGGGAGCTAGCAATGGCTGCCAGATTGGTATAAATTATATTCTTTCTTCCTACATGAATTCTGGTATGGAAATTGTAGTAAGCAATAGCAAACATCAGACGAGGGGAACAATGAAGTGCCACACATATCCTCCAAACATACTTCTGGGGGGTGTAACCTCCTATAGCTGATGATATAGAGGGGAGATAATTTGCTACCTGAAAAATAGAGAAAAAAACAATAAATGTGTTGTAATCACAGACAGCTCCAGAATATATAAGACATGATCTGGTGGCTATACGACATGTATGTGCGACTAATAAAGTAAATAAATGTATTGTTTTACGAAGAAAAAGAGATCCAACGTCCAAGAGGTACGGCTGGTAAGTCCGGTATCACTCCAAAGCGAATTCCCTGAGGGAATACCGAGTCCGGTACCAAAGGATAGGTTAAAAAATCGGTAAGCAGGACCAGACAACGCCAATGAAGATCTTCTGTAACTTTATTAGTTGACTAGTTTTGGCACACTTGTATTGTTTGTAAAGTCCATATTGCACTACATACTTATAATCATACCACAGCTTGGAAGTAAAAAAGTGGTTCTAGGCCTTACAAGTGTTGTTTTAAAATAATTTGTTTCTGTAAATAGTGTTGTTTATCAAACATAAAGTTGAAAACCAACTTTCATGGCAATTGATCAATAAATAAAATTTCTTGGGGAACAAATAAAGAAATTCAATCAAATTTAATGCACTTTGGCATGTCTCACGTTTGCCTCCAACTGAGTCCAAAATCAAGATCAGTGTGACAGGAAACTGAATGGCCACTTAATAATGATTCTCAGATCGCTAAATTTTCTTAAATAAAGTGTGGATGATACAGATGTTAGTTATCACTGATACGTGTACAAGAATATTGGTAGCCATATCACCAATTCAGTAATTTCATACAGAATACAACAATCAATTAATAATAGCTGCTCAATGTTCTTAAATAAAGTGGGAAAGGACAATACCTGATGAATGTTACAGATCTTACTTTTATGCTCAACAATGGCTAATTGTTGAGTAGCACTCATTAAGAGAGGTATAATAGAAAAATTCTAGTTGTTTCGCTACCCCTTTGTTCCGGTACTCGGTCGTTTCGGTACTTAAGGAAGTTGTTTTAGTACTCATTTTGATACTTGTGAAACAAGCGGCCCATGGGCCTTAAGGGTCATGGGACTTCAACAACTTTCAGCAGGGAAGAGGGTTATTTTTTCTACTGTGAATGAAATCTTACTAAGAAGCTGTGTTCCATGATGCAGATGGTAGTTTTGGTGAGTAGGTAACAGTAACAAGTGTTACCTATTTTTTTACTATAAAGTTGGAGCTCAATCCAACAGGTGAAACTTGAGAAAAAGTTGAAATAAGTGTCGCATAGGAAAACCATGATTGTGCAATCATGTTACAAAATGGCCTCCCTGCCTGCTGTGCTGAAGTTTTTGAAGTTTTGACAGGGCCGAAAAATAACAAAACTTTGTTGGCTACCTTTCTTTTCTAACAGAGTTGCTGTTCCTTATCAGATACAATACACCTCTGTAAATGACTCAAGGACTACCAATAGTTGACCTTGCGGTCAGGGTCAAAGTTTGATGTGCAAAACTATGGCGGCATCCCTGAAAGCACCAAAGAAGGACACAGCTGTAGACTGCTTTGTATGCTATCGATCAGCGTAAAAATCCTTTGGGATATCTGAAATGTTATGTCACTGTTGTTGTAGCCAAATTACAATCAGTTATTAATGATATTACAGTATATCACCATGTCTCTCAAGAACACATCTGTAGTTGAAAGTGAAAGTACAAAATGTAAACATGAAGGTCGGTGACTATTTACTCAAATCTAATCTTCCACAATATAATCTAAAATGTTTATAACCATATAAATGAATGTAATCATTTTCCATATGAACAAACATTTATTTTCAAAAACATAATGCCTATAACAAACCAGAAAAATGATGAAATCCTTTGTTATTGGACACAAATATATTTTTCAAGAATCTTGAAATGGTGTAAGCCGTTTACAGAGGTGTTATTGGGGTACCGCAATGCACTCAGAGAGAGATTAGTGGTGTGTGTAGGTGTGGCTGAAGCACTTGTGTGTCCTCATTTGGACCCTGCCCCTAAGGCCCCTGTGGGCCGAGAACCAACATTTATACAAGCAAATCTTATTAAAAAGGTAATGACACCGTGCCATGGCATAAAGTTACTGATTTTCCGGACCTTGTGAGCTAAAAATCAGTAAACTAATATATTTTTAACTTCCACCAAGTTACTTGAATGTTACAATAAGGGAATGGAGAAATCTACATCAAAAAGAAGAATGACCAATTATTACACTTCATAGGTTTTCAGTTACCTTGCAGTGAGTGGCAGTTGATGATTCAAAATCATACAAAATGGACCATGTCACACAGAAGAGAAATCCACACAATGGTAAAAGCACAGCACTTTTGGCTACATACACAAATGGTATATGGAAAATCGCATCTGCATTCGTTGTGCCTGCCATGTCCTGTTCTGTGGAAGATTCTCTTGCAGTTCACCCTGGCAAAAACGTCCGGCACTATATCGAACTTGACAGCATAACAGTTATCAGAAGCAAGCAGATATACAAATGTAACGTCCTCTCAGTTAAATAAATCGACGGACACTTTCCTTTAAGGTTCTTTAGTGGTATATTTCACATGAAGCCTACAATATAAACACTGTATGAGACAGATATAGATAATGTGATAAATATTATCACATAAACATTCAAATGGAATGGAAATGGAATCACATAAAAAGATTTAACCATTTACAACTACTATCACACTGGTCAGTCCCTCTTACCGGATCTCAGTGGGAGCTGTATGACTTCTCCTGTGCCCTCGCTGTAAGTGATGGGATGAGGGGTTGTGGTACGTGAGGAAATGTGGCTGCGCATGCGCCTACGAGATTACTCGAGAGGCATGCATAGTCACTAGTGCTGGACAAAACTGTATTGCAAAGTATTGCAATATCCAACAAGATACTGTAGTACGTATTGCAATATATTTACTTTAGTTACATGCATGTAGTTTGATAGTAATTGTAACGTCACCAACAATCAAAACTTTCGAATACCGACTGGATAATCATTGGAGGCAAGCTGAATGTGTTCATAATCATGAACTAGACAATAACACACTGATCCATATTCGGGATACTAATTCTTTTAAACTCTGATCTGGATATATAGGCTTAATAAGCCCCGTGCGACGATTTACCCAAATAAAGCCAAATCATAACCAAAGATACCCTAGTATACCCAAAATCTACCCAAATATACAAAAATCTTACACAATTACCATCAATATTAACAATTTAATCTCCCGGTTATCATTTTTCAGGACAATAACGTTTCTCAATTGCGATTATCTCCCTTGAAAAGTGAAATCCTAAGCTTATCCAAATCGACCGACCATTTTTCTGGACAATTTAATGTTCATTACCATGGATGCTTCATTCCCCATGAGATTCTTAATTATGCCGCAATTAAGATATTTCATGATTTATTTGGTATATGGTCAAAACGGCCTCACTGCAATAACAGCCCTAGTGGAAATGGCCATACCTGTATAAAGTGTAATGTTGCGCTAGTACTGTGGTGATAGTATCGCATTAAGATGTTGATGATTAAAACAGATTTTGATAATTATATGGTTTATTTTATATGAACGTATCTTTTTTATACAAAAATTGTTTTCATGTGATGTATTTCATTTTTTTATATGAATTTCATATTGTTCAACTTTATTGTTTATATATCAAACGTTTTTTTGTAATTATATTTATATAATGATTATTTCCACATTTGCCACAATCAACTTTCACGATCTATGTGGGGAACTTTGAGAATATGCCATGCGTACTTTGTCTGAGAATTCAGAATTTTGAGAAATTTCGTGCAAATGGGACCAGGATGCTGCTTTAGAAAAAAATGTATGTAAATTGATATAGTAAATAATTTAACACATTAAAGGATTTGCGCTAGTCATTTGATTAAAACGAAAGATGCATATAACCAATATAATTTCATGTTATATATCAACAATTTACATACCGTAATTCTATAACAAATTGTAGAAGTGTATTTTACAGTTTATAATGGAGCGTCCGTTTCTGAACGTTCCCGCTTCATTTTTGTCCATTTTTGCCCATTAGCCTAAATGGTATTACAGAATTTATATGAATTGCCTTAGTAAAATGGAAGCTAAAATTAGACAAAGATAATCTATTCGATCATGTGTGTGTCGTTTATTAGTGATAAAATATATAACAAGATATACGTCCCTGATAATACAGAGCCCGTTCCTGTAAATCGTCGGGCCGTTTTCTCTCCCGTGATGACAATTGTAACCGAGATAACTACGGTATTCGGTAGATTTGATAATATTTGGTGTAGATTTGGGTATATTTTGGTACGATTAGGCTTTATTTGAGTATATTTGGGTAAGATTTGGCTTAATTTGGGTATATGTGTGAAAGATTTGGGTGTATTTGGGTAAATCGTCGCGTCAAGTACATTGTATATTATTATTATTATTTAAAATGCCTACTGTACAAGTGACGTTTTTGTTGTGTGATATGCTTCTTAATAAAATACTATGATTTTGCTTTCATTTATTCATTAGAAATGAACGTTCAACACAAATGCAACATAATTGTCATTAACAATAACAAATAAAAAAAGAATGTAACCCAGCCGATTAGAAGCTGAACACCGTTTCTAGAGAAGCTTGAGTGAGTACTCATTCCTATCCTTACACTCACCGAAGCCAGTAACTCGACGTGATGTATGTCAGTTGCGTACGATCATGTCAATATACTATTACAAAATGATTAAGGTTTAATATCTAGTTTATGCGATTTTAGCTAATCTTATATACGAACCTCATGTGCAATTTCGAAGCTGTGAATAAGCGGTTAGACGATTTACAGAATCGGGCAGAATCGGACAGGATCGGAATAGAACAGTGCCGTTTCAATGATTTCTTTGTATGAATTTCTTTTGTATTGGTATTATCATATGTTACACATGATGAATAGTTTTTATGGAAAAATGAAGACGTATTACATAAAACACTCATATCTGTTTTGGTCGCGCAAGACCGAAAGACGATTTACAGGATCGGGCAGAATCGGGCGGTTTGTATGTATAATTTGGGCATTAAATTGTTCTTAGTGTAAATATTTTGTTTTTAACTGATCATTATTCAAATATATTTCAACTTGACCAAAAATTGGCGAAAATGTATTTTTCTCGCAGAACGTACTATGCCGCGCAAGACCGAAAGACGATTTACAGGATCGGGCAAAATCGGGGTAGAATAGTGCCGTTTTATTCATTTTGATGCATTAATACCATAATATGTTATACATCATGATAAGTTTTTTAAGGAAAAATGAAGACGTATTACATAAAAAGTCTTGAAACTTCCTTTCCCGCCATTCCTCAAGTATATGTGTACGTAAAAATTATATTTCTCGTTTGTAAAGCCAATTCAAAAGCAGATTTTGTTCTGAAAATATGGTTAGGATAGCAGTTGTAGGATCCTCGCATATAAGGCGATTGAATCATAAGGATGAGTTGATCTGTGGCACCACAGTATCCAAATTCTTTGGGAGAAGTGATTGTATAGTTAACTGCATATACGATTTCATGGCTGTCTCGCGCACATGAAATCCTGTAGATAGTAGAGGCATATAGGAAAACAACTATTGAATTGTTGTTGACATGACCAATATGTTTCTAAATTTAGTTTAAATGAAATATTTTTAGTGGATATTTGGATACATAAAATAATTTCTATACCTTTTAGTTAAAAGCCAGAAGCAGTTTTCACACATCTAAATCATACAATGAAAAGATGTGTAACGCTCCACACCTTGTTAAAGTTTTGTCTTTAGCTCCACACCGAGGTTCATTTCTCATCAAATACAAAAAGCATAGAATATCTATATATAACCACCCAAACAGATTTACATACAGTTTAAATACAGTTAACTTGAATTTATTGATTAATTGCAGCATGTTAAATTTCTGCTTAGCTTCAAACTTTATAAGTTGTCATCATAAACCAAATTTGGAAAGTTTTTCATCTTTGTATGGCCATTCCAACACATTTAAATTTTTTTCACCTGCAGTTTACTGCTGTCAACTGGACTTTAGTTGATAACTTGTGCCATGTTTAGAATTAATTGTTTAACTCCGGAATTTGAGCTTAATTTCTAACCAAGTATATAATCTGTCATTAGGAAACATAGAATCTACTTAACCATCTAAATACACATTTCAGATCCTGATTTTCACCTTACTGAATTCTCTCCAGGTACATACCAGTATGTTATTCTGAAAAGTTTTTTTCTGTCAATTAAAACAGAATATTGGCAAAAGAGCAAAAAATATTTTATTGTGATATTTTCACTTATACTCGCAAAATAAGCAAGTTAATGATATGATAAACAAAAACTTAATTTGCTTTCATTTCATTGAAGATTTATATAATACATCATAACTCATTTATTTTATCTCATCAGTTATACAAAATGGCTGTCAGAGGGCTATCTTATTATTGCTCGAGTTCCTTTGTTTCGATTCAGCAGGTAATTTAAAATTGGTCCTTGGACCTGGCTGCACCCCTTGAGACAGTTTCTTGGTTATTTCTTTGAAACAGTTGAGATCCTCATCACATAACTAAAGATAACATGCTGCGCATGAAGAGATAAAACAATCATGATGTATGAATTGACCCTGGGGTCTGGCCTCACTCCTAGGATCTCACTTTCTTGGTAATATCTTTGAAGCAATTGAGATCCCTACTCCTTAACCATATCCTGAACATTAAGAGATAAACACATTTATGATGAATAACTGGCCCCTCAGAACTTAATTTTCA
This sequence comes from Ylistrum balloti, assembly GCF_031769215.1. Lineage (NCBI taxonomy): Eukaryota > Metazoa > Mollusca > Bivalvia > Pectinida > Pectinidae > Ylistrum > Ylistrum balloti. Next base: position 352,519 of record NW_026782886.1, read on the forward strand.
GGTTATACCTTTAAAACGGTGAAAATCCCCCCTCATAATATTTCATATATATAGAATTAATTGATATCAAGATATCAACACATTTGTAATGTAAGAATGGACTCTTGATTATGGGACACTTATAGGGACATTATTTCTGGGTCATGTTTTTGACAAAGCTGAGATATCAACCCAATAACCATATAAACTCTTACTTGACATCAAAAGAGAAAGACAGTAATGATATAAGAATTTACTCATCGGTCTTTCACCATGCAAGGGCTTAAGTGACTTGAGTTTTAATTTGGAAATATTTGAAATACCCAACCTTAAGGCTTGTGTACCATTACTGGGCTTTAAGATCCAGGTGAGTGATACAGGCCCCATGAGCCTCTTGTTTTAGTGTACTGCTTACTGTACAGTGCAGCTGCTGTGATCAGATCATTGTAATTATGCAAAAATTAATGTAGTCTCTAATGCTTTTGATCATATCAAAGGTAAATATATAGTTATTCAAGCAACAGTTATGCATATTTTTTTTATTTATATGTGTATTCTCAAGACGAGATCAATAAGTAATGGCAGTGTAAATCTATATAAGGTTATAAATAGGTATTCATGCATATCTGAAACATATATTGTTAAATATTTTGTTAATAACTATAATCTTAATTCTAATTCTTGCAGATAGTAAGACTACAAAAAGTTAATATCACAAAATATATTTGCATTACAATTATCAAACTTACAGTGATCTCAATGATGCTACTTATGAAGCGCATTACATTTAGCTGTTGAGTTTTTCAGCAATCAGCTGTCAAAATTGTTTGCTGTTTTTCAATATTGACTATAATCTGATTATAAAAACAGAACACATAAATGTATTGAGTATGATTTATATTTTGTTAAAACTTTGTAACTTCAGTAAATTTAAAGATACAAGTAATGGTGAATAGATAATAATATATCACACATCTTAAAAACGAAATAGTTAAAACCTACCTGTATATACAATATCTTAAATGAGGTTATTTCATATGAGTTTTTATGAAATGTGAATAAAATGATTTTTTATTTTTTTGTAAGCCTTAGCAAGCAAAAATTAAAATTTCAAGAGGAGTGCCATAAAATATTATAGAAAACTAAAACACATTACCCAGAAAAGTAACATTTTGACATGTTTTAAATTAGTGTTCCAAACCATATAACCTTATTACCTGTGGCTATAATATAAGACAGGAAAACACATGTTCAAGTACCTTTAAATAGCCTTTGAAAACTACTTTATTTTGAGGCTAAAAGTTAGAAGATAATCAATTAAAGTCAGTTTTTCTGGTTGCTCATTGTCATACACATAGCCTATGAATTACATGTAGGGTGCTGTTGTTGGATACATTGCTTCTGCAATCTTTCTCGGGTAGACAATGGACAACACATTGACCTGTGATCAAATTATTATTTTTTTTATCCCTTCATCATGGTCATCAGTACACCAGTTACACAAATGGACAGCTGTTTGGATCCAGCTAAAACAAGTTCCAGTCTTCAGTATGATTTGCGTAGCACACAGGTGAAATATTAAAGTATGTTGCTCGTAGGAAATATTATTTATTCCTCGCAGACACTGTGTTGTTATATTTTATGATCTTGTCTAAATGATGTTGCTATGATTTTTTGAAGTAATGCAGGAATATTTCTCTTACTTATATCTTTCCCTTTGGTTCGTAGTTAGGCCGTTTGAATTTTGTACTGATCAAAAAAGCAAAATGGCTGAAAAGTTATCACCTTTAATTTGACAATTAATTAATGGGCCGTCTGAGACAAAGTCTCATGGTTGCAAACACATTTGCAGAAACCTTTCCTGGCCTAAGATGAACCAAAATTGTGAATTATACAGTTCCCACCCCAGAGGGCCCTGAGGGGTGGGGTCAAATTGACTCATATTTCAAAAGTCTTCTTCTCAACACCCAGGTATTGTAGAATCAAACATTCTTCGTAACTGGAAGCATCTTAAGGTGCCTACCAAAGTTGTGAATTTCATGGCCCTAGGGTCCTCTTCAGCATACATTATTCAAATAGAGCTTAATGTACAATCATATTTATCTCGCATCCGATTCACACTAGCCTAACATAAATGATGTGCTGATGGTATGTTAGAATGCACAGATTGTACATTTGAACAAATGTGGCATACATAAGGATTCCACAGATTATCAAAACAAAAGAATCCATGTTTAAAAAACTAATTTAATATATTTAAATATTTACTGTAAAGTTTTCCCCAACATTTAAGGTGTCCTGTGTAGAAAATTTTCAATTTTAACAATGTGGTATTATACTGATGTCTAAACAAAGCATTAATAGGTAATTATGCTTTTGGTAGACATTCATGATGCTTCACACTGTCTGTATATTTTACATCAGGGTATATCTCCATTATTGATATTTTTGCTATTATATGGAATTTTAATCTATGTTGCTGTGAAGATGCAGGGTAATACCTTTTTTTTTTATCTTAATATACACATATATGATATACACATGTACATAGTTTCTGATTATTGGTTATTGTATTTATGTGTATTTAATAGATAAAGTACAGGAAACTATTGATAGCTTACCTCTAGAACATTTGCAGGTTTGATTACAGGAATATTGGTATCTTTTGCAAGGTGGTCAATACTTGACTGGTATGCATGTCTGCACATGCATAAAGAAATGCTTCGCTTATTAGAATTTTTTTCAGGCTTTTTCGTACATGATGCTCCCAACATAAAAAAGGAAAAACAAATGTCCATCTTACTGTCATATATGACAGAAGTTTTCGGTCTTGCGCGACCAAATCAGAAATGAGTGTTTTATGTAATACGTCTTCATTTTTCCTTAAAAACCTTTCACAGTGTGTAACATATGATGATATCAATGCAAAAAAAAATCACAAAAATCATTAAAACGGCACTAATCTAGTCCGATTCTGCCCGATCCTGCCCGATTCTGCCCGATCCTGTAAATCGTCTAACCCTTCCTAAACGGCCTTGACCGGTTAGATTTGTAAACATGAAAAATGGCGAAGACGAAGGAAGATGGATTCACCGTCATCTGGTCATTAATTGCTGTGACAACGATATAAAGAAAACAGAATTATCCTATGAAATGGATTTATTTCATTGTGCATGATATTATTTCGATGTCTTAGTTGAAATAATTGTCGAAGCTCACAGTGGCATTTTAATATTTGTCGCTAACAATGAAATCAAGCTACTTAACTAGAAAATGGAAAAAATATCTGTGGTAAATTGACTGATTTTCCGTAATTCATTTAGTGATAGAAATACGGCTGGTGGATAATTAGAAATAACACACTATAATGTCGAGTAGACTTAATGCACAAGATAAGAAAGACTTGGAGAAATTTACTAAGTTTCTCATCTTCAAAAGTCTACAAGTTATTGTTCAGTCAAGACTCGGAGAGAAAATAAGAACGAAGTCAAAGCCAATTTCTTCTGGAACTGACTGGGTAAGTTAAATTGACAGTGCCAGGCTGTTATTAGTATAGCTGGTAAAGGCAACGCAAATAATTTTCTAAGTCGATGCGGAGGAGGGAGGAAAATACTAGAATTGCTTAGAAATAGCAAGTTTTAATGTCTTAAAAGGTTAGTGAGGCCAAGTGTTGTTATTTTTCGAATATGTCTGAAATCCAAGAGGCCACCATCTTGAAAAAAATATTCTAAACTTCTTTTCCAGTTTTACTGGTGCCATTGAGCTAAAAATTGGTGGTGACATTAAGGAAAGTTTGCCAACACGTTGTTATGTTTAAGTCTTGTCAAAACTTTGATATGGCAGCTAGGGTGGCCATCTTGTAACATGATTACACAATCATGGTTTTCCTGTGCAATATTTATTTCAAACTTCTCATGTTTCAACAGTTGGATTGAGATTTAACTTTACTGTCAAAATATGTAACACTTGGTACAGTTACCTACTCCTCACCCTAACTACCATCTGCATCATTGAAAGCAACTTCTTGGTAAGATTTCATTAAAAGTAGAAGAAATAACCCCTCTTTCTGCGGAAAGTTTTTGTAGTCAGATGACCATTAAGGCCCATTGACCTCTTGTTCTTTTTGATAAATGTCACGACCCACAAGGTATCATGGCCAGTCAAAAATGTTGTTCACACATTTTTCTCCCCATGAGAATTTTGAAAAGTTGGCAGATATGCATTTCTACTACTTTTATTGACAGGTCCATTCTGTCTTTAAAGAGGAGCATAGTCAATGAAAATGTAAATATTGACATTAAATTATCGTTTTAGAGACAAATTTTTGGTCTGAAAATGCCATGCAATTCACCTAATACATGAACACATACATGAGCCAACAATTAAGACTAAAATGATGTATATATACTACTCAATTGTATTAGTCATAGAGATAAATTACTTGCTGCAAAGTGCAAATTTATTTGTCCATCACCAGGTCTGATAAATGTCTGTAACATTTATTGGCACCTGAAATTATTCTAGGTATAGAGAAACCTCAGACAAAAACTTAAAAACCACAACCCCAGCCTGAATGCCATTTCAGAATTGGTCTTTTTAGAGGTAACAGAAGGTTTTGGTTGGATGTGAAACAAGTTGACCTCAACTGCAATTAAAACACCTGGAATCAAATTAGAAATTTAGGAGTGAAATGACATTTGAAAAGAGTAAGAAGTAAATTGTTTGAGGATAACCAGTTTTCAAGATCTTTATATTGATATATAATGTGCTGAAATATTGTCCTTCCTTTTATTCTCCTTTTTCTCATTGTTTTTTTTTTTTTAGAAGAGGGAAGAGCTGTTTTCTTTTTGGCCTGCATCACGAGGTTGTAGGCCATTCAAATCACCCTTCATCTATCTGTCCATCTGTAAACAATGCTTGTTATAACTCTTTGTAGAGTATTACTGAGTTGATCATTTTCAAATTTCTTATGTAGGTTTCCTGTGGTTTTCAGTCGTTTTTTGGTTGTTGTTGGACTGATCGTAAAACGTTATGGCCAATGGATGGCCACTTGGATGTTGATAGTAATAATTTGTTATCACTTTATACTTAAAGTTTGTTAAGGCAATTCCTGCTGGATCTTTCCCAAGTTTCATATGTTGGTTCCATGTCTTTTAACTATATATAATTGTTCAGTAGGAAATAAATGGATAGAAAGAAGAGAAAAGGTAAAAGTAATAATGCTCAAGACCACAGTTGGTGCCAAGATCGCTTTGGACCACCTGTTCAAATATAATTTGTAATTCAGTGTCACTATACATGCATGTGTTGTCACTTTTTATACAGGCTTTTAAAAGTAATAGTTGGTGAAACTTAAAGTCACAAACTAAATGTATTTTTAAAGGTGTTCCTATTCTGATATATATAGATAACATGGTATGGTATGTGATCCATTAATTTAGTAGATAGTAACAGGATATCAGTCATATGAAAATACATAGGATTTAGCATCATGGGTCTCACAGCTGTAGGTGTAAAGACAATTTTTGTCTAGTAATGTTACCGGAGACAGCAAAGTTTAACTTGTGCCCGTATGATACAGGTATATCCCAGCAATAGTGGAGTGCTACTGAAATCATAAACATGAAGACACAAACAATAAGTTCAATGGAAAAATGGTGTATTTTGTTCTATTTTCAGTTCAATCTTGCCATAAAGGACATACCTGATGTTCATTCTGAGGCTAAGCGAGCTTTGGCCAACCAACAGCCAATCCTCGGACAAAATGTGTGTGTTGAGATATCACTTAAGACATCTGAAGGAGCAACCATGGTGCTGGAAACGTGGTACATAAGTCTTGACCCGGACCACTGTGACAACAACGTTAAGATCTCCTACACGGTCTACAACAGGATGGGTACTGCACTCAAGTCCTTGTTCACAGTTTCTCGAGTCACACCAGCATATAAGCTCTCCAGACGACAGGGTGTTTGTTCAGATGATTATGTGATTTGTTATAGAATCTATGCAGGAGATCCGCAGTTCTTTATGCTGGGTGATGGGTACCAGACTGCTAAAGTAGGAACTGTCCCAACACCACAGGGAACCATATCTATACAGCTTGCTTATAGAACTAAGTTGTTGATTACACCACAGAAGACTTCCAAGGAAGTTGGCTTTGAAGTGAAAGATGATCATTTTAAGAAAGACAATAGTCCAAAACGACCAACAACCCCAAAACCGTGTTCTATGGGATATAGAAGGTAAATTTTGGTGTATATATGTATATATCTATATATCCATGTATATATATTATACAGGAAAGTTAAGTTATGTTATTTATCCAGCAACCTAACTGGTGCTGTTATTGTCGGAATACACTTTGCCAGATGTATTTTTGGTTGATTTTAGCAGTGATGGAAAACATCTAAATTGATTTGATAATTAATTAATGTGCATTAATTTGACAGAATTACTTTCTGAATTTACTTAAATATCATGTTTTAAGATATCAATATCTTTTTAAACAAGCAATTTTTTATGTTGTATTGAACAAGTTTATTTACAAAAAATCATATTATTGCTGAATCTACGTTTAAATTTGGTAAAAGAAACACAACTTCAACCTTTACGGTTTAATGAAATACTAAATGTGTTATGTGATTGTGTGTTGGCTTGTTTATAATTATGTGGGATGTTTGCTCAATTACAAACTCTTTTTTTTCATCCCACAAGTGTTCAATGGGGTACACATCAGGGCTATATGGAAATCAATCAATGGAGACGATGCTGAGTTTTAAGAAAGTCCCTTCAAGCTCTTGCAATATGTGGTCAAATGCTACCTTATAATAAAAGAAAACTGAAAACAGCTTTTCTGTAAGATTTTAATTAAAGTAGAAAAAAGAACCCTTCTCCCTGCTGTATGTTTTTGTAGTCATATGACTGTTGAGGCCTGTGGGCCGCTTGTTTCTATATATATGGAATTTAGTTATTAATATCTATGGTATGGTTCAAAATTGGCACTGGTTCCTAACAAGCAAATGTTCATAGGGTGCATATTAATAGATATATGGTCAAAGAAGAAATAACAACTGTACAGACAAGTGAATTGTCAAAATTTTGAGGCAATCTGCTCCTTTATCAAGACGCATATATGGTGTATTTATATATATGATGTAAGGTAAATTTAGATATATATATATAAATGATACATATAAGGTAAGTTTTTGTATATGTAACATCAATTTAGATATATCATTTTGATAAATTTTCGGTGAATTTAGGTAGTTAAGTGTATACTGCCAGATAACTAAATATGTATAGGTATAAATTTAATGTATAGATAATTTCTCTCACACTTGATAAATATTAGTGCTGTCATAACCAAACCAAAATACCTTTTTTTTTAACTCTAGCCATTCATACAAATATATCAGATTCTAAATTGTACCAGTTTACTGTTAGTTTGAGTTGTCAATTGAGATGTAGAATGTTTAAATCTAGTGTTTAGTTTTATAAGAGACTAAATACAACTGCTGGCCAACCAATTTTTGGTCAATGATGTGTTCATGAAGCTACTTCATAAATCTGATGAAGTATTCAGAATCTGCTCTGCATGTAGATATAACAGCAATAAATTTTCTGACATTTTAGAAATAGAATTAAGTATTACAACAAATAAAATTGCTTATTGCTACTTTCGAATGTAATAAATTTAAAGTAAATCAGATAATGATTGTCAAGTTAATGCACATGCTAAAATACAGCTGTTTCCTGTCACTGACTAATTCAGCAAAATAAAATGTGGCAGGTGTATTCTGGCAATGCCAGCCCCAGATACAATACAAAAGTAATCATGTGTGATATTTATATTCAGGGAGAGTGTTGTGAATGAGAATGGACAAGTGATAATGTGTATTCAAAGTGAATGATCTGGATGGAAAAAGTAATTAGTATGTTTTGTTTATATTTAGGGAGATTGTATCCACACCCGAACATAATTAAGTACTTTATTTCTAGGGAGAGTGTTGTGGATGATTGTGGACAGGCGTATGATGACACACAAGACCTCTGCTCAACCACCTTTACTGCAAGTCCTACTGATGGCTTCCTCTACAATGCTATGCAGACTGGCTCTTTGCCCCGTACATACTCTCAACCAATCAGGATAGATGGCAGACTGCCAAATAGTCAAAATGGGGAAGAGTTCAAACCTACTAGGTATGCTTACAAGGATTGTTACAATAAACAATGATCATACATGAAGTTTCTTGATATATATTAAGACTGTTTTTGTTTTAAAGTTGTGGATTCAGATGTTTCAAGATCTCAATATTCCAAATTATCAGCTTGTGGTTTTATTTATTTAGTGCTCCAGAGAAACAAGCAAGTTTTTCAAACTTCCACAAGGTGGGAGCATTTGCTCAACCGAAGACCAAGGACTATAAGAGTGATGTTGATGAGGTGCCCTTCCTTAACCTTCTTCAACCTGCACCACTGGCTAAGTTTGACATTGAAGATCTAAGCGGGGACAGCAAATCCACAACACTCAAGAGTTCATCTACTGCTGACCAGATGGATGGGATGAGTAGGAGTGCGTCAAAGGATAGCAGCAGTAGTCAGACATCAGCGCCTGATGACTTTGTCATGGTAGAGTTGGTATGTAAGGAAGCTCTAAGTAATTATTGTTTAATATATCTTCACTGTGCATTTGTAAAATAAAGTTAAGATTTAAGTAATAATGACAGTATAGACAAGTGAATTGTCAAATTTTCGAGGCAATCTACCCCTTTATCAAGACACAAATATTACAAGAATTACATCATATATATAGAACTTACAGTATTTGTTTTATGTTCTATGTATGTGATGTAATTTATGTAATATTTGTGTCTCAATAAAGGGGCAGACCTTGAACATTTGACTATTTACTTGTCCGTATCGTTGTTATTACTTCATTGATCATATATATCACATATATACAATGTATATCATTACCTAATTTCAGAATATATTAGAAATGATGAAATGTTCTCCCTTTATTTAAACAGAAGACTCCCTTTGCTGGGGCTGATCCAAACACAGATTTGGGGAAGTTTTATCGTGACTGTCAAGGTGCTCCGATGTTGGAATCCTTTAATGAGGAGAAGAATGTTACAGATACACTCGAGATGATTTCAAGTCAGCTGGTGATCTTTGAGACAGACATGAAGGACTTTGATGCATTCATGACTTCAATCACAGAAAGCTCCCATGATGGGTTATAATGAAGATTCCAGTGTTACAGAAATAGTATATGAGATATATGTGTACAGTTATATAGATGGACCATGGACTATAGATCCCCATCAGCTATATGTTTGTATGTATATATTTACAGCTATATAGATTGACCATGGACTATAGATCCCCATCAGCTACATGTTTGTATATATATATTTACAGCTATATAGATTGACCATGGACTATAGATCCCCATCAGCTGTATGTTTGTATGTATATATTTACAGCTATATAGATTGACCATGGACTATAGATCCCCATCAACTATATGTTTGTATGTATATATTTACAGCTATATAGATGGACCATTGAGTGGTTGTTTGCTTATGATATAAGCCTTTTTGCGATCTTTTCTGAAAAATTGATAGAATTAAAACACACCAATAACAACATTATGAGAAATATTGCTGTTGTTGATGTCTGAAGCAGAAACCAGTAAAATGGTTTTGTTTAAACAAATTTTGACTGATATTTCTTGACTCCTTTGTGTTTGTCTCTAATTAGAGAGATGTGTATGTCTATGTAAACTATATGTTGCCTTGTGTGCCTATTGGAATAATGTCTGATGTTAATGTATTTATGGGATATTCCTATCTATTCTTGAAATTCCATGAAGTGAGAGGTATTGTAATAAAATGCTCATTTAAAAGTGATCGTTTGAAATATCAATTGAAACTGATTCGAGTTCATTGGTTTTCTAACTCTAATGATTATTTTTAGCCCACATATGGCACAAACTGCTAGCAAGCTTACCGGTATTGTGTGGCAAAGGATCTGTTGTCAGTCATGCGGCCATCAATTTTTATCTTCTGGAAACCAATATTTGGTCAAAAGGTACCTGGGTTTAAATACAGTATATTTTCCTCATTTGAATGCATTGATCTTTTTTCAAGGTTACCAGGATAGCATGTCAAAAACTATAGGAATCTTCTCAACTTTCAGAAGTCCTAGGGTACTGATATTTGACCAGTTGGTACCTGGGATTGAGTGCTACAAATTTTCCTCATACAAATGACCTTTACATACATGTATTAATTTTGAAGGTCACTGGTGTCAAGTTCCAGAAGACCCAGGGTACTTATATTTGACCAGTGGGTACCTGATATGGGTGCTATAGATTATGTTCTCAGAAAAAAGATTCGGTAAAAACAGACACCTTTTCCCACAGTTAATGAAGTGTAAATTTCTTTGTCAAATTTTCAAGATGATCTGGCCTTTTATCGAGATGATATGATAACATACCATACCATAACAAGCTTTCCAATGTCTGTGCATGGTATGGACATATAAACCTATTTAACATGTATGCTAGGGATCTGTATATTTCTCTAGTGAGTGATAGCCTATACATAACTCCTATACATGTATACTTTAGTCTGCATGCTCTGTCCAAACTACTAATAGTCTCCAAATCAGACAGACAGCAAAATGAAATTAACCCATTAGTAAGAAGATTGTAACTCTCTAGTCATTTACATACATTTTATTGTTTGTTGGAACCACCATGTGATTGAAGTATGTGACCCAAGTGGTTCAAAAATATAATCTTGTGTGAAATGTTTTCAGTTAGATTTTGGACAGAATATGTTGGAAAGTTCTGTCTGACATCATGCCACTTTTATGAAAAGAAACCAATGGGATTCAGATGAAACTTGCCTGAAATGATACTGAGTTGATGATGATGTATTGTTATTTTTTGTGTCAGTCCAAAAATCCAATATGGGTACTATATTGAAAAAAAAATAAAGTTTCTTCTCAAGTTCCACTGATGCATTTGAGGTCAAAGCGTCACCTGTGTTAAACATCTTCTCAGGTTCCACCAGTTGAAAACTTTCAACTCTCCAAACAGTATTGACCCCTTGAAAATCCTCATCCTATGTCCTCTCATTTATCTTCCATTTTCATCTGTATCTTATGTTTGATAACATCACATCTAACACTTAAATGAAAGTTCGCACATGTCTTCTTTTTCTTATGTACATTTAAATTTCCGAAACAATTTGATAGAAAAGGATGGTAATGATTCACAAAGAAGGAAAACATCCACAGCTGTGATAGAAATACATTTCAAAACTTGTCATTTGAGTCACGTACCTCTATAGGTTAAACCAGTTGTTAACAAAGACAAGAATGTTACTATTTTTAGAAGGGTATTATTTGTAAATTTATTGGCAAGATTAAAGAATCAAATTAGTAAGACACAGTCAATTAAAGTGAAACCAGTTCTCTAGAGTTGCCCTTATGATGTACACATGTAAGCTGAATGGTTAGGCAGAGTTTTGAATGCAATAAGATTTTCTAGTGGGCAGACTTCAGACAATTTTTCAACTTTTGCCTTTAAATTTCCAAATTTCAGTGGGTTCCTCTCAGAATCATGGTAAAGTTTTAGGTAATATCCTCCAACAGTTTCATACAGGATGATACACCTTGTTTTTTCTGTATATGTACCACTATGTGACACCATAAGATGTGTGTGTTACAGTTATGGTACACACTTCGGGTATATGACTGTCACTCAATTTTGTATGTGTGTGACTGTGTGATGAATGTTTGCTCATTGTGGACTGTAGCTTGAGTGTGAGATTAATCGACTCACAAGTGTTAGAAGAAAGCATGTCTCAGTGTGATGTGGCTAGATCAGTGTGAGGTATGTGACTCAATGGGATGTGTGTTTGTGACTTGATAGGCTCTTGTGTTTATGTCTCAGTGTAACATGTGGTCTAGTTTAGTCTACATTTTTAGGTCACCTTTTGGTGATCATTTGCAGTCGTTGTTCGTCCGTCATGTATTCACTTTTTCTTCTTAATATGATAACTCAAGTAAATATGAGCAGATTTTGATCTTCAATCAATAAGATGTTGGTTAAGATCAGCAGTGGGACAGATTTGATGTAACTTACAAGAAGATGTTGGTTAAGATCAGCAGTGGGACAGATTTGATGTAACTTACAAGAGATATCATGGCTCGCTCATTTCAAATGTGGTTGAGAGTAGTCAGGTGACTGTTTGAAGGCCCATGTGCCTCGTATTTGTGATGGAGACATCATTTGTGATATTATTTGTGATATCTATGACTTATCCATATATATGATATAGCTGAAGTTAACAAAATGGAATTTATACACTGTGTACATTTCATATCTATGTTCATATAAATGAAGCAGAATATTTGACATTGCACACTTACATGTTATTTTGAGCACTAAGGAGCCATTTTATGTATTAATTAAGATAAAATGACTTAAAAATGACATGGAAAAGTTTTGTTTTAATTGCGAAAGGATTGTGTAATTAAAAAAAAATCTTAAATCTGTTTCCATTTAATATGTAATCATATTAATCATATATGTATTTCCATTATGGCCTGCAATTATCTCAGTATATGGACTGTATTGGCAGGAGTTCGATACATTCTAAATCTTAAAAGATATGTCATCATTTTGACACCATGTTAACATTGATGTACTGGTACATGACCAATGCTTTGCACATTCATTCAGATAAGATACATTTTAGCTTTACATGTCAGGAAGCTGGACCAGTTGATAAACATACACAGACAAACTTGATGAAGTAGACATGATGATATTTTACATTGCAATTGTGATATATACAGATGAATCATCACATTATTCTATTTACATTCATGTAGTAAATAAAATCTGATGACAATTCAATGTCTAAATGAAGTAGAAACTCACAAATACATGTATGACTTTTGTTACAGGTTAATACAAAGGTACTGTACCCGACATCTAACAACAGCTGGCTTCTGTTCTGATGATAGACATTTGTATCTTACAGATTGTTAGTGATAAAATGAAATTAGTTGCTGATGTAATGAATGTAGCACTGATGTACACACACACCTTGTAATTACTCTTCTATTCTCTGATATGTAAATGCTTTAGAATGCTTGATTGAATGTGTAATAAAGATGAACAAGAATGACTATCAGAATGTAAAGTCTTGTGTGTTATCTTTCTCTAAGAAGTTGATATTTAAACATTGAACTGGTGATATGAATGCAAAGTGGATCTGGGCAAGTCAATGAAAGATATTAGCCGTAAGTTACTATAATACAAATGTATATCCAGACTATACTCTATTAGCTGTTGAGTTTAGTTTTAGTTCAACTGCTTTGCATCCATGTTTCGTGGTCCATTTGTCCATAAACATTTTTTCTTATTGTTTTGAGAAGTACTGTATGGCTTTTTCTCAAATTGCATATGTAGGTTTGATTTTGGGACTGATAAAAAAAAATGGACAACAGGCAGCCATCTTGGATTTTTTCAGTGAAGTTTGTTATCGCATGAAAAGTAAGAGATGGATCTCTCAATCAAATTTCATGTGTAGGTTCCCTCTGGTCTCTAGTTGTAATTTTGGGGACTGATAGTTTTTGTTATTTCTTGAGAAAAACTTTGTTTTTTTCATTAATTTTATATGTAGGTTCTACTTGGTCCCTGGTTGCGCCCATTTGATTTTGGGTCTGATCAAAAAAACAAAATGGCTGACAGGCGGCCATCTTGTATTTTAACTTTGAAAGTTTGTTATTACTTGTTTTTTTAGAAGTGCTCGATGAATCTTTCTTAAATTTCATATGTATGTTCTCCTTGGTCTTTAGTTGTGCCAGTGTGATTTTGGGTCTGATCAGAAAATCAAAGTGGCCGACAGCCAGCCATCTTGAATTTTGACTTTGCAAGTTTGTTATCGCTATTTCTTGAAAATTTCTGAATAGATCTTTCTCAGATTTCATATATAGGTTTCCCTTGGTCCCTAGTTGTGCCCTTCTAACTTTTGGACTGGTCAGAAAAACAAAACGGCTGGCAGACAGCCATCTTGGATTTTGACTTCGAATGTTTGTGATTACTATTTCTTGAGAACAACTGTATAAATCTTTTTTCAAATTTCATGTATATGGTTCTGTAGGTCCCTGGTTGTGCCTATTTGAGTTTGGGATTGACCAGAAAAACAAAATGGCCAATAGGCAGCTATCTTGGATTTTGCCTTGTAAAGATTGTTATTGCTATTTTCTGAAGAAGTACTGAATGGATATCTCTCAAATTTCATAGGTATGTTCCCTTTGGTCTCTTCTTGTGTTCATTCGCTTTTGGGACTGATCAGAGAAAAGAAAATGGTTTCCAGGTGGCCATTGTGGATTAGGCAGATAAAGATTATTATTTATTTCTGTAAAGGAATGTTCAAATGTCTTATCATTAAGTGTGAAAACAGAGAAGAGAAAAGAAGGAAAAAGATCCAACCTTCAAAGAGCATATCAAGATAAAACACTGGTGGGTGCCAAGATCCCTCTGGAATCGCTTGTTATTAATTGTCTTCAGACTGTTACAAACTGTTGTGTTTCTATAACTACTCGTTGAGTCCTGACTTTTACCAACCATTGAATTTTTATAATTACTCTTTCTGTTCCAAATGTTACCAACTATGGAGTTTCCGTTATTATTCATTGTCTTCAGATTGCTACCAAGTGTTCAGTTTCTGTTATTATTCAATGTACTCTGGCTGTTTCCAAATGTTGAGTTTCTATAATTACTCATTCTTTTCCGAATGTGACCAACTGTTGAGTTTGTATAATTGCTCGTTGTGTCCAGTTTGTTGCCAACTGTTGAGATACCTTTATTATTCATTGTCTTCAGACTGTTACCAACTGTTGTGTTTCTATAACTACTCATTGTTTCCGAACTCTTACCAACCGTTGAATTTTTATAATTACTCATTCTGTTACGAATGTTACCAACCATTGAGTTTCTATAATTGCTCATTCTGTCCCGATTGCTACCAACTATTGAGTGTATATAATTACTCATTCTGTCCTGACTGTTACTGGAGGGTGGGGAATAGACAAAAAGATTGGAGGGGAAGGCTGTTGGGTTTTCGTATGTTTGTCCTTGACTGATTGAGATGGAAATAGTTAAAACAAAAAACTGTGGCTTACTATCGTCAATGTCCCAATTTCTTTTTCATGACACTTGAAAGCTACTTAACCTTTAACCTTTTTATTCAGGCTTTTGTTTAAAAAAAAAATCTGAATAACAACAGTACAACAAAGAACAAATTTAATATCACACTTTGTTCATTCAGTTTGGCCTTCATCACACAATGCATTGCACAACAGTACCTGTTCAGAACAATGACACTGCAAAATTATCAAACTTCACAAGTACCCTGGTATCTTATGTTGATCTATTTTGTTCACATCTTACTTCCTTACGATTTAAAGTGTATGTGATATTCCAAATATTGACATTTTTATTATTGGGTTGTTCCCTTTATACTTCCATCTATTGTTTTGTAACTCCTGTTTATATTTATTTAAATCTGTATTTACTTCTACTACACATTTTTCTCTAATTGTATTTACTTTAACTGTGTAGTAACTCCCCATTGTGTTGTCTTTTACTGTGTAGTTACCTCCCTTTATATTTACTTCCACTACAGTTTTCTCTATTTGTATTTACTTCTACTGTGTAGTAACTCCCCATGGTGTTGTCTTTTACTGTGTAGTTACCTCCCTTTATATTTACTTCCACTACAGTTTTCTCTATTTGTATTTACTTCTACTGTGTAGTAACTTCCCATTGTGTTGTCTTTTACTGTGTAGTTACCTCCCTTTATATTTACTTCCACTACACAGTTTTCTCTATTTGTATTTACTTCTACTGTGTAGTAACTCCCCATGGTGTTGTCTTTTACTGCGTAGTTACCTCCCTTTATATTTACTTCCACTACACAGTTTTCTCTATTTGTATTTACTTTTACTGTGTAGTAACTCCCCATGGTGTTGTCTTTTACTGCGTAGTTACCTCCCTTTATAATAACTGCTACTGTATGGTACTTTCCTTTGTATTTATTTCCTTATAGTTTATCCACTAATGCTTTGGTTTACTCTGAATTAACTTGTGGTCACTTTATATAGACAGTGCACTAACAGTTTACATCTATTGGGACATATGAATCCATTGTGAAATTAATTTTATTTTCACAGTTGAAATTATGTTACCAGGAATACTTAAGTACATTGAATAAAATGCACACCCTCTATTTCATAATTACTTAATTATGCTTTAACTTCAGACATACATGTACTTGTTAACAACATAAAATGGTTTGTAAAAATAAATTTGTAAAAGTTACACACAATTCCTGCATTGTAATATATCTTCCCGACATTTACTGCAGCAATTAAAATTTGAGATTTTACTTCTATAATCTCTACAATAATATCAAAATGATTAAAGCTTTGCATTAAATGATTTCAATAAAACATGGCAAATATATGACAAGAGGCTTATAGTTCAGCAATCATGAAGTTCACAGTTACATAATCATGTCTTGGGATCTGCCTCCCAAAATCATACAGAAACAGATTTACCCCTTGAGATTACTAAGGTTTATCAGATCTCCTATTAATACCAATAACTTGCAATTCAAAGTTCAAAACTTTTTCATTTGCACAGAAGAAGGATTTTTAAAACATCACCCTCTGTTTCTTATGTTGAGTCCAGCCCTATAGACCATTATGGAGTCTACCCCTCTGCCTGCAGGTTTTTTTTATTTCTAATCACCTTCATCCATGCACACTTTGGACCATCGTAAGTCAAAATTCAATCAAAAAATGTTTTTAAGAAATGATTCGTGAAGGACAGGTGAATGGATTGTGGCAGCCATCTGGAGTATTAAACCACACTAAGTATTGAGAAATAGTGCAGCTGACTTTGTCTTGAAACTCAAATGATGTTCAAAATGTAGCTTGCACAACTGAATCCTATTAATTATATGAAGATACTTTTACCCATTAGACTTAAGAAATATAGTGATATAGTGACAGTGATTAATTTCCAAAATAAGCACTAGCAGCCATTTTGAAATTTGGACCACACTGGTACTTGTATACAACATCAATTAATGGACTTTAAAGGAGATCACTAAAAAATAGATTAGTAAGTTTATCTTCTTTTTCAGGCCAGCTTCAAATCTGACAATATAGAGCAACTGGTATGGAGAAAGTTAGTGACTATAATCCCTGAATTTTTGTCAAGTATAACCTTTGACCTTCAACCTTGAATAATAACCACCAAAATTTAAGCAGATGTACAATATAATTTGAGAAACGGTATAAACCGTTTTGTAGCTGTCATTTCTCTTCTGCATTTGATTGGTCTAAAATTATATTAAAACTTTTTGTCAATTTGTTATTATATGAATTTCAGTCCCATTTCTGGACCATAATTGAATATTTTGAAGATTGCTACCAAGTCACTGATGGCGAATTTGAGAAGAATCCAAGTATCAATAAGGACTTATATTTATAGTCCATAACTACCAATCTCATGTACTAGCGTCACATTTTAATATTAAGCCTGGAGAAGTGGGATCAAAAAGATATTCTATATGGAAAGGTCACAATTTTGAGTGTGACCAATAATAGTTCTAATGATCTGAGGTGGTCCTGTCACTGTATCAACATCCATCCTAAAGATATAGCATAGTTTTCAAGGTGTACATCAGGTAAAAAAAGAAAAATTACCATGATACAGCTACTTGTTAATCCCCACTGTCCTTTAGTGTTACATTGATTAATTGTCTATTCTAATACATCAATCTTACTATATACACCCTTCACACAGTGCAACACAAAACAGTCTGTGTTTATGTCAAAGAATAGGTAAAAAGTCATAAATACAATGAAATGTTCAAAAAGAGATTTTAAATTATTGCTTAGGTGACAAAGCATGCATGCCTAGCTTAACATACGCTGTAGACATACATCAAAACCAACTGCACAGAACAGCTGATATGAAATGTGATTGAAGTTTTTAACATGAACAGGTGATCCATATAAAAAAGTGCTCCTAAAGAAAAACTAGAATTATAAATTGTTTTCCCTAAAAGTCATTGTCATTATAGTGGATTGTCACCCGTTCTCCTTCGTACTAATGGTTTTCTTGGCGATGGATCTACTGCACTGCTGACATCACCATTTTTGGTTTCTGTGGTAGGACTAACCCTTGCAGCAATGAAATAGTAGTCTCTGAACTCCAAATATCCACTTAGATGGTAAGCCATGTTTGTGTATGCTATGACATACTCACAAGCCGAAAAATAGCTGAAGGCTGCAACCAAATCAAATATGGGATTATAATTTCAAACAAGAGGCCAATTAACACACACATGGCAAATTACTGCTGAAGTATTAACAAAACAACACAAGACTAATTGCATTTTAAGTGATGGACCAGACATTTTTTGCTTTTAGAGAAGACGTTTGTCAACTTGTACATGGAGATTCAAAACAACATGATAAAAGCCAACAAAGGTCACTAACATATTGGTCACCAATGCCTGTCTGTCTCTCTTTCTGTCGATTTGTGTCTTTGTGTATGTCTCTGTACATGTCTATCCATTTAACAGAGTGTATCTATCAGTCTGTGTCTTTAGGTTTGTCTATCTCTCAGTCTGACTTTCTCTCTTTGACCGTGTCTGTCTGTGTCTTTCTGGGTGTAGACCTCTTCCTGTCACTATATGTCCGTGGATGTCTCTCTCTGTCTCCATCAGTAAGTCTCTGTCTCATGTTCTGTTTCTCTGTCTCCATCAGTAAGTCTCTGTCTCACGTTCTGTTTCTCTGTCTCCATCAGTAAGTGTGTATATCTATCTATATTGGTCCATCTACCTATCTGTCTGTTAGTCTGTGTTTTGTGTGTGTTTCCCTTTTTCCATCCACCCCTCTATATTTTTCAGATTGTCTGTGTGTCTCAGTTTGTCTTTTTCTCCCCAGCTGAATGCTGTTTATGTCTCTCTTGGTTTGTCTCTCTGTCACTTTACATGTGTGTTTCTCTTTGTCTGTTTCTTTTCTCCTGTTTCTGTTTCTCTGACCTTCTCAAAAAAAAATTGTGATCCATCTGATTTGTATAGTATTTTTTGCATTAAAAACAACAAGAATCTTGGTGCCTACCAATACTGTTTGGTCTTTTTGTTCATTAAAAGTAGGATCTTTTCCCTTAATATATACTCTTTCCTCTGTTTTTTCTTTTAAATGATACACAATTTCAAAACTGAAAATGTGAAATAGTAATAACACCGTAATCTTCAACTAACATTATCAAAGTTTAAGATGGCCACTTGTCAGCCATTTTGTTTTCCTCATCAGTCATTAAACCAAAAGGGCACAACTAGGGACCAAGGATAAACTATATATAAAATATGAGAAAGATCCATCTTGTACTTTACAAGAATTAGAAGTTACAAATTTTCCTTGTCAAAATCCAAGATGCCAGCTTGTCAGCCATTTTGTTTTTCTAATCTCTCCTAAAATGAAAAGATCACAACTAGGGACCAAGTGGTACCTACTTATGAAATTTGAGAAAAATCCAGTCATTGTCAAAATACATCTATCTGTCAGTCATTTTAGTTTTTTGATCAGTCCAAAAATCAAAAGGGCATAACAAGAGACCATTGGGGAACCTACACAAATTATAAAATTTGAAGGAGATACATCCAGTATTTCAAAAGAAAACGATGATAAACTTTCAGTCAGTATTTTTTTTTTTTTTTAGTTTCCTGATCCTTGCTTAACTATGTCAAAATTATGCTCTGAACACAAAAGGACAGACAGAAAGAATGACAGACAGGCAAAGTGGCGACAAGGTGTTCCCCTGAAGATTTTCAGTGAGCATAACAACATACATAGTTTATCATTTGGTAGCTTCAGAGTGAACCTGTCTCAAAAGATTTGTTGAACAAACGTTTTTAAGCATAGTTTCTGTTATTGCTATTAGTGAAACACTGACGATTAATTATTTCATTTATTAGATAATATTTACCATAATCTGAGATATCAAGCTCTTAATTCTCACCAATGTATCAAATCAATGAAAATAAGATTGACTTTTCATACTGTACACACTACAATCGAGTCTTTAATCACATGATGAAAGATGATGTTACAACTGTTGTTTGATGCCAGGAATTTGCAAAATAAATCCATGCTTTTTCAAAACGTTGGCATGTTCATTTTTTATGGCAAAAATAAAGACATCACAGTCTTCAATGGTCTAACTAGAAGAGCATACTTGTTACACATGAGCATGGAAGAATTCCCTGTTAAAAGTTATAGGAAAAAATGTTGATTTTTGCATATTTCACCCCATATATCTCAATAAATTGATTTTTACTAAATACTACACCTACCCAAGGTTGATGAATACACTACAATTCTGTTACAGTCATTTCTTTTCTCATACAAGTTGTACAAAATGCATGTACACCAGAGAAATATATATGAAAAGCTACAAGAATGTATGGTGTATCTGCTGAGTTTAGATGTCCATGTAGACTAACTTACCAAATGGAATGCAGAAAAATCGGTGTCTGACAAAGAAAATGAGGAGTCCACCGGTGGCTGATATTATAGCAATAAACATCCATTTCTTTATTTGAAAGGAGAGCTGTTCCTGTAAATAACAGAATTGAAGATTTCTGAGGGTATTATGGAATAAATAAAAATCATGGGCGATAAGACAGCAATTGTTATTTTGTTATAATTTATCACTTTATTTGCCAGACTTTCACAAAAATATTCTTTTCAAACTATATTACTGTATTTAGGATAATTTTGTTCTGTGCATTGTTTGTGAAAATCCCCAAAATGTACCTTTTGCAATTTTTGCTTATTTCATATTTTGCTATTCTATCATCTCAGAAATTTGAAGGGCCTCTTTTAAAGACTTCGAATCCTCCAGAATGGACATAGCTTACATTTACACTGTTCACATGTATAAAGGTACATAACTTCTATAGATGAATTACTCCTGCATTTACAAGAAAAAGCAAAAAATATTTGCATTTTACAATTTTAATCTTTTGCAGTTTTGTGTGGCAAAAAGTTCCAGATATATGGAGCATAAGAAAGCAATTTTAAAATGTTCAGAAAAGTTCTAAAAAGTACCAAATATAAAACTCCTTTACTTATACAAAACATTGAAAATAATACTCACTGTACGTGACATAGTTGTCTCCCTTGACCATCGGAAGATAATAGTGTTAAGTAACATGTAGCAGTTACATGATACCATGAACACTATGAAGATCTTTTCATGAAGGGCTACAAATAACAAACATCAACTCTTACACAGGTACAGCAATGTGTTACACAGAACTGGACCTAACAATATATCAATCTACTACTAGACAATAGTAACAGTAGTTAAATAACAGCAGTATATTGGACCTAACAAGATATCAAACTAGGAGTGTACATTCTATAGGCAAAAAAAAAATAGTTTACCCTTTCAACAGGTCAATCATTGGTCATTATAGACAATAATGGTGTTATTTGTTTCTAATGAAAGTACTGCCATTATTGTTCTACTTTATAATGTACTTATATTGTTCTTAAATATCAAGTATTTTTTTACTTCTCATTGCCAATACTTACCCAAGATAAAACTCAGAATGTGGCAAAATCATCTGTTTGGGAAATGTGATAGATATTTGTAAATGAATAGAGGACCCATCTGTAACCAGGAAAACCATGAACTGATTTGTCTGTAACACTTAAGCTTGCACCTCTCAAAGCAATTAATGTGAAATAACCCAAATACATAGTAGAAACATTAACTAAATGCAGTGATCGATTCTGTAATTAAAGGATTCTAATACACTGGGGTACACAAATGATAGTTAATAAAAATTTGTTTAACATACGATAGTTCTCTTTGTTGGAAATGTAGGTTACTCCGACCAGACAGGAATTTTCTATGGTATACAACCAGAAGTTGATACGCAGAAGTTGGCGATATAATGTATGATACTGAGGGCTGATGAGACGTAGTCGTTCTTTGTAGTGATTGTAGTACATGATGCCAACTGCAAAACGTGGTGTAGCATGCAGTCCTATACAGATCCGCCATACATATGCCTGAGGCAGAATTCCTGTCACCGCACTGATAGACGGTATCACATTTGTCGCCTGAAAGCAAATATAAAAATATAAGAAGATTCAAAGATGTATGTATTTAAATTGGTCATTGAATATCTAGTGAAGAACATTACAGACTAGGTGGAGGACGTCACCTCAAGGGTAAATAGTCATACAAATCATTATCAGAAATATTCCAAATCCCTGCAGCTTTGTAAAAATTAGAAAACAACTATCTCTAATAGACAATTTTACTGCTGTATCTTGTGATGCTAACATTGTGGTTTACAAAAATGATCTTCGTAGTTCTGAGATTTCACCCATTTGGTAACCATGGCGACTCAAACATCACCTTGCAAGTTATTATGCCTGTCATGTTACCAGAAATCAGGTTATTTAAAGTTTATAAAAGATACCAGAGTTATATGAAAATTAATTATTTCCAAATATCAAAGTATATCCTTTAAAGCCCTGAAGTAACTAAACCATATAAAGTATTCTAAACCAAATATCTACAAAGAAATGGCTAAGTATTGTGGTTTTATAAGAGTGTGAATTTTGTTTACCTTGTAATGAATGTTAGTACATTCTGGGGATATGTCTGTGGTGCTAACAGTTTACTGTTACTGTATTTAGTAATGTCATTTCAAAAAATCTTGATTTTTGAGATTGGTAATTATAAACATACAGTAACCATTGTTTTATAGTTTTATTTCACAGAATCACTTACAAATTCAGGATAATCAAAATGTATTTTCAATGCAACTTTAAAGATTGCACTTATTTAATACTGACATCCTCAAGTGAACCAAGACATTCTTTGCAACATCAGTGACAAACAAAATGGGGACATGCAAACATTTCTTCAAACGTCTTTAAATTGTTTCTTCTGCCAAATATATCCCTATATCAAATTTAATCAATATTGTCTATAAAATATGCCAAGATTTAGCTGTAATAATCAAAAAGAGTTTAATGTGCTTAAATATCAAGATTTGACCTTCTGACATATCAATTCAAGAGTGGTTAGCAAGTTTTGAAAAAATAATATTTAGACATTGTGACGTCTGTTCTTTGTAAAATTTGTTTACCAGATTTCTAATTGATATCATAATGTTGAAACATTCACATTATTAGCTGTAGAATTTCAAGAAAGTAACAATAAATGTGTGTGACTGTGATTTGGAACATTTTTTATTAGCTCAGATTGTAAGTTAATCATAGATAATTACACTTCCTCCTTGCTCTCCCTATCCATCACGTTTATATATTGTAATGGTAACATCAATGCTTAAACTATCTATTAATCAACTGCCGTTTGACATTTAAGGTCCAAACTGCTTGAAAAACTTGCCATAACACTAAAGTAACATAAGACAAACTTACTCCAAAAATGTCTTAACATAAATTTACCCCTTTTGTGCATCAGAATTATGAAAAGTATGACTTTGTATATTAATGATAGTTTATATTAATGCTTTAACTATCTAATAATCGACACCACTTTATAGAGTGGTTGGGTCATGCAACGGTAGCACACTGACCTTTCACCTAGAGGTCCTGGGTTCAACTCCCAGAACAGACGTGAAAAGGTATATGGGGTCATGATCACCTAATAAACCACATCCACGTGCAAACAAGATTAATATAAGTTAGGAAAATTCAATTTGCAATTGTTGTAAAGTGAATAAAGTTTATCCAATGATATTCATTTACCTCTTGATAGTGACGATCCAGTATCACGAAAAAAAAAAGTTGCTAAAAAACTTTAATGTTTCAAGGTATGGCACAGGCGATGCCAAGCCCGATGCCATGGAAAGTACCTTGGCCCCAGGAACCCCTATCTCTCCTATTCTGTGAGAAAGAAAGCTAAAAAGGTGATTACTTGTACTTGTTGGCCAGTGGGAATGAGTTTGTTTTAGTCAGGGCATATTGCATCAGGTGATAAAAGTCAGTAAATGCAACCAAGAAGAGAGACCTAAACACTCACCTGATCAGGTAAACATTGCTCTACGCATAAAGTGAGACAAGTAGATAAATGAAACTTTGCTTAATGAACTTAATGAACTATTCTAATTTTTTTTTCTTATAAAGAAATGCAAATACTTTTAGTCAACTAATCCTTCCTTTTCTGTCTACTCTTTATTTCTGTTAATAACTTCTTAACAAAATAGTCAATATTTTCTTTACTTCTTGCATTCTAAAGTGACAAACATAAGCCAGAGATCAACATTTAGGTCACCAAAGGTCAGAGATCAAATGTCATCAATATTGTAAATATTGTAAACTTTTCATTTGCATTTCTTATTACAATGTAAAATTAGGTCAAAGGTCATGATATTGGTTACCTCAGGTCAAAGATCAAATGAGTCATCAATATCGATCAATAGTGAATACTTTTCATTTTCAGTTCACATTACAATGTAAAGCTAGACCAAGGCCAATATATACGTAACACGTCATTTAAGCCACCTAAATCAATCAATATTGTACTCTTTTCATTTGGAAATCTTCTTACCATGTAAAGTCATGCCAATGGTTAATATATGTATATGTAGGTCACCAAAGGTCATAGACCAAATATTTTATTATTATAAATCAATATTGGATACTTTTCTTTTCATTAGCACTTCTTATTGCAATGTAAAAGGCATTTAAATATTGGTCACCAAAGGTAAAAGGACAAATACATCATCAATATGAATAAGCATTGTATACTTTGCATTTTTACATCTTCCTCCTGTATAAAGTTATGCCAAAGGTCAATATTTAGATCACCAAAGGTCAACCGTCATATAAGTCATCAATTTCAATCAATATTTAATATTACTGATATTGATTTCTAATATACTTAAATGTATATTTAAAAGAATATATATCAACATGAATTAAATACTTTCATGTTTCTTACACTTCTGTCTATAAACTATACTTTGCCAACATGGCCACATACACTGCTTCTTATATTAATTCATGTATAATCTAATAAACTAAACATAGAATTCCACACATTAATATGGTAACTGTGACCATAATCTGCAATAAACAATTATACAATAATTGTGTAGAAACTAGCTAACGTAAATGGTACCATCACGGACTTAGGAATAGGGCACTGTATAAATAGTAAATAGATATCCAAGTTAGACTATTAGAAGCTTCATGGGAATATGTCAAACGCGATTCTTTTGTTGGTTATCAAAAATCCTGCCCTCTGTCCCATTCCTTTGAATTTGCAATTACGTATTGTTCTAATGTGGCCTTTAATTAAACAAGTTATCACTTGTACCGGTTACTTACTTTGCAAACTGTTTCGTTAACGTCATAAAATCGGAAAATGATTCCAGAGAGAAAACAGAAGAGCAATGAGAATGCCGGTAACGATACGGTCACGTAGGCAATTTTTGCGAAGTGTATCCGCAACATGGTGCCATGAATACTCTCCTTCTTTTCAAGTGAATCGCCTCCCATTTCGAGCGATTTATTTCTCGTGTAATGGTAAGTCAGCTATAAGCGTTTATGTAGATCGACGAAAGCCGAAATGCCAACGGAAGTGTCCCTGGACACGGTAAATTGATTTTAAATTAAGATGGAAAGATATCGGTAATATTAGTTACTAAACTTATATATTTTCGACATTTTTATTAAATATATCATTTTCACACACAAATTTTAAAGTTAAATAAGAATTTTCATTCTAATGTAAATTGGATTTGAATAGATTGTGTTCGTTTTCGTTATAATTGACCCAATTTGTATTTTTTAGAGCTCTATTTCAAAATGGCGACGAAGGTAATGTGCTTTTCGTAATTACCACATGGCGATTGTTTATATCCTTATTTAAATGCGTGTCACTCATTCAACTTGTCGAGTTTCTCGTTTTTGTTTTACAATGTACTTAAATGATGTAGACTTACATGTACGTTAGCTGAAAATAAGACAGTTTGGGTGGAAATTCGAGTATATCAATATATTATCTTATTCCTAACTTAACTAGTTCATGATAAACTGAAAACCGCACAAACATGATAAGTTATCATAATATTTGAATCATCAGAATTTTGACTAGTGTGTGTGATGTACAACATGAAAGTGTTATCAAGTTGAACTTAATTGCGTTTGTCATGTGGAATATTTAACGAAAACTGACACGAATTACTTCCCTTCCACTAATAAATAATTACCTGTGTAATGAATTGTGTTATTGTAATGTTATGTTTAGTAATTACTTTATGAACTTTAGCTTTATTAACTTTTGTCAATTTTCTAATTGAATGATTTTTTCAACGACTTTTTTTCACAAGGGTAAACAATTTTGATTTCTTATACTTACATTTTAAACAAGTTATCATATAAAACCTTGAATTACAGTGTACAATAAATACAATGAACTTGTACACGAAATTAAAATGTCAGTAGTCATGGAGCATCCATACATATGTAGATTTCAGAGTTTCAGTTCCTTCCATTGCTTGTTCGCATGACAATTGCATACCCTTGATAAAAAGATATGTGTAGAAAGGTGATTTACTTTTCCCTAAACCTCATCTGTCTGCAAAGATGAGTTTGATGGCAAAGACTCTGGAAGAGGATGGAACTGTGAACTAGGAGCTGTAAGGTTGGATGGACAGTTGATTAGCTTTTTAGGTCCTTGTTTGATTTGACTCATGTATATTTCCTTCCATGTTAGAGTGGTACATGAATTGGTTGTGTATCAAAGGAAATAACCCAGAACTGTTCACCTTTCACCAGTTCATGCACAGGGACTGTTTGTCAGTTTTATGGATTTCATTATTTTTTTTTTAAATCATACTGCACTTTTTTCCCAGTCATTAAAATTACTTGTATGTTACTATCATGATCAACAATAGTCAAATCCAAATGTTCATCAACTCTAGACCGATATAAAGAAAGTTAATTATTCGGACTTGGCCAACAAGAGCAATTCAAATCTAATTGACAAAATAGTTTCTCTCGCCATTCTTGTAAAATCAATGAATACCATAGAAATAGGAGGAAGGAGTGTAACTTTACTTGACTTGACAAACTTCTCTGTTTATGTAGCTCATTTCGTTGGATTCTGTCTTGGAGGTTCTTTGGTTTTTAAGTTCTGGCTCACATTCTCCCTCTCCTAACAAAAGCACAATTTTAGAATTAGATATCCTTGTTGGTGTAAGCCTACTTAAAAAGTAGAGATGGATATGTAGACAAGGATTACCTCCCACTTAATATTTGATAAGCACTCAGAGTTCCGTAGTCTCCTTGAGGGACAAATTAGATCTTTCAAAAATTTTTGTTTCTTCTAAAGGTATGATTGGTGTTTTAGTGTATATTTGGAGAATGTGTCACAGTTGAAACATCAGATTCATTAGATGGTAGGCTATTCAAATTGCCTTGCATCTGACTGGTCGGTTATTTGTTGTCCATCCGCCAGTCCATAACCAATTACCTGTTATCATATTTTTGGATCTTTCTCAAATTTTATATATAGGTTCCCTTGAACCCTAGATGTGCATGGTCCCATTTTCAAACTGATCTTATAAACAACATGGCTGACAAGGAGCCATCATTGATTTGACGTACGCAATAGTTTATTATCACTATTTCTTGAGAAGTACTTGAAGGTGGACCATTGTCTTATTTCATATATAGTTCCTTAGTTGTGTATTGTTCCATTTATGGACCCGTATGAAAAACAACATGGTCATCTTGGGGCTATCTTGAATTTTGACGGTAATAGTTTATTATCGCTTTTTCTGGAAAAGTACTTGATGAATGTTTTTCAAATATATGTAAGGACTTATTGGTCCTCTGTTGTGCATTGTGCATTATCCCATTTTTGGACTGATAAAAAAATCATTGGTGACTATGGCAGCCATCTTTGGTTTCGAAAATAATAAATTTTTCAGGAGAAGTACTTGATGGATCACTCTCAAATTTCATATGTAGTCCAGGGATCTCTTGGTTCATAGTTGTACCTTTTTGATCTTGGGATTGATCAGAAAAACCAAAAGGGCCAACAGGCAGCCATTCTATATTTTGACAGTAATAGCTTTTCAATACTATTTCTAGGGAAGTGCTGGATGGAGCTGTATCAAACATCTTATGTAGGTTTACCTAGGTCCCTAGTTGTGCCCTTTGAGTTTGCAAGGAAAAGCAAAATGGCTGACAGTATGCCATCTTTGATTTTAACAGTGAAAGTTTGTTATAGCTATTTCATTGGAAATATTGGAATGATGTGTCACAAATTTTATGTATTGCTCTTTGTCTCTAGTTATACCCTTTTAATTCTTAGTCTAGTCAAAGAACCAAAATTGCAAACAGCCATCTTGAATTTTGACACTGAGACTTTG
Source organism: Ylistrum balloti (assembly GCF_031769215.1). NCBI lineage: Eukaryota > Metazoa > Mollusca > Bivalvia > Pectinida > Pectinidae > Ylistrum > Ylistrum balloti. Next base: position 381,045 of record NW_026782886.1, read on the forward strand.
TTACGGCTATTTCTTGAGAAGTACTAGATAGATTATTCACATATGTAGGTTTCCTTTGGTCCCTTGTTGTGTCTATCAGAACACCAAAATGCTGACAGGCAAATAAAAGAAAAGAAGGGAAAAGATCCAACTTTTAAAGAACAAATGAAGATCAGTCAATGATGGAGTAACACATTATCACTAAATATGTCGTCAACAAAAATTTGTTTGGTTTGGTATGATTGTTTGATCAATATTACTGGAAACAGTTATTGCTTGGTCAAAACATTTTCAATTTGATCAAATTAGACAGGATTAAAAACCTGTATTGAGTTTTATTTATAATTATATATATATATGTATACTTTTTATGAATGCAGGATGCAGACCTAGAAAAACCAAAGGACATAAAATTTGATGGCATGGTGGTAGACATATGTTTCCATCCCATCAAAGATGTGATTGCCGCAGGAGACATAGACGGAGAAGTTTCAATGTAGGTTTGAGCAGAATGTGATAACAGCAGAAGATATATGGTAGAGGGGAATGTTTCCTGTAGGTTTGGGTAGAATGTAAAAACAGTAGAAGACATGTAGAAATGTTACTGTAGGTTTGGGTGGGAGGTTACTGAAACTTAAATTTTGTATTCTTATGATAGTTGATGTAAAAAATATTTACACTCACTTTTTGTGATGTTGTTGAGTTATATTGAATGCATATCTTGAGGCTGATTCTTCTTCTCAGTAAATACTAAATGTAGAAATTTAGATAAAAGGAAAAGAGACACAAAATTTAATGAGTTTGTGCATTGAATTTCTGTGTAAAGATAACTCTACAGCAAAGGAATAACCATAGTGTCAGCACAGAGTAGATGGAAAATCATAGCAGACATTAGACAAATACAATAAATAAAGGGAGATGTTAGACAAATACAATAAATAAAGGGAGATGTTAGACAAATACAATAAATAAAGAGAGATGTTAGACAAATACAATAAATAAAGGGAGATGTTAGACAAATACAATAAATAAAGAGAGACAATATATAAATACTATAAATAAAGAGAGGTGTTAGACAAATACAATAACTAAAGAGACAATCAAAATAGAAAACATCATGAACTTTCACAATAACCAAAGGTGAGATTGGATGTTTCAGACAAGTAGGCATTTTATATATATATATATCACACCTGAATGTGGTAACACTACATTTAACAGATATCAATTAAAATTGGTTTATTTTTGTTTTGTATTTCCTTTTATAACTCTGCAAACAGTTGGGGGTCTAGGGTGTATAGGAATCACATTGTCCTCAAGCACAACTCTACACTGTTTGATGAATTTTGTTGAAATTCAGCACTTGATTGTAAAGGAAAAACTATCATTTTCAAAAGTCAAGCTACAAACTAGATGTTGTGACTCAGTTTGTAATATTCTTCATGATGAACATCTTATAATACACACATACAACACTTAAATATATCTGACACATGGGTTTAAGAAATACCCTATGTGTGGTACTTCAAAAATTGGTGTCAAAAGCAAGCAAACATTATTAGAAAGATAAGAAAATGGGAAAAACTTCAAAACCCTAACCACCAACCATAATTTTTTCTTTGGCAGAAACAGGACACACAGACATTTTTTTCATTATTTTATTTGTAAAAAACTTTTTGGGCAAGAATGTAGCAATTGTGTTGTGATACCAGCATTTGTTAGGCTCTAACAGCATATTATTGTCATCTGTCATTCACATAAATTTACTAATTACCATTTCAAGAACAAGTTCTATTTGCTATTTCTTAGCTCTTCTGGTTCATGCCAGATTGGAAAAGAGCATATTTCATGGCACATCATGTGTCCAGGGTCCTCCATGTAATCGAAATATTCATCATCAGGATATGCTACATCAAGGAAATCTGACGTTGGCAGGTAGCAAGTCACATTCAGTTTACCTCAGCGCTTACACTACAACAGGATTTTTTCATCTCTCATATGCCTGTTTAGTAGCATGTGCAAGTTGGCAGAAAAAGATGAAGTGATGGAACAGGAAAGCACCCTTTTTTGTGCGAGACAGCTTACAATAGATGCAGTCATCTTGGTATGGTTGAGATTTTAGACAATTGATTATCGTTAAAAATTTAAAGATGGCCGACGATGATAGAGCAGGAGAGAAACAGGCTTTTGCAAGATATTGCCAGTCAGGTTGTGATAAGTTGGTTCAAAGGTCATCTGAACATGACCCCTTACTGGCCACCATCAGATCTCCATATGGTAGTGTATATGGTCTGTATTTTAATCAGATTGAAAAAAAACCTGACCCCAACACGACATAGATAATTGTTAGGTAAGAACTATTTTTATTTCGTATACTTTTGTCTTTATTCAGACACTCCTACTCCAGTAAAGGAGAAAACAACACATTGATGACATTTAAAAACCATAAGAAAGCCTGCAGAGCTCTGTGTTTTTCTGCGAATGGTGAAGAGCTGTACACAGCATCTAAAGACAAGTCCATACACATTGTTGACATGAATACTGGGACACTAAAGCGCAAGTTGAAGAAGGCACATGAGTAAGACTTTCTTTACATGTGCAATCTACGGAGTTCATAGCCTATTCTCTTCACTGGATATATTATGATAATTGTAATAGTAATACTTCTAGGAGCAAGTGCAAGTTTATTTAAGAAATTTATGGTTTTAATCATTACAGTTTTAAAGGAATACAAATGTATTATGATCTTTCAGGTTGCCAGATTTCATTTCAAAATGCCTAGCAAATTATTAATCCAAGTAAAGAGAATTCTCCATTTCTTATATACTGTATATACAATACTCCAGTAACAAGGGGAAATTTAGATCATCTTAATCAAGTATGCTTAGAAAAAGTCTAGAAACAGGACAAGACGTCATTTAATGTTTTAGGTCACCAAACAGCATACTTATAACTAGTGAAAACTTCCTCTTTTCATTTAGGTCACCAAACAGCATATTTATAACTAGTGAAAATTTCCTCTTACCATTTAGGTCACCAATATACAGCATACTTGTAACAGGAGAAAACTTCCTTGCAACAGGTGATGATGATGGAAATTTAAAGGTAAATCTCATAGGATGTGAAATATTATTTGCAGTTGTTTTTCCCCTTCCTCATACATTTTTTTGTTGATGTTTAAATGAATAAATGGGGGAAGACTGGTAAAGATATGAGAATAAGTTATAAATTTATATGATCAAATGGTTTTTACCCAGCCTAACTTCTCATTGCCAAAATGACACCTAAGTTCTCTTTGACAGAATGACCCTTAAAGGGTAGAATGATTCTTAATTTCTGGTTGACAAAATGACACTTAAGTTCTCTTTGACAGAATGACCCTTAAATTGTCATGGACAGAATGGTCCTCAATTTCTTATTTACAAAATGACACTTAGTTTTTATTGACAAAATGACCCCTAAATTCTCATTGACAGAATTATCCTTACTTTATCATTGACAAAATGATCACTAAATTCTCATAGATAGAATGACCCTTAAGTTCTCTTTGACAGAATGACCCTTAATTCACAAAATGATCCTTAATTTCTCATTGGCAAAATGACACTTAATTTCTCATTGACAGAATGACCCCTAAACTCTCATGGACAGAATGTAAATTCCTCATTGACAAAATGACACTTAATATCTCGTTGACAAAATGGAACTTAAGTTCTCTTTGACAGAAGGACCAATTCACAAAATGATCCTTAATTTCTCATTGGCAAAATTACACTTAATTTCTCATTGACAGAATGACCCTTAAGTTCTTCTGGACACCATGCTCTTTAAGTCCTCATTGACAAGTTGACCCTTCATCTTTCATTAAAAAAATTATTGTCAACGTTTTTTTTTTATTTGTTTGCATTCTTGGTGATATACTGATCGTTATTTTTGCCTAATGCTGCTTACTTTTATTGGGCAGGTGCATTGTTTTCACTGCTACATCTAAATGTATAAGAATTACGGACAGTCTTTCAACAAGTAATCAGCAATGAAATAATAGACTTGATTTTGAATAGATCTGGGATTTGAGAACTAACAAGGCAGAAATGGAAGTAAAACACAATGAGGAATTCATCAGCGACATGGATATAGACGATCAACATAAAATTCTCATCGCTACCAGGTAAAGTATGTAAGAGGAACTAATGTGGTGATTGTTGATCTGCATAAAATTCTCATTGCTGCCAGGTTCAGGATGTTAGAAGTAAGCGTGGTGATAGTTGATCTACATAAAATTCTCATTGCTACCAGGTTCAATATGTTAGAGGGACTAGTGTGGTGATAGATAATCTACATAAAATTCTCATTGTTACCAGGTTTAGTATGTTGGAAGAACGTGGCAATAGTAGATGTTGATAAATATTAAATTCTCATTCATTTACACAAATAATGTCTCCCCTTCTCTAGAACAGAGTTATTGCCCTTTGTAAAAAAAACTTCTCCAGAGCATAATTCTCTTCGTAATTGAGATAGGGTGATGATATTTGGTATACATGTTCATGACTGAAAGACGGTGTGTTGCGTACAAAAATTAGGGGCCATGGCCCTTTTATAACAGAGTTATTGCCTTTTGTAAAAAGAAACTTGTTCGGAGCATAACTCTTCATAATTCAGATAGGATGATGACATGTTATATACATTTTCATGACTTTAAGACAACCAGACAACACAGCTTTAAAATCAGCATTGTGAATACAACACCAGTTGCAAATGTTTTCCAAAACCTTCAACAACCTAGCATTTCTGGAGATCACTGGATAGTTGTAGCTTCGTCTTTGTAAAAAGCAAGGTAACCTGAACATTGTATTAATTTAGGTATCTTTGTGTATTGCTATGTACAGCATATGCTCACAATTTAATCATACAATATTAATGATTTCTAAATGTCAAATGTTTCTGTACCAAAGATACAAATAACAAATCAACTTCTTCCTTACCATAAGTTTTATTTCAACAAAGTAAACTAGTCCATACATGACTACATGTCTGTCACCAGTATGCATTTTCTAAATAAACACCTCTTTGAGATATGTGTTGTATATTGCCAATATGCATTAATATTCTATATTTATGCAATCATTGATAATTCATCAATCAGCTTCCTCATCAACACCGTAAACAATTTCAGTATATATGCACGACTGATTTTTAATTAATATTTAACACAGCTGCATAATTGCACACACACACACTCACTCCACATCTACTTCATTTCCGAGAAGGGGAGACATTTGATTTTAGCTGTGCTAAATCAAGACAATTTCTTGTTGAAATTGCAATAATTTAACATTAAATGATGTTTGATGATAATGGCTATTTAGATGCTTTCCATCCTTGATTTCTGTGTACAGTGCTTGATTCTGTTAATGAGGTATCAAATGTTGTTCTGGTATATGAACAGATCACTCTGACCAATGTTTTTCAAACATCTTATGTTAGGCTCACCTGTTTTGGCCAAATTTGCATTCGGATGATATGGAGCTCCCTATCAAGACAATGAGTTTTGAATTTTCAGTAGTGTCTCAGAATTAATGAATGCACAGATTAGTTATATTATTGTTAAAGCTTTAAGTAGCCACAAAAGTTAGAAACCATGAAGAAGTTGCTCTACAGTAACAGAGGAAATATTAAACAATATCATTGTTGTGTCATAAAGTGAAATATCCAGGTACGCAATATAGGTCTGATGGGCCTCTTGTCTGGTTTATGATGCACACTCATATTATCGCAAATGTTTTGAATCAATTAAAGAAACCATGACAAGGAAAAGTCACTAGACTTAGATTTTTTTCATCTGAACATATTTCAGATGCATAACTTTAACTTCTTTTTGGGATTTTTTCATTTTTGTTGTGTGTTATTGACATTAAGTACAGTTTTTACACTGGGTCAGTATTTGTAATTGCAGTGGAGATGGAACACTTACAGCGTTCAACATTCGTAGGAAGAGAATGGATATGCAGTCAGAACTATTTGATTCAGAACTTCTGTCTTTAGCTCGTCTGAAGGTAAGATGTTTAGGTACAGTACATAACACAGGAAAATGTAGAACATATGTACAGTTTTAATTAATTATATGGATGAACATGATTTAATAGAATAACAACAGAGATACATGGGTTAACAGAATCACAGCAGAGGTATATGGTTTTACAGAATCACAGCACAATTATATGGTTTTACAGAATCACAGCACAATTATATGGTTTTGCAGAATCACAGCACAGGTATATGGTTTTACAGAATCACAGCACAATTATATGGTTTTACAGAATCACAGCACAGGTATATGGTTTTACAGAATCACAGCACAGGTACATGGTTTTACAGAATCACAGCACAGGTACATGGTTTTACAGAATCACAGCACAGGTACATGGTTTTACAGAATCACAGCAGAGGTACATGGTTTTACAGAATCACAGCACAGGTACATGGTTTTACAGAATCACAGCAGAGGTATTTTGTTTAACAGAATCACAGCAGAGATACATGGTTTTACAGAATCACAGCACAGGTACATGGTTTTACAGAATCACACCACAGTTATATGGTTTTACAGAATCACAGCACAGGTACATGGTTTTACAGAATCACAGCAGAGGTATTTTGTTTAACAGAATCACAGCAGAGATACATGGTTTTACAGAATCACAGCAGAGTTACATGGTTTTACAGAATCACAGCACAGGTACATGGTTTTACAGACTCACAGCAGAGTTACATGGTTTTACAGACTCACAGCACAGGTATATGGTTTTACAGAATCACAGCAGAGGTATTTTGTTTAACAGACTCACAGCACAGGTACATGGTTTTACAGACTCACAGCACAGGTACATGGTTTTACAGAATCACAGCACAGGTACATGGTTTTACATAATCACAGCAGAGTTACATGGTTTAACAGAATATAAAAAAAAATCTCTTGTAACTGAAACGAAAAAAGTATTGACAATGAATGATATTCACTCCTGAATCAGATGTTTATCACAATTTTTATAGGTATCTGTCAGATATATGCATTCTGATAAAATTAGAATCATTGTAACATGGGTAAAACAAAATTTCCACAGAGGATGTAAATTTTTTCCAAACTTGTTTAATTATGACCCAACACAGGTCAGAAGTATTCGGATACAAACTCCAGTGATGGTAGTGTAAGTTAGGCCAGCCTTTTGTCTGTAGACTATGTACAGACTCCAGTGATGGTAATGTAAGTTAGGCCAGCCTTTTGTCTGTAGACTATGTACAGACCCAAGTGGTGGTTTTGTATGTTAAGACAGCCTTTTGTCTTTAGACTGTGTGTACAGACCCCAGTGGTGGTAGTTTAAGTTAGGCCAGCCTTTTTGTCTGTAGACTGTGTGTACAGACCCCAGTGGTGGTTTTGTATGTTAAGACAGCCTTTTGTCTTCAGACTGTGTGTACAGACTCCAGTGATGGTAGTGTAAGTTAAGACAGCCTTTTGTCTGTAGACTGTGTGTACAGACCCCAGTGGTGGTAGTTTAAGTTAGGTCAGCCTTTTGTCTGTGGACTATGTACAGACTCCAGTGGTGGTTTTGTATGTTAAGACAGCCTTTTGTCTTCAGACTGTGTGTACAGACTCCAGTGATGGTAGTGTAAGTTAGGCCAGCCTTTTGTCTGTAGACTGTGTGTACAGACTCCTGTGATGGTAGTGTATATTAAGACAGCCTTTTGTCTGTAGACTGTGTGTACAGACGCCAGTGATGGTAATGCAAGTTAGGCCAGCCTTTTTGTCTGTAGACTATGTACAGACCCCAGTGGTGGTTTTGTATGTTAAGACAGCCTTTTGTCTTCCCAGTGATGGTGTGTGTACAGACAGCCCAGTGATGGTGTGTGTGTAAGTCCAGTGATGGTAGTGCCAGCCTTTTGTCTGTAGACTGTGTGTACAGACTCCAGTGATGGTAATGTAAGTAAGGCCAGCCTTTTGTCTGTAGACTATGTACAGACTCCAGTGATGGTAATGTAAGTTAAGCCAGCCTTTTGTCTGTAGACTGTGTGTACAGACCCCAGTGATGGTAGTGTATGTTAAGACAGCCTTTTGTCTTTTGACTGTGTGTACAGACCCCAGTGATGGTAGTGTATGTTAAGACAGCCTTTTGTCTTTAGACTGTGTGTACAGACTCCAGTGATGGTAGTGTATGTTAAGACAACCTTTTGTCTGTAGACTGTGTGTACAGACTCCAGTGATGGTAGTGTATGTTAAGACAGCCTTTCGTCTTTAGTCTGTGTGTACAGACTCCAGTGATGGTAGTGTATGTTAAGACAGCCTTTTGTCTGTAGACTGTGTGTACAGACCCCAGTGATGGTAGTGTATGTTAAAACAGCCATTTGTCTTTAGACTGTTTTTACAGACTCCAGTGATGGTAATGCAAGTTAGGCCAGCCTTTTGTCTTTAGACTGTGTGTACAGACTCCAGTGATGGTTGTGTATGTTAAGACAGCCTTTTGTCTGTAGACTGTGTGTACAGACTCCAGTGATGGTAGTGTAAGTTAGGCCAGCCTTTTGTCTGTAGACTGTGTGTACAGACCCCAGTGATGGTAGTGTATGTTAAGACAGCCTTTTGTCTTTAGACTGTGTGTACAGACCCCAGTGATGGTAGTGTATGTTAAGACAGCCTTTTGTCTTTAGACTGTGTGTACAGACCCCAGTGGTGGTAGTTTAAGTTAGGCCAGCCTTTTGTCTTTAGACTGTGTGTACAGACCCCAGTGGTGGTAGTTTAAGTTAGGCCAGCCTTTTGTCTGTGGACTGTGTGTACAGACTCCAGTGATGGTAGTGTAAGTTAGGCCAGCCTTTTGTCTGTAGACTGTGTGTACAGACTCCAGTGATGTAATGTAAGTAAGGCCAGCCTTTTGTCTGTAGACTATGTACAGACTCCAGTGATGGTAATGTAAGTTAGGCCAGCCTTTTGTCTGTAGACTGTGTGTACAGACCCCAGTGATGGTAGTGTAAGTTAAGCCAGCCTTTTGTCTGTAGACTGTGTGTACAGACTCCAGTGATGGTAGTGTAAGTTAGGCCAGCCTTTTGTCTGTAGACTGTGTGTACAGACTCCAGTGATGGTAGTGTAAGTTAGGCCAGCCTTTTGTCTGTAGACTGTACAGACCCCTGTTAGGCCAGCCTTTTGTTACTGTGTGTACAGACTCCAGTGTAGACTGTGTGTACAGACTCCAGTGATGGTAATGTAAGTTAGGCCAGCCTTTTGTCTGTAGACTATGTACAGACTCCAGTGATGGTAGTGTAAGTTAGGCCAGCCTTTTGTCTTTAGACTGTGTGTACAGACCCCAGTGGTGGTTTTGTATGTAAAGACAGCCTTTTGTCTGTAGACTGTGTGTACAGACTCCAGTGATGGTAATGTAAGTTAGGCCAGCCTTTTGTCTGTAGACTGTTTGTACAGACTCCAGTGATGGTAATGTAAGTTAGGCCAGCCTTTTGTCTGTAGACTATGTACAGACCCCAGTGGTGGAGTTGTATGTTAAGACAGCCTTTTGTCTGTAGACTGTGACAGCCTTTTGTCTAGACTGTGTGTACAGACCCCAGTGGTGGTTTTGTATGTAAAGACAGCCTTTTGTCTGTAGACTGTGTGTTCAGACTCCAGTGATGGTAATGTAAGTAAGGCCAGCCTTTTGTCTTCAGACTATGTACAGACTCCAGTGGTGGTGTTGTATGTTAAGACAGCCTTTTGTCTGTAGACTATGTACAGACCCCAGTGATGGTTTTGTATATTAAGACAGCCTTTTGTCTGTAGACTGTGTGTACAGACTCAAGTGATGGTAATGTAAGTTAGGCCAGCCTTTTGTCTGTAGACTATGTACAGACCCCAGTGGTGGTGTTGTATGTTAAGACAGCCTTTTGTCTGTAGACTATGTACAGACCCCAGTGATGGTTTTGTATATTAAGACAGCCTTTTGTCTGTAGACTGTGTGTACAGACTCCAGTGATGGTAATGTAAGTAAGGCCAGCCTTTTGTCTGTAGACTATGTACAGACCCCAGTGGTGGTTTTGTATATTAAGACAGCCTTTTGTCTGTAGACTGTGTGTACAGACTCAAGTGATGGTAATGTAAGTTAGGCCAGCCTTTTGTCTGTAGACTGTGTACAGACCCCAGTGGTGGGTTTGTATATTAAGACAAGCATTTGTCTGCAGAGTGTTGTAGCTGTGCAGGCAATATCCTGGGTACAAATTCCAGTGATGGTATTTCATGTCCAGACAGCCTATTGTCTGTAAACTGTGTAGTAGCTGTGCAGGCAATATCCTGGGTACAAATTCCAGTGATGGTATTTCATGTCCAGACAGCCTATTTTCTGTAGACTGTGTTGTAGCTGTCACAGGAAATTTCCTGGGTACAGATCCAGTGATGGTATTGTATGTCCAGACAGCTTTTTGTCTGTAGACTGTGTAGTAGCTGTCAAAGGCAGTATCCTCTGTACAGGCTCCAGTGATTGAATCTTGTAATTTAAAACAGTTTTTTGTCTATAGACTTTGTTGTAGCTGTCGCAGGCAATATCCCTGTACATATTCTGATGATGGTATTGTATGTCTGTACAGAACAGATCAAGTGTTTAAACAACTTTTTTGAAGATAGTGCCAAAATAAAAAATTCTTCAATGTCTTATTATTACTCTTTACCTATTTACATATTGTAGGAAAAAGGGAAAGTCATATGTGGATCAGGAGAAGGTGTTCTAAATATTTTCAACTGGGGAGAATGGGGAAATATCAGTGACCGTTTTCCTGGCCATCCTTTGTCCGTGGATTGTATGGTAGCTGTTACAGACAACATCCTGTGTACAGGCTCGAGTGACGGTATTGTAAGGTAAGACACACTTGGTCTGTAGATTAATAGTAGCTATCACAAAGATCATCCTGTGTACAGGTTCAGGGTTGATATTGTAAGGTAAGACACTCCCTCTGTAGACTGTGTTGTAGCTGTTACAGGAAATATCCCCCATACAAACTCTAATGATGGTATTGTAAGTTAAGACAAGTTTTTGTCTGCAGACTGTGTTGTAGCTGTCACAAGAAATATCCCCCATACAAACTCTAATGATGGTATTGTAAGTTAAGACAAGTTTTTGTCTGCAGACTGTGTTGTAGCTGTCACAAGAAATATCCCCCATACAGACTTTAATCATGGTATTGTAAGTAAAGACAAATTTTTGTCTATAGACTGTGTACATGACAGATCAAGTGGTTAAACAACTTACAAGTATTTTGATTGTAAATGTACTGCCAAAATCAAAAGGCCTATCATTATTTATATTGATTTTCTTTCAGAGCTGTAAATATTTTACCAAACCGGTTCCTTGGTGTGGTAGGGGATCATGACAATTTCCCGGTGGAAAATCTTAGTCTGTCACACGATGGTAACCTACTGGCCAGCTGTTCCCATGATCAGACAATAAAGTTCTGGAACACAAGTGATTTCAGGGAGCTTTCAGTGAACACAAAGAAAAAGGCAGGGAAGGGAAACACACTTAAAAAGTTGAACTCCTCAAACAAAAATGACTTTTTTGCTGGTCTCGCAGATGATAATGACGTTGATAAGAATGAGGACAACGAAGATGAGGACGAAAGTGATAGTGATGAAGATGATGAAAATGAAGTGGACGATGATGATGATGCATAAAAAGGAATTAAATAAGTGATTAGAAATAATATCAAGGTGTTATTTTGATTTCAGTTTTATACAATGTCTGATTGATTATAAATATTGCCCTTTATCCATGGACTGTAATTTGTCTTTCATATTAAGGTAAACCTCTGGTCAGTTTGAGTAGGCAATTAGTTTAAACACATATTTCTTTCAATAAAACCAATAGTTTCCAGTCTAGTGATAATTTGAAACCTTCCTTTTCCTGTTTAACAAATTAAACAATTCACATAGTTTGAACACATCATGAAAATAGCAAATACAGAGAACCAGACAACATCTGTTGGAAGAATTGAAAGTGTTTAATAGTTGACATGTTTCGGCATACTGGGTATGCCATCCTCAGAACAGAGTTACTTTTCAAAATACAAGACTTATATACTATCTCTACCTAGCTACTACATATGTCATTTACAGTTGACATGTGTAGTTGAACCAGCCTCCTGTATTCCACTTGGAATCCATCTTTAGGAAGACAGTCGATATTACTGAATCTACCAGACTGGACATCGGATCTCATTTTCTTTGTATTGTGTACATCATGAAAATGTATATTTATGCCAAAATTGTGGCATCACAGTAATCACTCCAAAGGGTTGGGCAGTAGTAACATACTCACCTTTCACCTGGCAGTCGGGGTTTGATTCCTGGAATGGACGTGAAAAGATATGGGGTCACCTGCCAGACCACATGGGATTTCCCTGGGTACTCCAGTTTCCTCCCAAAAGTAAGACCCCCACACATTTCCAATTGGGCCAACAAGAGTGATTATATAATCTTAAAGCTTGTTTTTGCAATTGTTGTAAAAAAGGGTTTTTTTTTAATCATTCCATGTGGTCACCATTCACATCCACAGTAAACACTGTGGATAACAGGTTTTCAAAAGACCATTGCAACCAATTGTTACTGGTTTATCCAATATTGTACACGCTAACTGAAGGTATATAGTATTCATTTTAACATTCAGATGTCCCAACTGAGGGCTCTCTAGCCTGTCAGTTTAAAGCTTTATTATCCAGGTGTCCCAACTGAGGGCCCCTATAGCCTGTCAGTTTCTAATTTTACTTTATTGTCAAGACGTCTGAACTGAAGGCCCCTCTACCATGTCAGCTTCTAAGTTTACTTTATTGTCAAGACATCTGAACTGAAGGCCCCTCTACCATGTCAGTTTCTAAGTTTACTTTATTATCCAGGTGTCCCAACCCAGTTTCCCATCTGCCCTGTCAGTTTCTGCCTATACTTTATTATCAATTAGACTGAGTCCAGGCCAATTTACCCTTTCATTTGTTAGCTCACATGGTCTGAAGGGCAAAGTGAGCAGACTTGGGATAGGACCGAATAGGGAAATAGAGCAAATATTGAAAATCCTACATCTCCTATTGGAACGATTGCATTTTGCTCATATGTGGTCTGAAGCATTCTTGGATAAAGGGAATCACTTTTCCGGAAATAGTGAGTCTCATGGCCGTAGGGCAGGAGGGAAGGGGCCTAATGGAGGAAATGTAGGAAATTTTTGCTAGGAATATAAAATTCTACTCTTTCTAAAGGAAAAAAATGGATTATTACCAAATTTGGTCTAAATCATTCTTTGATGATGGGAAATTGATTTTGTAGAAATGATGGGTCTAGGCACCCTTGTACAAGAGGGATGGAGACAAACTGCTGATTAAGAATGAATTCTTTAAAATCCTGCTCCTCCAGTAGGAATGATTGTATTTTGTCCAAATCTCGTCTTCAGCACTTTCATGTGAAGGGAAATCATTTATTATCAGACTTTGTCTGAAGCATCCTTGGGTGGAGGGGAATCAATTTTGTTTACATGATGGGTTTCTGCCAAGTGGAGCGGACCTCAACGGAAGGCGGGGGGGCTAATAAGGGAAATAGAGCAAAGAAACCGAGGGCCACTCCACCCTTTCAGTTTCCACCTGCACTTTATTATTAAGGAGTATGAACCAAGGTCCCTTTTCCTCGTCAGCTTCTATAACCTAATTAAATGATTGTCACATAAATGACAAATTAAGTCATTATGTTTACATTTTTGTATACAACAAATAAAATCATTGTTTACATTTTTAATTACAACTCATACAAGATATATTTTTGAAACCGTGTAGGTTTATGGGTCTGACTGTTAAACAACACCAACTCCATTCTCAGTCAAGTCACTTTATATTACACTCAGTAAAAACCCTAAAACAACAAATGACATCAGTTATAACTTGACTTCACTAACAGTAGAATACATCGAAATGAATGAATCCATTTTACCACAACGCAACAGGTGCACGCACATGATACATGCTACTTACTTTATAGTGCGCTTAATGATTATTAGCTAACAATTACACTGGATGACCCAGACGTTATCTTTACGCAACTAGAAACAGTGGCGTGACTTCTGCATATATATGTGCAAAGCGAAAATTAACAGTTGGACTAAAAGGATATATTTTGATGAAAGAGAGATTTCAGGGTAAAAGAATTATAAACAGAAAGAGACTGAAAATAAGAAAGTAGCATTTTTAAATTGAAAAGGAAAAAATTAGTTAAAATTATAAATACAAAGTTTACAAACATTATACAATTCTGAACATGTATGCAGAGTGGGAAATTAACACTTAGTGATGCATATATAATTAGTTTACTCTAACATATTTATAAAACTTTGAGGTAAATATATATTTATATATAAGAAACCATCATAGAACTTCTGAGGTAAAAAGGAAATAATCATTTACCAATAATGTACACTAAGACCCATTTTTATCAATCAAGTCACTTACAGGAAAGACGATGCAACATACATGCACGGGATAAAAAAAATGATACCAAATAGAGGGGTGAGGGTGTAGGGGGAGAGGAGGGTCATTGTTACAGATATAATAACAATCAGAGAGATATAGGGGAGTATGATGAGATATAAAGGGGGGATCAATATATGATAGCCATCAGAATAGTATCTAGTGGGGTATGATGAGATATAAACGGGGGATCAATATATGATAGCCATCAGAATATTATCTAGTGGGGTATGATGAGATATAAACGGAGGATCAATACATGATAGCCATCAGAATGGTATCTAGTGGGGTATGATGAGATATAAATGGAGGATCAATACATGATAGCCATCAGAATATTATCTAGTGGGGTATGATGAGATATAAAGGGGGATCAATATATGATAGCCATCAGAATAGTATCTAGTGGGGTATGATGAGATATATAAACGGAGATCAATATATGATAGCCATCAGAATAGTATCTAGTGGGATATGATGAGATATAAAGGGGGATCAATATATGATAGCCATCAGAATAGTATCTAGTGGGATATGATGAGATATATAAACGGAGGATCAATATATGATAGCCATCAGAATAGTATCTAGTGGGATATGATGAGATATATAAACGGGGATCAATATATGATAGCCATCAGAATAGTATCTAGTGGGATATGATGAGATATATAAACGGGGATCAATATATGATAGCCATCAGAATAGTATCTAGTGGGGTATGATGAGATATAAACGGGGATCAAGATATGATAGCCATCAGAATAGTATCTAGTGGGATATGATGAGATATATAAACGGAGGATCAATATATGATAGCCATCAGAATAGTATCTAGTGGGATATGATGAGAGATATAAACGGGGGATCAATATATGATAGCCATCAGAATAGTATCTAGTGGGGTATGATGAGATATAAATGGAGGATCAATACATGATAGCCATCAGAATATTATCTAGTGGGGTATGATGAGATATGAAGAGGGATCAATATAAAAGATGTGAACATTAGACAAGGGTCAGTCAGTTATAGATATACCTACATTAGAAAGGTGTCAAAGAGATGTCCACATTAGACAGGTGTCAAAGAGATGTCCACATTAGATAGGTGTCAGTCACTCATGGAGATGTCAACATTAGACAGGTGTCAATCAAAGAGATGTCAACATTAGACAGGTGTCAATCAAAGAGATGTCAACATTAGACAGGTGTCAATCAAAGAGATGTCCACATTAGAAAGGCCTCAGTTACTTTGTAAAATAATTGCATGTAGGTCGAAAAAAATTATGAGTTGATGGATGGAAATATTTAGAACTAAACAAAAAGAACCCAAATTGATAATTTAATTGTGAAATAAACATTACCAATTCTGAAGTTTTTGGAAACTTGAACAGAAAAAGGTAAAGAAATAACGTGAGTGTGTGTGTTTTTTTTCATGTGTCAGATTCAAATATACCAAATAGTTGTTGGTAGTAGTTGTATGTTCATTCTAATATACATGTTTCTTTAATAATTTTATTATATGAATATCTTTTAATTGTATACATTTTTAGTTATTTCAAATTTCTATTAAATCAAACATGTTTGGGCAAATATCAGTTATTTTCTCATAAAAACAAGGGCATTTTTTACATAAAATTAAATCCCTAATGATCCAACACACATACATGTATAGCATGCATTGTTTTTTTTAATGAGATAACTGTTAAGCAATTTATTTACAAGTTTTATTATTCATGCAAATATGAATATATTAATTTTAAAGTGGAAAATGTATATTAAACACAGCTTTTATGTAAAATGATGACCTCAATCAATCTGTAATGGAATTTATCCACAGGCAACTTTAATTGATCACTCGGTATACCTGCCATGTGCACAGGGGTGCTCACTCAGGTTTGACCCCTCTACCCTTAATCCTCTTATATACTTGACTGGTTGGTCAGGTATAATTAACTACACAGCTAACATAACAGCTATCATCAAATTTTCACTATCACCTTAAATATATGAAAATATGTTTTGTTAATATAACTTCTCTTAAGGGGGATCAAAATACTATAGGGGGATCATTTTCTGATGGCCAGAAAAGTGATACGGATCCTTTTCTGATGGGGGATCCAAAAATATGATATGACACCGGGACACCTGTCATATCCGGGACCACCAACGACTTGTACGGGAGTGAGGGGAATGAGCGCAAAAGCGCGGGTATGCACTGACCAATGGTCAACCACATAAAATAACCTGACCCTCGAATCCTGTCCAAACAGGTTTACACAGGTATGTTATGAAAATAGATATACAGTGTACACGAATAAGAATACCAGGTATAAATACAACAATGTCATTTAAATGACACTGCTCCATCCTCCCCTCCTTAAAATAAAATCAGAGACGTATATATATAAATCCACCCTTTAGCCTAACTATATAACTATATATAAAATCCACCATTTAGCCTAACTAGATGGATTGTCACAGCTGGAAGTTGATGATACTGTCATTGTCTGTTCGAAAGGTTATCAGAAGTTCAATAACTGTTGGACGAATACCTCAAATGGACTGCTGTTACGCTGGGTTATACTTTCCCGCTCCGGTGGTTTCAGGTCATGAGAATGACACTGCCCGGTCGTCTCCATACCATGCTGTCAACAACATCAAAAAACAATGGCTCTACTGATATCCTCGAGTTCACACTCTTTTTATATTTAGTGTCATATACCTCCCACAATCACCATAAACTGTGATCTGTGGTAAAAAATATATATATCGCCTGTATTACAGGTAGTGTGTTTAGGTGGTCAAATAGAACTTCCCACCTCGAGTTCGATTAGACCAATTTCTTGAAGACAGCTGACGTCACTTTCTATACACGACGTATTCAGCTCTACAAAGAAAAACCTTAAAGACTAGAACTACACACTACACGACACTTGTAAATATTGTGTATTTGTTATATCGTATATCTATAGACAGATAGTTGTAAATCAGTCAATGAAATACTTACATATGTATATATATATACACTTGATTGTAGACTAATCTTTTCACCCTAGTTCACTTGTAGTACACAGGGAAAAGGCTTCTAGTTCGCAAGAAACGGACTATAGGTAAAAGTAGAAGTCCACTTGGGTCCACACAGGTATTGTGAAAAAAGTCCCTGATATATTATATGTAGAACCCATGGCCTTCTGGTGTTTCTGCTGAGACTATATATAACACAAAAGCTACATTTGGCTTTCCCTTACCGGCCGTAGATACATCTTATATTACAGTAC
Organism: Ylistrum balloti; assembly: GCF_031769215.1. NCBI lineage: Eukaryota > Metazoa > Mollusca > Bivalvia > Pectinida > Pectinidae > Ylistrum > Ylistrum balloti. The sequence goes on from NW_026782886.1 coordinate 398,824, forward strand.
TACCTGATTGGTACCATATCATTAAACAGATTTAATAGATATTTTTTAATGTATGATTATCAAAATGGAACATCAACTAAAACTTTAAGATTTTAAATGTTTTGGGGCTTAGCTGGAGAGATCCACTAAAATTCCAAATAATAATTGGACTACAATTTGTGATGAATCAACATTAAAATGAACAGAAACTGTAACGCTATCAAGTGATATCATACCGTTGGAATTAATACAATTGTAGTAAAGTAATGAATATATGAGACTAAGGGGTGGGGTTGCTGCTGTCTGCTGCAGTTTGCCTGCTGTTTGCTGCTGTTTTGCTGCTGTTTACTGTAGTTTGCTGCTGTTTTGTTGCTGTTGTTGCTGTTTTGCTGTTTGCATGCAAATACTGATTTTCGGTGTTTTTTTTGCTATTGACAATCCAACTCGTTCAGTCACCTTGGCGACAATTTCTACATTTAGGTTCACAATTCTTGAGTAACTTTAGCGACAATGTTGTAGCGAGCAGGCACGGTAACTGCATGACCTTTTGGGAATACTACCAGCTGTCCAGTGTTTTAAAGAAATTCTAAGTACATGATGCTGACATATCTCATAAAATCCTGTCATAATGGGTGCTTTCGTTGGCGCGTGCGACCAAACACCTACTGGAACGACATGTTGACGATAGTTAACAACCAACTGGATTATGCGAACGTTGTGTTTCATATGTTTCGAGATGGATTAATCAACTATTACAGAGGAAGTGTTATTGTTATTCAGCAAAAAACAGATAACAGATAGAAAGATCCCATGTACATAGACAAATTTCAGAACTGTTTCCAAACTTCGATTGGAATAGCTGTTAAGATTATTTTTTTCTTTTCGTGCAACAAAAAAAGTTTTAGTTGGAAAAAGTCAAATTCGACAACATCGTAGAAATCGACAGGTCTTATTTTATTTCAATGCTTATAAATGAATAATTTGGAGAAAGAAATCATCTTAAAAAGATTTCGCCCATTTTCAAAGGTGTTTCAACCAGGAACAGATTGTCTTGTGCATTAACGTTGCCATGTTGGTTAGTCTGTAATACCGATCCGGATACGAAACAAGGTCAACACTGGATTGTCGTATACATAGACGAAGAAAGAAGTGGAGAGTATTACGATCCGTTTGGATTACCCCCTTTCACGACGCTTTCGTAAACTTTTTAAACAAACAGTGTCTAAAGTGGACACCTTAACCTATTCAAATACGGCAATTCAACTCTTTAGTGTGTGGGCAGCACTGTACATTTAATTTGGTACACAGAGAAAGAGGGATGTCGATATCTGACTTAATGGAGATTCTTAAAATAAGGTTTCGATACAACAATTTGTCATGTAAATCTGATAATTGGTCGACACGTTAAAGGGGAATAACTTTGTAAAAAAAAAACAATAAATCGACTGGTCATCGATGATAACCTTTAATATGGGTTCTTTACAGTTTCCCGACAATTTTAAACAACCCGGGGCCCGTAGTCATCATAAGAAGAACACTGAATCCTAGAAAAGTTCAAATGACACTTTTTGAGGCCAAGAATGTTGTTTTACAAGTAAAGTTTTGCAAAAAATAAATGTAAATATTTTCGTATGTCAAAACTCATTTTTGTTGCAGCAAACAACAATAAACAGAAGCAAAATATCGGCAGCGAACAGCAGCAAAACAGCAGCAGACAGCAGTAAGCAACAGCAAAACAGCCACAAAACAGCAGCAGACAGCAGAAACAGCAGCAAAAGTTGGATTTTTAAATATCATTTCAATTAAAAAAGAAAATAAATAAAAATATAATGTTGTAAGTAATTGTGTAAATTTTTCAAATTGAAGATGTGAAAATTTAAAGAAATGTAATAATTTTACGCTTTTTGTTAGTAATATTTCGTGATAAAGAAAAACAGTTAAAATCGTATGTTCATGAATGCTAAATAACAATAATTCACCACATACAAGTCTTATTCCGTTGTAGAATAAGGGATGTATACACTCCACGGTACAGTAGAAAACTTAATGATGTCGCCAAAACCAACCCGTCCGTCGAAATGTGTGCTCTACCATAGCTAAAATAGCTGTAATACAGGTAAACTAGTGAAATACTTTGTGCTGAAATACCGGAAACTAGTACTGTAGAACAGGTAAACTAGTGAGACACTTTGTGCTGTAATACGGGTAAACTAGTGAGACGCTTTGTACTGTAGTACAGGTAAACTAGTGAGACACTTTGTACTTTAATACAGGTAAACAAGTTAAACACTTTGTGCTGTAATACAGGTAAACTAGTGAGACACTTTGTACTCTACCTGTATAGTATAAATAAAATAAAAAATATGAATCAACAACAACAACAACAACAACAAACTCGAGTATTATTCTACCTAAGTACATGTCCTCTTTTCCTGTCATCGAGAAACAATATCGGAACCTAAATACACTGAAACAGCTGGTACATATTATATCAAACCTTTAGTCCTGTAAGAACTCCGAATGTACTAGTCGCTTAATTATACCAATTACTATCGACTAAGCTGGTCAGCATAGTGTTGAAATATTCTATAAAAACGGCGAGAAATGCAGATCGATCTCAGTACCATGTGCACTGTGCAAGGTGAGTTAATGGATAAAATCATATCAAATTTTATTAAACACATCGGAGATGATTGACATCTGATATCATTCTCAGGGGAAAAACAGCTCAAAATGTTACAGATCTAACAAAGGCCACACAATCCCGTAACATATCAGTATCAGTCTTTTGTATATTGTTAGAGTAAGGTCCTTTACAAAGTTAGACACGAAAATCTGATCCACAGTCTTCATCTATATGATGCCAGAGGTAACATATTATAGGACGAACACATCAGGTTGAAGGCGACACACCAACCATCCTCCCCTTCACTAATCATTAACTTATAATAACCATCATGTGCTCAAATATTATCAAAATTACTTGGAATCTTTGGAGTCTTAGTGGGACATGGAATTTAACCCAAGTAAACGATAAGCAAATCACCAGACCAGAAAGGTTATACAATCCTTTGACCCATTTCATAGATGTTTACTTGAATCAGTCTCCTGAGGTTAATATCTTGGTGTCAACATAACAAACAATATTAACCTGGCATCATGGCTTGCAATTTTACGACAGTTTGTATCACGTATTCCTTAGAGTGACATTGCCTTATCATTATGACAATATCAGCAATTCATTATAGTTATATCCCCCATTCGTTACGGTTATATCCCCCATTCGTTACGGTTATATCCCCCAATCGTTACAGTTATATCCCCCATTCGTTACGGTTATATCACCCATTCATTACGGTGATATCACCTCTTCATTATACAAGTAATGATATCACATGTTCGTTATACAAGTAATTATGTCACATGTTCTTTATACATGTACTGATATCACTTGTTCGTTATATAAGTAATGATATCACCTGTTCGTTATATAAGTAATGATATCACCTGTTCGTTATACAAGTAATATCACCTGTTCGTTATACATGTACTGATATCACATGTTCGTTATACAAGTAATTATATCACCTGTTCGTTATACAAGTAATGATATCACCTGTTCGTTATATAAGTAATGATATCACCTGTTCGTTATATAAGTAATGATATCACCTGTTCGTTATATAAGTAATGATATCACCTGTTCGTTATATAAGTAATGATATCACCTGTTCGTTATACAAGTAATGATATCACCTGTTCGTTATATAAGTAATGATATCACCTGTTCGTTATACATGTACTGATATCTCCTGTTCGTTATATAAGTAATGATATCACCTGTTCGTTATATAAGTAATGATATCACCTGTTCGTTATACAAGTAATGATATCACCTGTTCGTTACATAAGTAATGATATCACCTGTTCGTTATACAAGTAATGATATCACCTGTTCGTTACATAAGTAATGATATCACCTGTTCGTTATACAGGTAATGATATCACCTGTTCACTATACATGTACTGATATCTCCTGTTCGTTATACATGTACTGATGTCACCTGTTCGTTATACATGTACAGATATCACCTGTTCATTATACAAGCAATGATATCACCTGTTCGTTATACAAGTAATGATATCACCTGTTCGTTATACAAGTAATGATATCACCTGTTCGTTATACATGTACTGATATCTCCTGTTCGTTATATAAGTAATGATATCACCTGTTCGTTATACAAGTAATGATATCACCTGTTCGTTATACAAGTAATGATAACACCTGTTCGTTATACAGGTAATGATATCACCTGTTCGTTATACAAGTAATGATATTACCTGTTCGTTATACAAGTAATGATATCACCTGTTCGTTACATAAGTACTGATATCACCTGTTCGTTATATAAGTACTGGTATCACCTGTTCGTTATATAAGTACTGGTATCACCTGTTCGTTATATAAGTACTGGTATCACCTGTTCGTTACATAAGTACTGATATCACCTGTTCGTTATATAAGTACTGGTATCACCTGTTCGTTACATAAGTACTGATATCACCTGTTCGTTATATAAGTACTGGTATCACCTGTTCGTTACATAAGTACTGATATCACCTGTTCGTTATATAAGTACTGGTATCACCTGTTCGTTATAGTTATATCACTTAATGAATTGGCAATATCATCAAAATTAATAGGTGTCAGGATCAGTAATTTCTGTAAAGGTTCCCGAGAATATAATGGTAATATCACCATATCAAAGAGAATAGGTGATATCTCCATATGATCAAGTGATATTTATTATCTATTCATTATCGTGATACATATCTCAACAATTCGTTTTGTCGATTTATAATCACATAAAAAGTTTGACTACATGATATCGCCATATCCTTATTATAAAGGCTACAAGCATATCACCATAGTGAAAAGATGGTGTCTGCGATATGGAGTTTATACGAGTTTTCCCCTTTTGTGAGTGCTTCGGTGTAACGGCGAGACTTTGATGACAGGCAATTTTACAGTTAATAATTCATCATCTCAAATGGAGACGGCGTTTACATGGATTTTTACAAGACAATTACAAACATTGACGGGAAACTTTCACTCCAGAACTGTTCTGTCAGAATGCAGGATCACAATGAAAAAATATATCGTAAGCCAAAAATGCAGGAAACAAAAATGAGGTACACATGAAGTGACTAAAAATCTTAAGTCTGACAATAAACAATGCTGAGTTTTCTTTCCGAAGATAAGACAGATGTTCAGTCTACAATAATATTCTCTTTAAAAAAAATTACGTAATTCTAGAGTATACCGAGCACTTCAAAACAAAATGATATCTATCTTTGATTTGAGCCTACAACAACATCGCGTTTCTCGACAGGTATTAAGTTTGGTCCATGCTTTCTCCCTGCTTCTACATTTAATCTACAGAAGATCCCTGAAGCCCCAATTAGATTTCCGCAGTTTTAACTACAATACCAATATATTTCTTTTAGCCAATAAAAAAAGGTCATCAGAGAGATAATGTATAATAATATGTGGCTCTTATCGTTAGTCATGATGATACCTTTTCTCTCAGTATTCATCTGCTCCTTTATCGTTCAGTGTATCCACCAATTTTTATTTATCTATTTATTTATTTATTTTATTTATTTATTTTTTTTGAAAATCGGACATCTGAATTTCAACAGTTGACCGATTGAATGTAATTTCAACCAATCACAAATCGGTAGGTTGTGAACATTTTGTTTTCTGGTGCAAAACCACACCTTCATATAATAACTCTGATGGAAATCTATCGATAACTAAATTTCACTATGTCACTATGTGGTAGCCATCTTGACCAGTCATAATGTAACTATTGTGCTTCTGGTGTAAAACAATACCAACATATACCAAATCCAAATTTTGGCCAAATTTTCGTACCATATCTTTGGAGTACATACGTGGACAATGAGTCCATTGTTTGTTATGTGCAGATGATCTGGCTATCATTGCCTAGTCCGAAAAGGATCTTCAATTTATATTAAATGCTTATCAAATTGGTGCATGTCTTATCATATGGCTATTCAACAGAATTTAAAGTAAGCGTAGTGTATTTTCTTAATGCGGCTATCCCGTGCTCAACCTTTCCTTTCAAGAATGGAGAAGTAGACATTGGTTTAAGGGATGTTACAGTTACCAAGATCTAGTATTTTCATAAACACTTGATAACTCTATCACAGTCAGGTGTATAGCTCAGTCTGCCAGTCGTGCGTCGTGTTTACTGATATCTAAAGCTGCCAATAGGCTTCGTATAATACTTTCACTAAACTGTACAATTCAATGCTATGGTATGGTTTTCGTGCGTTTAGGCACACCTGGAAAATTTCCTAGGAAAATTGAAGGTAATTTTATTGGTCTAAAGCGGGTTTCAGGAAGGAAAAAATCACCAATCACAGATTGATACGTTCCTTTGAAGATTACAAAGAAGCGACATCCAACTTCAAGGCCAGTACATCATACCGTTGTGTGACCTCGAATTTCGTCAAAGGATCAAACTAACCTTCATGTTTTATCCACAAGGTGTGGCACATTGAACGTTCAATTTTGTCCTGAAATATTCCAGGGGTGCAGAGAGCGGTAGTGAGTGTAACCACTGAAGCATCGAGGATGGGTGTTGGTTAATATACTCCCAAGGGCGTAATGACAGGTGAAGCTTGGATTCCAACCAAGTGCGACAATGAAAGACTTATAGCTCATTGACACACACTGGGAAATATGGATAATTCTCGCATCTACTATCATGTATTCAAATGACGCTGATGTTTCAGTTGCAACATATGACATTGTAGAATGCTGAAAAGATGGATGTGAAACTTTACTTCCGTGTACCCGTTACTGTGTAAGCGTTAATTATTTTCATTGTGGCAATAAGCGTTATGCATATCATATTCTTTCTATGTTTACATTGTATTTGTATTTATTTATGTGTGTAATGTACATGTACATGTAGCTCATGCTGTAAGCGTTAAGCGATCTGCGTTCTGTCTTGAGCGACCCTGTCCGGTCATGTGGTCTTTCTATATACACTGCAGCAGCCGGAACAAAACAGTTGAGGTCAAAGCTGTCTGAAAAGACTTCCTTTGTCATGTGTCATTCTCCAGTCTGGTGATAAGGCAGCAGGAGCAGCGAGACTGTTTACCTCGGTCTTAACATGGAATGGTGTGAACGGCTAACTCGGTCATACCGGTGAGAATCGCGCGTCAGCGCTGGTTAACAAGGTTGCCGGGAAATTGGCGCAGCAAGCTGACGCTGTACGCCGGATCGCAATAGCCGACACGGCGCGTGTTTGATGGTGCCTGTTTTATTTTAGTTGAGGCCACGATGATGAATAAGATATCGTTTTCTTCAATGTAACGTCTCTTATTAATATTAATTAAACATTATATGTTCAATAAACATTACTTCGTGGTTTGGATTTTCTTGGAGTCACATTGCTGTCATCAGATGGATGACCACATGTTACATTTCTTCTGACATCCAACGTGGGGTCCAGCGGATATTAATCAGGTAGATCTTGAATGATATACTTTTTAGGCTGCTTTGGTAAACTTACGGCTAGTGTTCGAAAAGTTACTTAAGGCAGGATTGTAAATGAAACCAAGAAATGCAACACGTGCGTGCGGTACTTTAAGAACTACCTGCTCAGTAGAGAGTTTCTTATTCGCGTCGGTCACAGTGCTACGAGATGAATGATGCAAGCGAAAGACCCGGAAGGACAATTGACAAGGTGGATAGAAACCTTATCTAATTTTAAATTCCGTATCGATCACCGACTGGGTCTGAAACATTCCAATGTCGATAGTATGAATCGAGCTCCTCCAAAAGCCAAGCAGTTAATGCGAAGCTGTCAAGGGAATCAAGAAACGAGTCAAATGACCATGAATTCAGAACAAGAAGGTGACAGGGCTTTAGTATTGATTCATGTCTGGATGAAATATGGTTACTGTCTGCAATTGACTCACATTCAGGGTGAAGATGGATGGCATAACTTGTCGTGGATGGAAAAACAAGAGGAAAGGAAGCATTGTACCATGCCAAATGAGACAAGATACCTTGAAACAGTGTCATGACAAATGTCTTGGAGAAACTTTGCACGAAGGACACTGGAGAATGTCTAAACACGTAATATCAGCCAGGACTGCAACGCGATGTCCGCAACTGGGTGAGCAGTTACTTTAGAAAATAGTTCGTCTCTAGTTTCCAGCGGTTACAGCGATGCTTGTGAAAGTTACGCTGAGCATTATTCCAGACCCATATTGGTTGCCAATGTAACGGAACAAGGATAACCCCACATTACTGTCGAGTGCCCAGTAACAGAACACGGTCTCCATCCTGTCGAGTGCTCCGACCAGGAGCCGAACACAGTCTCCATCCTGTCGAGTGCCCCGGAACCAAACACGGTCTCCGTCCTGTCGAGTGCCCCGGCCAGACACCGAACACGGTCTCCGTCCTGTCGAGTGCCCCGACCAGGAACCGAATACTTTCTCCACCCTGTCGAGTGCCCCAGAACCAAACACGGTCTCCGTTCTGTCGAGTGCCCCGGCCAGACACCGAACACGGTCTCCGTCCTTTCGAGTGTCCCGACCAGGAACCGAATACGGTCTCCGTCCTGTCGAGTGCCCCGACCAGGAACCGAATACGGTCTCCGTCCTGTCGAGAGCCCCGACCAGGAACAGAACACGGTCTCCGTCCTGTCGGATGCCTCGACCAGGAAGAGAACATGGCCTCCGTCCTGTCGAGTGCCCCGACCAGGAACCGAACACGGGTCTCCGTCCTGTCGAGTGCTCCGATCAGGAGCCGAACACAGTTCTCCAGCGTGATAAACGACCGGCTATACTAACTGAGTCAAGAAGCACGCTCCGTGAGCTGAATGACAGAGACTGTTTTTAATATGTACAAACCACATCAACCCGCTCCTTTTACACTACTCTCTCTGGTTTTCTCGAGATTTCCTTATATCACAATCCGAGACACCAAATACCACAATTCCTGAGATTTCGTTGGGCATCAGTGTGAAAGAACAAGGAAAACACATTCCTATCGAGTGCCACGGTCAGGAATCGAGTCCGGATCTCTGGCGCGATAATCGACCGGCTTTACCAACTAAGCCAAATAAATATGCTCGAAACGCAAAAAAGGTCAGGATGTTTCCGGATGGTTCCAATGCAAATGGCTCAAAGCTGCGTACCGATGCCTTGTAACCTAATTTCCTTTAATTCTTTTTTTCTTATTTTGTCAGTTCACTTATGTCAATGTTGTCACTGTCTTCTAATTTTTGTATAGCTTTCTTAAGATTCTCTTCTGTATTATTCTGTGTTTTCTTCAGATGACTAGAAAAAGAGACGACTGGTTTTAAAACCAGGTTAAAATCACCACAAACAATAACATCAGTATTTCCTAGTTCCTCAATAATTTCTGCAATATTATTAAAGACGTCTGGATTATCCTTGTTTGGACCATATATTATAATTAGAGTAATTCTTGAGCCTTCAATGGTCATATCTAGAGCTAGAAAATTATTATTATCTTTCTTCTCCTTATTGACCTTACATTCGAAATTATTATTGATAAGTATAGCTACACCCCTTACATTAGATTTATAGGAATTAAACTAACATTCATACCCCCATTCACATCTATAAATGTTTTCCTTGTCTTCAGTAAAGTGAGTATCCTGTAGACAGAAAATAAGTAAGAGAAGACATCTTTTCATTTTACCCGATCCCCTAGACCCTGACAGTTTGAACTCAAAATCTTTGTTATCAGCCATATGTAGCGATAGACAGAAAGTAACCGTAAGCAGGCGTTACCCCAATCGTTTGCACAGAAACAGAAAGAGGAGAAAAAAAGAATAAAATATCATAAAGGTCTGCGTCAAAGACAACCCTGCAACTCCGCGCCCTGGCACGGAACATTCGTTTACCAAGCGTCTTAAATTCTCATCTTTCAGTAGGAAAACGTCAGTGAGCGGAGTATCGAAAGAAAGCCTGCGCTTTCTACCGTCCGTTAGAATTGCGTACAGCTTGCCGTCAATACTATACGTGTTCTTCACACAACAAAGTTTGGTCCTATGCGTTAATTTTCCAATCACGTTTCTATTTTTTCCACTAAGGAAATTCCCGAGTCTAAGCGTAATGTCGATATCTTCTCCCTTGAGTGGAACGTTCAGCTTAGAGTTGACGAATCTCACTACGCTGTCCCTGTATTCCTGCATTCCTGCAGTCTCTTTTTCCGACGGATTCTTCAGTCAAAAAATCAAAAGAATTTTTGCGTCCATGTTGTTATAGGTCGTTTAAATACTCACTCGTTACTGTCTTTGAGGCTTAGAGTTCTGAACATTTAGATTCCAGATTCCCAAAACTCTCTCGGAGCTCTTCGTTTTCCTTTTCTAGATCATAATTACCTTCCAATCTTTCTACAAGCTCACGATTCCCCTCCTTGATATCAACCTTCAACTTATCTGTGATTCGAGGAATAGTTTTGTTTATCTCTGTTTTCGTCACAAGTTTAGAAAGCATCGCCGTAATTTCTTCCAGTCTTTCTTCGGGTGTCGTAGTTCCTAAAGAACTCTGACTTTTTGTTGTTCCAGGTTTCCCCATGTTTCAAATGTTTATAAAGGATGTAAAGTGTATCCTGTACGAGCTACATGTAAGCTGTATAGTGAGAAGTTGTCACGCTAGGGTCTAATCCATTGTCCTTTCTTCAAGCGTCCAAAAAAGCAATTTTCGTGCAAAAATTCCAATATTTTTTTCAACAGTTCTGTTTTGGGATATATCAACAACCCATAGTCCAAAAATCACAGTATTCAAAGTGCTAGATATAACATAAATGCTGTCAATCACCCAGATTAAATTTTGTCAAAACACACTCTTTTAGAGGTACAGTCATTCCGGTATGCAGTCGTTTTGGTACCCCAAATGAAAGATGTTTCGGTACTTGTAGTTTAGTTGTTTCGGTACTTCAAGAGTCGTTTCGATACATAAACATTTCACTACTTCGTTTAAAGAAAAAATATCGTCATGCTGATCAGACAATCATGACTTTTGTTCTTCAAACGTGAATCCGCTGCAGGATTGTTGTTTTTTTTTAATTGAGAGCTGAGTAGATCAAATTAGCCTAGAGCAGCCCTTCAGGAGAAGAGGAACGACATAAAATGATGGTTTCAGAGTCAAAATTATTGAAACTCTCATCATGGCTTCGGATGATAAATGCATTGAATGTGATAGCATTGTTCGGCCCAGACAGGAAGCCCTTAAGTGTGACATTTATGACACCGAACATGTGGAACCGGTGAGTACAGATTAGTAATAATCCATCTAATTTGTTCTAATGCAATAAGAAATATACATGTTATATACTTGTCCAGTTGTTAATTTCAATCGGTATCAACAGAATTGACTACCGCCAGAGTAAGAGGCAATTTTCAGCTAGGTTAGTCATGTCTACGATATACAGCCCAACCCATGGAAGTTTCACAACAATCAAACAACATGGAAGATTCATTTACCATCCCAAATCCCATCAATGAAGAATCCCTTGAGGAGGAGCCCCTCTATGATGTCCAGGCCACACTAGAAGACGACTTACTCGTGAGCTATCAGGAGATTGATATTGGGTCAAAGTGAGGGAAGCCAAAATTGGTGGATAGTCGTGATTTCAGTTACACATTTAATGAGTATCTCTGTATTACATATATTTTTAAACATCCACTTTAATCCCATATTTCTTAAAGAGCCAGACCCACTCCGTTAAAGATATTTTGTTCATATTTTATTGACTGGAAATGTTGTTGTATACTAATAGATAATATATAAATAAAGACTTGTATAAAGTTTTGAACTTGAAATTGACAGGGTACCGGAGATATCGGTGCCGGAATTAGTCTCATTAATCAACACCAGGATATGAATATTGATGAGGAAAAGTTACGTGATACGTTCAGACGCGGTCAGAACCAAAACAAGAATGGAGGAAGAGGTGAGTAGTACGTCCATGTGACATCGCTTGTAAAGAGGTTTTACTGATAAATGCAATCAATACTCTATATATCCTGTATGGAAATCATCTAACGTATGTATTGATCACATCTTTCAATGCTTAGATATGACATAAAAACGTGTAGATTATGAGAAAAAATACGATAAATTGCAAAGAGGCCCTCAAATGGGGGCTATGATACGGTAATGAACATAAAGAACATCGCGAAATGGGTCTATCTAAAGCGAATAGTCGATGATAAGAGTATTTATGAATATGATTTTAGAGTGATACTACACGAGAGAGCGATACAGAGTATGAACCAGCCTTTTTTCGCCTCAGAGTCCGTCAAAACATGTTTTCTTTCCCTGCACGCTTTCTGCCATGTTGGAAGACGGCAGATTATTTACAGTTCTTTGCGCATTCGTCATAGTGCATAATTATGAATTAGCACTGAGTCGTTTCGAATTCTTTTTTAAAACTATATATTACGTTAGATTAGTAGCGATTTACTTTAAAATTGCGGTATTACAGGGTTTGTCAGAACTTTTGCTACCCGAGAAAAATAGAAAATCATGAATTTTTTTACATCAAATAATATCGGTCGAGGAGTGGGTCTGGCTCTTTAAGTGACATCCATACGATATCAACAGAAAGATTTAGATAAGCTTCAACAATGGTCTGATAAATGGCTCTTGAAATTTCACGCGGACAAATGCAAAGTTATGCTCATAGGAAAGAAAACCGATTATACACCGTTACACTTATATAGAGACGAGGGAAATGGAAGAGTCGAGGTTACATTAGATCAGGTTACAAAAGAAAGGACCTTGGAATTATAACAGACAACAACCTTGATTTCAACGAATATATTCACGATGCAGTCAATAAAGCCAATAGAATAATGGGAACCATCCGAAGTACTTAGACAAAATGTCATTCTGTCTTTCATATAAAGCACTTGTACGTCTGCACCTTAAATATTGGGCCTGCGTGTGGAATCCCTATCTGCAAAAATACATAAATGATTTAGAAAATGTGCAAAGAAGAGCGACGAAACAAATACCGGGAATGAAAGACTTAAGCTATGAAAGCAGGCTACGGATCCTTAAATTACCGACACTGAGGCACAGAACATTGAGAGGAGATATGATTCAAGTATACAAATTAACAATATGAAAAAGAAGGTGCAGACTAAATCTGAGGAAGTATTCTTTCAGTGAACGGGTGGTAAACCACTGGAATCCACTTCCTAATGCCGTTGTAACGTACCAAAACGACTTCCTTATGTACCACAATGACTGAGTACCGAACAACGGGGTACCGAAACAAACTAGAATTTTTCTTTTATACCCCTCTTAATGAAAGCTTCTCAACAATTAGCTATTGTTGAGCATAGAAACATTCATCAGGTATTGCCGTTTCCAACTTTATTTAATAACATTGAACAGCTATTATCATCATTTGATTATTGTATTCTGTATGAAATTACTGAATTGGTGATATGGCTACCAATATTCTTGTACACGTATCAGTGATAATAAACATCTGTATCATCCACACTTTATTTAAGAAAATTTAGCGATCTGAGAATCATTATTAAGTGGCCATTCAGTTTCCTGTCACACTGATCTTGATTTTGGGCTCAATTGGAGGCAAACGTGAGACATGCCAAAGTGCTTTGAATTTAATTAAATTTCTTTACTTGTTCCCCTGGAAATTTAATTTCCTGATCAATTGCCACGAAGGTTGGTTTTCAACTTTATCTTTGATAAACAACACTATTTACAGAATAGATTTAGATAATAGATTATTTCAAAACATAACTGGTAAGGCCTAGAACCATTGTTCTACTTCCAAACTGTGGTATGACTATAAAAATGTAGTGCAATATGGAATTTACAAACAATACATTTATTAACTTTATTAGTCACACATACATGTCATACAGTCACCAGATCATGTCTGTGATTACAACACATTTCTTGTTTTTTTTTCTCTATTTTCAGGTAGCAAATTATCTCCCTTTCCCCTCATCTGATGTTTGCTATTGCTTACTACAATTTCAATACCAAAATTTATGTAGGAAAAAAAGAATATATTCTTTACCAATCTGGCAGCCATTGCTAGCTTCCTCCCTATTACAGAAATCCTGGCATTAGTTGGATTAACCTACAGACAATGGCGGTATGTATAGAGCATGTCTTTATAACATAATGTGGATCATATATGATGGACAGATATTTGTCAGGTTTCAAAGCTACTGAATGTGATTGAGACATTTTTGCATTAGAATTTTTACTTCAGAGTCTGTCTTTGTAATGAAGTTTTGGAAGAATCATTTCAAATTTCATTGGTTCCTTAACATTTCCTTTTGTTCCGAGCATTACATACAGTCTAAACTGTATTAAACTGCCACTGTTGGGAAATTATTAAAGTGGCCATTATAGAGAGGTTGCCTCTGAATTGAGGTTCCTTATTTTGGAACCCAAGTTGCGGCAATTTGCAAATTGACATTTGAATAGTTTAATAATAAGATATAAAACATCATCTGTTATTATTTATTATCTTGTTAGCAAGTAATCTTTATTTTATGACACAACTATAAATACAAAAGAACAAAATTGAAAGGAAGGCATGTACACGTTTTTATGAAGTTATTGAAAAATTCTTAATCGAACAGCCGTAATGTTATACCTGTAAATTCGCATGTGATTCAAGTCAAAACATTTTCTTCATGGTTTGGTTGTAAATGCATAATTATTATCAATAATTGTTAATATTTGTTTGAATATATTACATTTACGACCAAGAACACATAAATAATTCATTCTTAATCTGTTTACGTTTTCAATCAAACACTCGATGCTTGTCTAAACGACATCCAGTAAAGACTAGTATCCAGAGTGGGCGGGAACTTTATAATGATGTCGCACGAAAAATGGCGGCGGGGCGGAAGTGCTCCAGTATTGTATTTATTGTTCTTACATCCTTCGAAAACGAACCACTGCGTTGTTTTTGCTTTCTATCTTTCTTTCTTTATAAAATTGCTCATTCTAGTTACCTGCTGTCGGGAATGTTTCTGGGTTTTACTCTACTCCTCATTAATATTCATGACCTCGGATCACGGATAGCCGCTCACTATTATAGCAAAATGTTGAATTTACGAAGCAAAAACACTAGCAATGAAATTTGATCGACAAAAAACAACTAAATGTGGTATTTTTCGACAGTGCATTTATTCTCTCTTAATGATCGATATTTTATTCGATACAGAAACTTTCGATCCGATATATCTGTCCAACGTAAAATACCGGTTTTCGATACATATCGAGTACCGGTACGGAGCCCTATCTTCAAGAGTTAAAGTTTTTCGTTTGCTGCTCATATTTCGAAGTGATTTGCCACAATAGTGATAATATGCCTGTATTGTGTATACCAGTGACGTAAATGAAATCAAACTCAATATAAAATCCATGTTGAATTGTATTTACGTGTCATTAGCTGTTTTCTTTGTAGGAATGTTCACGTGGTGAGAAAACGTGACTCGCAGTCAAGAAAGCTTGTCAAATGACTTGTGGTCAAAACGGCCGTTTAAACGAGGTTAGATCACGAGTTTGGGGACGAAAAGGGTGGCCGTTGGTCGCGTTAGACAGGTGGCCGTTAAATCAGGTATCATTAATGAGCAAAAACGATTGGGAGGGTCTGAAAACGGCCGTTATAAGCAGGTGGAAGTCTAAGGTGGCAGGTAAGACTGTATTTGAATATGGGTCTAAAACACACTCTGCTCTCTTTGAACATTCACTGGATATGTCTGACCTCTGTGAACAATCACTAGATATGTCTACCCTATACAAACAGTCACAGGATGTGTTTGCCTTCTGCTAAAAAATCACTGGAATACACCTGTCCTATACAGTCACGGGATTTGGTTGCTTTCTATGAAAAATTCATTGGATACACCTGCACTATAATAACATTCAATGGATATGTCTGCACTCTACGAACATTCACTTTACTGAATACATCTGCCCTCTTTGAACAATCACTAGATATGTCCACCATATACAAACATTTACTGAATACATCTGCCCTCTTTGAACAATCACTAGATACCTCTACCCTATGCAAACATTTACTGAATACATCTGCCCTCTTTGAACAATCACTAGATATGTCCAAACTTATACAAACATTTACTGAATACATCTGTTCTTTTCATACCTTACTGTATATTTATAATTTGGATTTCCTGAAAGAGTTTACAATTTTGTTCAGGCACACTGTTGTGATCAGGGTGACATATTGCAATCCTTTTTTGAAACATTTTCAACTTCTTCTGGAAAACTCCTGAACCAATTTCAATAAAATTTTACGAAAACATTCCATGGATAAAGGGAACCAAAATTGTAAATTATTGGTCCCCAACCCCGAGGGGGTTGCAGGACAGGGCCAAAAAGTGTCAAATTGATTGAAAATTAAAAAATCTTCTTCTCAAATCCCAGGTGTGGTAGAATCAAATAATCTTCGTGGGTTGAAACTCATTAAGATGCATTACCAAAATTGTAAATTTCATGACCCCAGGGTTTAGCATTTCCTACTGGGGAAGAGGTGAAATTTGCTATAGTTAATACAGGAAGATCACATTTTTAAACGTTATTTGTTTATTTTTCTATTGGAAGTAGTTCAAACCTGGTTAGAATTACTAGTTTAAGATGACAGCTTAATGAGATGTATATATTGACCTCGACTGAAAGTTGGGCTGGCCCAAAATTGGTCAAATTGATCGAAATTTCAGAAATCTTTCTCTCAATGCCAAGATAGTGAAGAACCAAATACTCTACAAGGATGGAAGTGTCTTGACTGAAATTTCAAAGATGTTCTATTGTTCGTGGATGGGAAATTTTATAAAGGAAAATTAAAAAATTGCAAACTTGGTTAGAAGCCATAGCTTGGGACAGCAGTTAATGTATACACAATTTTTCATTTGCTTATGTGTGCACTATAGTTAAAGTTATATTACTTTTTTGACAAAATCATATCTATGACATGTTACAAGAAGCATTGTAACTTGGGTGACCGTTAAGGCCCTTGGGCCACTTGTTTATGACGCCATTGTTGTGTATTAAATCCTGCTGATATGGCGACAGTGGCATGTGAGATATACATGTAACATATGTGTTAATTCCTGATGACATGGAGACAGGGACATGTGAGATATACGTGTAACGTGTGTATTAAATCCTGCTGATATGGCGACATTGGCATGTGAGATATACATGTAACATATGTGTTAATTCCTGATGACATGGAGACAGGGACATGTGAGATATACATGTAACGTGTGTATTAAATCCTGCTGATATGGCGACAGTGGCATGTGAGTCATACATGAAACATATGTGTTAAATCCTGATGATTTTTCAGATAATCAAGTAGTTATTTTGTTTATATTTCGGCAAAGCTACGATACGATTTATCGCCAGAATCATCATTACTGGATATCATTTAGCTACTTTGAGGCTTAATCTGTAAAAGGCTGTAAACAAAATATTTCTCCTAGTCGTTGCATGGTGCTGTTGATGCTTATTCAATCAAATACAGCCGATCTTATGTCTTTTTCACAGACATGTCTAATATAGGATCCAAAGGAAACCGTGCTTCTGCAGGCCAGGATAATCTTCTTTTTGAAAGTTACAGTGTTCGAATATTTAAAAAAAAAAAAAAAAAAAAATTAAAATCAATTAATGACTCATGATACTACATATATTTCACAATCATACACATGACCCGGTGACTTTTATAATTCAAATAAGATGGATTTACATTCTCGATATTATATTTATATAGTTGTAAAAATGATGGCCACCAGAAACGTATCCGGGGTGAGGTTTATCATATACGTAAGGGAGATACATATATGATGGCCACCAGAAACGTATCCGGGGTGAGGTTTATCATATACGTAAGGGAGATACATATATGATGGCCACCAGAAACGTATCCGGGGTGAGGTTTATCATATACGTAAGGGAGATACATATATGATGGAGGTCAGAAAAATATCCGGGGCAAGTTCATCATATATATATATTATCTCAATGGAATACCGCTGTCGTCTGTCAAACTTCCCTACGCTACAAGTATGTCTGTTCCGCCCCTGTTGCGATCTGTTGGCAAGTAATCTTACATCACAGATAAACAGGCTAACAAAGATTGCATAATACATGAGTTATTGACATAAACTTAAACACGAGAATGGTCGTAGATTGGGTTGTTTTCCACAATAATAGAATACACTGACCTTCATGCGAACTGCCCACACCTTAGGTTATATTCAGGGAATGAATTACAATGAGTAGCATCGACCATGTGTAGATCAAGTAACAACAGTATGCCTCGGACCTCGGGCCACTGGTCAATACATTATTGGTCGCTGGTTAATAGGCGTCAATAACTAAGTTCTGGCATTTAAAATATGATTGAAAATATGACAAATGGCAATGCTGGACATCAAGAGATAAACACGTTCCCGATGTAAGAACTGGTCCTTTGGTGTGGCCCCAGCCCCCTAGACTTAATTTCTAGGTTATATCTGTGAAACTGTTGAAATCTCACCCCCATATGTATATATATATATATGGAATTGTTTGACATCAAGAGATAAACTCATTCGTTATCTAAGAATTGAGCCTAGGGTGTGGCACACCTCAAGAATTATTTCTGGGTCATATTTTTGAAAAAGTTGAGATACCAACCCGATAACCATCTTAGTTGTATCAAAAGAGAAAGACAGCGATGATATAAGAATTTGCCCATCAAAGAGGTTAAATGACTGAGCTTTAATTTGGAAATATTTGAAATATCCAACATAGGCATGTATAATATTGCTTGGCTTTAAGATCCAGGGGAGCGATACAGACAATATATGTCTTTTGTTTTTATTCACATTCTATCAAGCATGATGATTTCTTTTTCATATGACAAAATGAATGAAAATTATGATAGAGAGTGACTAATTTGTTTTCTTTCTGATTTGTATTATGATGAGTCAAAGACTGATTCCTATGAATTAATGTTGTGCCACAGTATATTATATGTAGCTTCCTAGTATCTCAGAAAATTACCCCATAGATACTATTCTGATAACAATTATAGATGTACCCCCTAATATTTCAGATACTTGTTCTAGATACTATTCTAAGGGCTATCATAAATGTTTCACCCTACTATTTCAGTTCTTTTTCCACTTGATACTTTTCTGATTGTAATTATCGATTTATACCCCTAGTATTTTTTAAAAATTGTCCCCTGGATACTATTCTGATAGCCATTATAAATGTATCTCCCAATATGTCCAAAACTGTTCCCTATTTAGTATATCTTCTATACTTAAATTTATAAATTCTTTCATCATTGCTATTAAGTAATGTATGTATAATCTTATATGCAATAAACTTTCTCCTAGAATCACAGGATAATATTTTTCTAGCTGTTCTATTTATCAGTCCTATATTCTAGATCTGTCCTCTGAAATTCCTAGTTCCCATCTATTCCAAGCTATTTGGTATATTATTGTAACCTTTTAAATTTTAAAATTACATCCGAGTACTATACAGGTAAGTAATTACCTGCAGCTCAACAAACTGATATTACCTGCAATTTGGGCAAAATAAGTGATAGTATTGATTTCAAGGTGGAGATACAAATACTCTAGGGTGATACCTTTCTGATGGGCATAAAAGTATCCCCGGATCTACTTACAATTAAGGAAAAGTATCCGGGGACTTTTATGATAGGGGATATAAATATGATATGGCACCTGTAACAAACCTGAACAGGACCGCTCAACAGTTTATATTTAATTCATTGCTAGGTCAATATTTACTATTGATCGCGTACTCATGTCATTTGGTCATTATTCCGTGACACTGTCCACTAAACCATATCCTGACACAGGATTAACAGCTGGTGTAGTTTTTGACAACTAAGCTTGTAAGTTCGTAGTTAAACTTAGATATTAACATCCTCAAACAATTTCCATCTCAAACACCAAAAAATCATTTACAATTCTTAAAAATCTAGAATATCAAAAATGAAATAAACACAGTTTTGCACTATGGAATACATACATACGGTTTGGTCTCTCTATTGTCCTAATATTGATAAAAAACATTAAAGCAATATTAGAGTAATATTCATATATGTTGATATAGCAAAGGAATAAAACTTAACATGATATACACTGCTACAGCCTAAGACAAACAAGGTTGGTGTAATAGTAGGATATTTTGCAATATCAAATGTTTAAAGTAGCTGGTTATAAACTGCGGTACTACTCATGAGTACCAAATGCGTTATTCAAAACACACAAGTCAGGCTAAATTAGTTAAAATAAATTCATAATTTTTTTTTATACTTATAACACAAATACAAGCAAGGTAATACAAAAAGCAGGTAAATAGTAATAAAATAACTAAAACGCTGAGACTTTATAATCCTAAACACAGGTTCAGATAGAGCTTGAGCATACGGGGTCGTCCCCAGGTTTGCAGCAGCCTGATAAATTGTATGTAATTACCCGAATGTTTCATTCAAATGATTAGTCAGACAGTTTCACAGCCGGGCTGCATCGTAGCGGAAAGATTTCAAATCATACCTGGTTGTTCTAAATCTTGTGAGCTCCACCTGCCACCACTCTTGAGGTTATAAAAAAGATTTCAAAATAAAAAGATTGTTTAAATAATCAGGAGCTACATTTGCAATATTTATTTTAAGAATTCACACGCCATGATTTTCATTGTTTTTATGCAAAAAAATAAATGAGTATTTGCTAAAAATTCCAAAACTGGCGTTGTGTAATCATCTTCAATAACACACATTTATCTCTCGTGTTTTTTCTCTTTTCCTAGTGGAATTTAAACTACAAAAACACCATGTCAGGGGACAATAATTAAAATTTGAAGGAATAAAGGATTTGAAATTTGAAATTTTCCCCTGATTGCTAAGTCAATTCTTTTCAACAGACACTAACTGTTTTGATGCTTTCTTACAAATATTACACTTATGAAAGTCAAACCTTCAGTTGACATCAACACCTACATCTAAAAGTCTTTTTATTCACATTTCATAACATGGTTTTTGATATTAAAAGCAGAAAATCTGTCATGTGTCTTTTTCCTTATAGATGTAGCCTGATATTTATCAGAATTTGCCATGGGATACACCTCTTTCCAGCTGTTCCCAGTCGGAGACGTTGGACCACTGACATCTGGTCTCGAAGTTGCAGCCCATGATAAAGACAGTCGAAGGCATTGGAGAGATCCACGAGGAAAACTCCCACATACCTTTTCTCATACATGGCTCTTTGCCAATCTCCAAGAGTCAAGTAGGGAAGACTGGTATCTCCTCGTGAAAGCAGCAACAAAAGAATTAAATATATGAATAAAAAACTTGGCATGGTAAAAAAGAAAACATGATTAATGAACAAGTTCAATTTATTCCAAGGCCAGCTGATATCATTCTCGATACTCCAGAGGATACTATCTCTGCACTCATTGAACTTTCTATGAAATAATTGAAAACACAAACGAAGTACTTTGATTGGTCTAGAGCGGGTTTCATGAGAATAAAGCAGAGCAATCACAGAATGATACGCTCCTTCATGGGTGCAGAAAGCGATAGTGATTGTAACGCCAGGAGTATCGAAGACGACTGATATCTAATGCATCAAGTAAATGATACGCAAGTATAATAATATGTTCATATTGTTTAATTATTAATTAAAGTCAGTGAGAGTATTCATCCGATATATAGCACACACTAATATCTATAATCCAATGGAAGAACTTGTTCTTTGATTATAGAATCCTGTTATATAGGTAAATATGCTATTTATGAATATTATATATATATATATATTTTTAGAAAATCAAAAAAATATTAACATGTCAATTTAATCATAATCCAAACTCAAATTCCATAAAACTACGACAAAAAACGAAACAAATGAAAGATTTACACGGAGATTCCAGAAAAAGGTACACGAAGAATAAGACCAGGTTTTCCACAAAAGAAAGAGTAATTCACTCCGCAACATTTTGTATTTTCATTAAATTTTACCAGAAACATGTACCCATACTTTCCTAGCTTTTTGTTGTCAGAATAAAAAGTCTTCAGCAGCGCGATAGTACCGTGTTTTAGTTGTTGACATTTTCGATCTTAGATACTTTCCGTTGATAACAAAACCCGAATGTCGATGTGACCACCGTTTAACAATAGCGCGACACCCATTGTTAGTTAGTTTACATCTTCACGCATTAATGAACACTTTTAGAGCGATTTCCTGTCTGGTCTCCCACTATTCTGATAAAGTATTTATATTGTATTTATATGTATTTATATAGATTTTTCACCTGTTCTATTTGAAGCAATATGGCGGTAATTAATAATGACACTGAATATGTGTTACATTGTCTCAATCAACAAGATCAGTAAAAGCCATAGATACAAACCCTTATTTCAACATGTTGTATAACAAAAGTAACTTTATTAAAGGGAATCTGTAGCAAAGCTCTGTATAATAAGCATATTTTTTAAATACACACTAATACATTTGACGCAAATATATATTCAATGCACACGCTAGATTAAAAGCACTGATGCAATATTTGTATTTTATCTGCTAAGCGTCAATCTTAGCATGACCCAGTAGGGATGGCATGTATTTGAAGTCTACCTGTAGAATCTTCACTTGAATCGTGTTGTTGGTTCCTGGAAAATACTTGACATGACAGGTTATATCCCTGCAGGTAGTTCGTTACCTGTACGGGAATAATATATTACATAAACAAAATTAAATTTACATGTTGCGATAACATGCACATAATCGATATGTTTGCAGGAGCATGAGATGCAAGTTGGGAATGTTAGAAGACAGATCTGGAATATCAATGACTCTTGCTGTATAGCAGCTCTGACTGATATTTAGAACAACCAGAAAATATATTATTCTGTGATTCTAGGGGAAAATTTATTTCATATAGGATCATACATTACTTAATAGCATTGAAGAAAGAAGGCATAAATGTATGGTAGATATGGTAACTAGAGAACAATTGTCAGATATATAAGGGGGATACATTTATGATGGCTACCAGAATAGTATCTAGGAGACAATTATCTGAGACGTAATAAGGGGGAAACATTTATGATGGCTATCAGAATAGTATCTAGGGGACAAGTATATGATACAGTAGCTTTGGGACATTTATCTAAAGTATTAAGGGGATACATTTACGATTGTCATCGTCATCGTATTATCTAGGAGATAATTATCTGAAATAATGAGGGAAACATAGAATAGTATCTAGGGTGTAATTTTCTGAAATGTTAAAGGGACATATAATAATCCGATAATGTGTGTTCTTTTGATTTAAAATGCTCCCCATTTTTCTTGGAAGACAAACAGTAATACCCATACTTTGTGCCATACATGTACCTTCATTGACACTATGTAAAAGGCCAAAAACCAGATAGTTCCCCTCATATAGATAACTAATCAGAAATGAAACTGGTCAGGATCCACTATCTCAGAAGCCTTGAATCCTTTCTGTCTTACAAGGTATAACTAAAGGTAGTTTACTAATAACATTTCTAAAAATCTTGGCTTAACATTAGTTCACAGGAATCAGTCTATACAAATCATAAAGAAATAATTAGACACACTATATCATAATTTTCATTTATTGAGTTACATGTAGCAGAAAACATCAGGGTTTATAGAACATGTACGAAAACAAGAAGCCCACATGACCTGTATCGCTCACCTGGATCTTAAATCCCAGCAATGTCGTATAAACCTATAGGTTGAGTATTCCAAATACACTGTATTACCAAATTAAAGCTCAGTCACTAAGCCTCTTTTTTGGGGCAAGACCAATAGGTAAATTCCTATGTCATTACTGTCTTTCTCTTTCGATTCCCAGTAAGAATTTATATGGTTATTGGGTTGGTATATGTATGTAGAGTTGATGATGTTCAAAGTAGTTTAATCTTCTACGGGTGTTTATATACAATATACATGTGAACTATATACAATAGCCATGCCTTTGCAATGCTAAATGAGTTGTACTATTTCGGGTGTTCCGCCAACGGAGAACCAACCTTCTAACTCTTCCAACATTTCTGTGTGTTTTGATGTTAAATAGTAAATACTGAATAGTATGAAATAAATAGTAAACCGTTGCAACATATATCAGGAATATATCGGTCAAGAATACCTCTAGATACAGGTACACAATGGCCAGTGATATTAAAGGTGTTCTTGACAGAACCAGGTGGTCATGTTGTAAGCTAGTCGTCAGCTTTATAGTCATTCGCTTATCGACCATCACTTCTCATGACTGACTTTCTCAAATAAATCATTTACTTAAAAATGAACTAGTAATGGCTCGCACGTCATTTTCTTTTTTAAGATAAATCCCGATGGTATCATTCAAAGTATTTATGAGATATGTATTCGAGAAGTACATGTTTAGTCATGTACACCTCTGAAACTTAATTCTTCCCTCGTTGCTAGAAATTAGCATTTGAAAACCGTGGATGGTTTTAGATGTCTTTGATGCGGTCGGTTCAGCCATTCAAAAATACGTCAATGGTTTTTTTTTTACATTAATTCGCGTGGTCGAACTGACTGAACTCAGCATGACATCTTAAAGTAGCCACCACCCAGTATGGATAGGGCGCAGTGGAGCTGAAAACCAAGCTCGGACACGGAAATATAAAGGTTACTATCTTGTTTATTAATCTATTTTATTAAATTTTATTCTATGTATATCTCCACACCTTTACAAATGGTATACAGAGATATACAATACATAAACAGTTTAAAAATACAGAGCCCAAATGTGATACAAGGGTCTGATAGATCTAATGTACTTTGTTAAAACTTCTAATTACTTATTGGGAACATACATCATTCATTTTCTTAATGAAGGTACATAGCTTTTTTTAGGAAAGATACTTTTTAGATAACATGATATTTTTAACGAAAACACACTATGTCGAATAATTAATTTCAAAGAAAAGCAACTTTTTTCATTTTCTAAAACCGAACATTAAAGAATATAATGATACTCATCACCAATGTCTCTTTCATTGCATTTTTGACAGATGCGTTTTTTCCTTGGTTTGTTTCTCCAACCTCCAATTTTCGCAGGTAAATAAATATTTTCTTAATCTAAATTTACACAGGGTTAAAGTGGATTTTTTTTAATGAAATAATTAAGTCATTTTCAAAAACAATTTCGTCCTTAAAACCCTATAATTGGTAGATTTCGGAGAGGTTTGGCATATTTCTGTCTAGGTTTGTATTTATTGGTTAGTTGATGTAAGTTTTATCATTGACAGAAGCCATTTCGGATTAATAGTGTTTTGGTTTAATGATATAGTACATGCAATTG
Source organism: Ylistrum balloti (assembly GCF_031769215.1). Classification (NCBI taxonomy): domain Eukaryota; kingdom Metazoa; phylum Mollusca; class Bivalvia; order Pectinida; family Pectinidae; genus Ylistrum; species Ylistrum balloti. Next base: position 424,303 of record NW_026782886.1, read on the forward strand.
AACCATCATTTTCTTCATTTACAATAGCTGATATTTTACATAATAGATTGCGGATTTTACCTATAGGTTCCGGTAACTTTATCCATACACTAATTCTTGTTTTAATTTCAATATCGAGCGGAAGTCTACCGAGTTCTCGATATACCATAAAATCAGAGGATTTAAGATGAAGAATCAGTTTACAAAACTTTTTCTATGACCGTTTTATCAGAAAAAAAAACCCATACTTCACAACCATTTAATAATACTGGTGTTACTATTTTATCAAATAAGTCCCGTTGACACTGCCTTGTCAGATTGTATAATCTACCTTTTTTAAATACCTCGTACATGGTACGTGTTTGTTTTCCTTTAGCTTTTATAACGTGTCCAGACTATAAAATGCCAAGATAATTAAATACTTTAAATATATCTAAGGTCTTACCTTCGGAATTGAATTTTAAATTAGTTGGTTTCTTCCGTCGAACAAATACCATTACATTTTAATGTGTTACATTGATATTCAAATTCCATTTATTGCAATAAATTCTGAAGTTATCAACATATTGTGGAGATCATCTGCTCTTTCTGCTAACAATACGGAGTCATCGCCATACAATAGACACATTAATTCTAAGTACACTCCAAGCTTTGCTTCCAATAATTTGGATATTGTTTTCAGACAGTAAATACTATTTGTTGATGAGAAACATTGTAAATCATTTTTTAAAAAGATGACATACTTTCACCCTGCCGTTCCACGTTTTCACATCGTAAGAAGCTTGACGTTTCTCCATTTTTTACTATTTTGGATTTGAATTCGATGTAAATATCAACAATGATTTTATGCGTGTTATTTGCTGATAGTTTGTGCCACAGTGCTTCACGTCAGACGGTATGGGAAGCTTTCTCGAAATCAATAAAGGCGCAAAGTAAATTATTTCTCTTTTGAATTTTCATCAGTTGAAATAAAAACGTACAGAGAAGATGTTGTCGTTCGTAGAGTAACCTCTACGAAAACCGGTTTATCTTTCATTGATGGCATTGAAATCTTCAGAGAACCTGGTTAACTTGCTGGTAAGTATACATGTTAATAGTTTACCGACTCAATTCAGAATGGTAATTGGACGATAACTTTTGGGATCTGACTCAGAGTCTTTGTTTTTGAAAAAAGGAATTATATTACTCAGGACCCAATATTAAGGAATCATTCCTGTTGAAAATACAACATTAAAAAGTTTTTCATATAAAGGTAACAAGACATATTTGGTAGTTTTAATACATTTATTTCTAATATGATTTTCAGAGTTTTAAATGCGATTTATTTCTACGTAACATATTGATTAGATTTACAGTTTATTAGCGTTTTTCACCTAAAGGTGAAAAGACCTATGGTTTTTGTTATGTTTCTTATTATTATTCTTCTTCCGAATTTGTGGGTTCGTTATCTTTTAAACGGTAAGGGATAGACACGCAATCTATAGATATGTAGTATGTTATAGAAGTACATTTGAACTTGTTAATGTCGCATTTTTAAGTAGGTCAACAATACAATATGACCGCAATTATCCAATTACTTCCAGAAAGTTCTTGTCAAGTTTAGAAAGGCCTAGAGGTTCGATAGTTTACACATATATTGCCAAAGTAATTGCCTATCAAGTTTAATAACATGGATGACCTTGACACCCTTTCTAGGTCACGGAGGTCAATTATATTAGTATCATTAAATGACTTTTTCTTACTTTTTAAGAGGAAAACAGTTACGTGATTTGGTCACATTCTTCTGCGGAGACTTTCTTTTGATTGGAATAAGCAAACCTTCCACAAAAGACCAACTTCCGGTTTTCCTTAGGAGTCAAAGTTAAAAACTTCAGTGTAGGGTATCAAATTATACGAGACTTCTTCTCAAGTTTGGAAAGGCCTAAAGGTTCGATGCGTCACAAATATAACGCTCAGATAATTGTCTATTAAATTTGTAAATATGAATGACCCTGACCCACTTTCAAGGTCACAAACATCAACTATGTAAAAAAATTCCTGAAAATTCAATTTCATATTTTTAGAAGTTAACAATTGTGAAATTTCTTTAAAAACCTCTTGTGGTCCTGTGGACACTTACCGTATTGATGACAATAAGTAATGTTTTCCAAAAATTCATTTTCTTATTTTTTCGGTACAGTTCAAAATTAAGTTATACAGCATTACTTTGGAAAACAGTACGCTCATTGCTTTGATCCTTTGTCCTTTCAATACAGGCCAAAATAGGTGAAAAGCCCGCCACAATTGTCTATGGCAATTTCTAGTTAACAACTTCAGAACGTGGAAACGTCGCCTATGTAGCGACTGCGACTACCATTTTACAACATAGTATTGTATTGTATTGTTTATTTAGTTTAAACCTTACAGCTTATTAGTATGAAATTTAAATACATAAAAATACAATGGACGTGTACAAAAGAATACTTTTATAATACATGCTTAATATTCAGATATGAAAATTAACTTACATTGTACAAGACGACAAGAAAAAAAAACAGACTGGCGGACAGTTGAGTACACATACAAAAGTAAAATATAAGACCCGTTATTATTTGAATAGTGCCGGACACTATCCTTCTACTGGCACTAATTGGCATAAGATGCATAATTAAACAACACACATTAGGCTTGAAATGTTGAAAGTAATAATAAACTTGACTGTATATATTTGCCTATAAAAACAAAGTTCCTTTCTATTACGTCCCCTTAGTAATTGTACGAGTTTGTAAAATGACGGACGGTTCCAATATGTAATACCTTTTAAGAAACTGTTAAATTTATATACAGTGGACAAAACAAAATAGAATGGCACTCGTCTTCTAATAAATTCTTATTACAATAAATGCAATGCATATGTTCCCTCGGAATATTTTGATATCTACCTTCTAAACCGTCTGATGACAAGCTAATAAAAATTTAAATACAAGTGGACGATAATTATCTGGAAGAGATTTCGATAAATAGTACTGTAAATTAAAAGAGTCTAACAAGAATTTGTACAAATATTATTTTGACGAATTTTCAACATACTCATTCCGTAATTGAATAAAATTATCCACCAGACTCTATTTGAAAAAATGTAAAAATACTTTTTTCGTTAACAACTCTACAGTTAAACCAAACGCCCCGAAAACCAATTGATAGCAAGAAGGCTTGACCTGGCACCGCCAGTTACATTTTCTTTGATTACATTCAATCATATCATTTTTTTTTTTTTGTAATTATCTTTTTATTTCCATTTTAATGTACAATACATATCATCATTATCATCATCACCACACAATCACCATCCTAATCATCATCATCATCATCATCATCATCATCATCATCATCATCATCATCATCATCATCATCATCACAATTCAATATCATCCTCATCATCATCACACTTATCATCACTATAATCATCCTCATCACACCATCATTATGTATCAATCATCATTATCATCACATCACCTCCACTACCACCGCCAACTTCATCATCTCAAATCAAGCTGCATTTGGATATAATAAAATTTGAACAAACTTCGATGAATATGACAACGATTTTATGAATATTCATAAATAATCTTGTTTATTACAGCATATAAAAACTCTTATTTCAACAATTATTTTCATTATTAAACGTAAATATTAAGTTATTTCAGCGGGTAATTCTGTTGAAATCACGCACGTGCTATGAAACAGCTCTTAAATGTCACTGCCGAATACAGCATAATATTTTTTTCTAAAACACAACTTCTTTACATCTTATATCGTTGATCACTTAAGTGGCTACCAAAAGATGATGGTGGTCAGGTAGGAGCTGTCATGCACTGGGCTCTCTAAGAAATGGATATATTCACAGTAAAGAGTAGTTGATTATGTCTATCATTTGCACTCTAGTTTTCGCTGCAGAATATGCTGGACAAAGTAGTACAAAATGTACTTCACTTTCGACATCATTTTTATTTCACAGTGTACATACTCTCTGTCGTCTTGGGATAGTTATGAATTTTAATGTTACAATGAAACTTTGGATTGAAAGAGCAAATAACATTGATGCTCTCAGTAGATACGTATCGATACATCCACAGAGAGGCCCTAATCCCTTGTGGAAACTTACTAGGAAGCACCCGAAATCAACTTGGAAAATTGCCGAGCTGATCAAATTAGCATATCAATGTGAGTCTGAAGAAGTTCTGTGTAAATTATGTGGTAAAAGAAGCAAAGACATAGCTCTGCATTTTTTATTGTTTTGTCCAAAGCTCTTTAAAAGTAAGGATAAGCTACTAGACGGTGTTGTTAACGCTATAGAAGTGCAAAATTATATTCAATTTTCGAACGCTCCTGAAAAGGTACAATGCAGTTTTCTTCTAGGAGATAGAAGTAAAATATATGTGACGGATTCTGAATGGGAAGCACTTGTGTTAAATATGGCTTCAAATATTCCATGCATAATGTTCGAAATGAATGAACTCTTATAAAGGATTATGTCATCACGACTATGTTACCACACATGTGGTATTGCGTGATATGCTGTAATATCTATAGTCATGTCATTGTCCATATTATTATTATTATTTCTATACGACTGTCCTGAATATGTTATGTCCATACAACTTTTCATATTGTGTTGAAAATGCTAAGACTAATCTCCGTAAGGAGGAAACAAAGAATGTCTGTCTGTCTGTCTGTCTATAATGAAATCTTTTGATCTGTTAAGAGTGGGAGAACAAAACCCGTTGATTAGGTAGGGAACAATCGGCCGTGTACAAACGCGCTCCCAAGCGTATGATTAACTGACAGTGGGTGACACTTATTACATAATTAGGCAGTGTGCTCACCTAGCTAGGCCTTAAATATGTGGCCAGTTGGTCACCGTACCGAGTATGGGGGAACCTCCCGACTGAATCGGGCAAGTTGACATGTATGGCATAACACAGGCTTAAAACCAAACTGGGCATCGGAAACAATATTTTCTCCTGTACTCCATTTTTAAAAAAAAAAAATTATTCAATAAAATGAACTGATACAGTTATACATGTGAGAAACATTCCTCCACACAAACATACATTTTCACCTCCATGATTGCATGTATACTTGACCACACACATACAGATGTACATCAAGAGAATACTTGCATATAAACACATAATATGTACACGTAAAGCATACGTGCACCGTACACCTAACAGCAAATTAATAAACATACATATGCATCATGTACATACACCGCACTCGCACATACAAGCTTACGTACATGTACCTACAACCACACCCGTAAATCAAATACAGTGTAGGTATACAACTATATATTACAGGTGTATAAATACCAAAACCAGCAAACCACTTCTAAAGTGGTTAATCATATTAGCTATATCGGCATACTTACATTTATAATATTATCATAGAGAAATGTTGTTGTGAGGAGGTATAGCAGAGTTACAGTACATTGTATTGGTTTTTTAGAGGAAGAAGAAAGTGAAAGAATAGATTAGAGTAAGAGAGAAAAAAATAAGTTATCAAATATTCTGAGATATTTATCTAAGAGGAGGGCTTCCGCAACCCATGGAAATAATCAAATACTTCCACAACAAAGCAACTGTGTTGCAAAGCATACAAGAAAGAAAAAAAAGAAAAAGAAAATGGAAGAGAAGTATGAGTTAGCAGTGACAAGTATAAGAGCAGAAGACAGGAGGAAGGCATTGAGAAGAACGACAGAGGAGAAATTAGAACACGCATGATATGGAAGGTATTGAGTTTATGTATATAAAAAAATGGGATAGATGAAGAAGTCATCAGCCTGAAAACTGCCGAGTTTTAAGCAATATCTATTAGTTTTTTCCATTTACTCCATTCAACCTTTACCAGTTGAAATGGACTTTTGGACAGTATAATTTTCTTTTATAACATTAACTAAAGCCATTACCGATAATGTACTATGTACAGTTCTGGTTCTATAGATATAAGATTTAATAATAAGAAGTACTTCCTTATCTATTCGATTGTAGATGCCAGTATCATTTACCAGACCGAATAAGATAGACCTGTACTCCATTTTTGTAGACGTAAACATTTTGGCTAAATGGCTAATTAATATAATCGTCGACAATTATTGACATTGATTATGTCACTCTCTCTGTATGTAAATGAATAACAACGCATTGAGCCTATGACCTTGGATAATATCTTGTTTGTAACAACCTTCACTAAAATACAGCTTACAATTTAAGACACTGGTCATGTCTTTTCCGTATAAGCCTTGAGGATCATAGATTACCGAAGTGGAATTCAATCAGCCGGGCGTTGTCGAACTGACTGAATGAAATACGGCATCATAATCCCAGTATTGAATAGGGGCAGTGGAGCGGGAAATAGTCAAGCTCAACACGAGGCTAAAACCGACGCGTGGTTGTTGAAATGGGAACTCTTTCGAGCATACATCTACGTGGAATGTAAATGTACACAAATTTAGCAACTACGACTATTCGTTTGTAGTATTGTAACAGCTCAAGTGGCCAACGCGGCGAATATATGTGGTTCAAACATTTCCGGTTGGGTAAGGAAACCTCACGTGCTTTTTCCCTATAGGAAAGTCGAGGAAAGGATCAAAACTCATTTTATCAACTGTTGGAGAACTTCGGGGGAAAATCTTCTCTTATTATTAGCATTTATTTGTGAGATGGCGTTAAAAGTAACCAGTATATTCAGACATTGATCGAAACGTCTCTGTTTTCCCTGAAAGAAGGATCGATTAGTGAGTACCTTCCACGTTCACTGCAGTGTCCAGAGATCTACAACACAGGTAAATTTCTGAATTTCATGGTAATATACACACAATTCTATAAAATGCGAATATTGTAACACCAAAAATTGACAACTGGCGTGTCTCCATAGAAACAGTAAAAATGCGTGAGAGTAGGGGACTTTGATCAGATGAGGCTTCACTTTAAAGTTTTTAATTTTCTGACGTAATTTTCCCCCAGTGATGTATCGTATCATGAATTTATATCTAAGCATGTTGTCTTTTAACACGAGCAAGTTATATCTTGGTACGAATCATGTCAATTTTAGTGCTAAATGTGTGTTAGTCTTGCATCCTTTTTCTTCAAATCATTAATAGTTACCAGGATATTGTTGAGCATCATCAAATATTTATCTGATCACTGCATCAATTGTAAAGCTATACTGGACTTCCTTTAATAAAGCCTAAGGTAGCCTCCTCAAAGTTGAAAACATCGCGTGAAACAGGCAGGTCTATGAGAGGTCAAACCGATTCAGATATTGACAGACAATTTATGACACCAGCGTCTCAATTCTTCATTTAGGGAGACGATACGTGTTATTACTGCTTATATAAGAAAATTACTTTCTTAGGTTACCTGATGCAAAATCTCGTATTTCATTAAATTGGTACCGTGACTTCCTTTCATATTTCAACACACTACCCAAACTGTGCGTTCAGAAGTGTGACCCGGAAATAGCAACAGACACAATACAAATAAATAATTTAAAAAAAAATGGTATGAAAGCTTTAAAAGTCGAGTAAATAAAATTATTGTCGTTTTAATATCATTGTTTTTAAGTTTTCATAGAAAGACAAAATTGCTTTTAATGTTTTTTAACACAATATTTTACAGGTGAGAATCAGTTTCAAAACGAAATCCCTTTTTCATCATTTCATCCCCCGGAACATTCTGCTTGGTAACCGTTTGTGCTGCATTTCCGGTTCGTCGTCTGCTCGAAGGTAGGTGGGATACTTTTGATTGATAAGATTCTTAATGAGTGATTTTACACATTCTAAACCTTCTTAGACGATAGCTGGCTTTGGAATTATTGATTCTGCAAATGACTTGATCCAATGAAGCATTCACAGTGGACAAGGAATCTGCAAATCAAATATATTATAGAGGTTAGCTAGGCGGCACATAAATAGGATAGTTAGTGTAGCCTCGAGTTGTGTATGGTTTCGATTTCTATCTTATTTTATATAAAAATGATATCCTTTCAAACAGATATCTGGACGTTTTAAATTCTGACAAGAGATATACGGTGATAAAGGCATAGCACACATATCTGCTAATGTTATATTGAAATGATACCCTAGATTATTTGTTCCGACCGGAACCGTCACAGATAGATATACATGTACTCAGAAATAAGCATAGATTTGTAAATTACAATGTCTTTTTGAATCAGCTAATTTCTTACAACTTCACAAATAAATCACCCGATAACAACAAAAATAGTGTGGTGGTGGAGCAGCAGTGATTTTAGGTAAACCAAGTAAACCTACATTTACTGAAAGTGCATGAAAGGCATATCCCGATCGCCATTCGCCCGGTCAAATCGTCATTTGATTCGATTATATAATATATACAAGCCTTGTCCCACACCTGTACCTGAACTATTGTCCTAATCTTCTGTACTGTTGTACGAGTCACCTTAACTATTGTAATGGTTATCAGTATCGCTGAACGAATCTTATATAGTGTTGTACAGTTTGGTAATATTAACAACGAGTACATCAATACCATCATGCTGGTAGCCCTTATTTTCATAAGTATAATGTTATGTATGGTAAGAATGACGTCATATATATTATTGTTATTTTATGTAACATTGGTATGGAAATGACGTCATGTAATATTTTTCTCTGTGTATCGTGTTGCTGCTTTGTGTATTTTAATGTAATATGAATGCAATATTTGCTTCTGATAAGTCGAAAGACTTAAGGAATAAAATACTTGAACTTGGTTCTAAGGTCACATGTACACTGTTGTAAGAATCATCGATACTGGTGAACGAATCTCCTATACCGTTATACAGATTACCTGTACATAGTGTAAATTATCGGGACTCCTGAATGAATCACCTGCACAAATATCCGAATCACCTGTACTACTGTAAGAATGGTCTGCATTACTGTATGAATTTCCTGTACTGTTGTACACATCATAATGCCATATACCGATGTAATAATTACATGTACTGTTGTTTGAATCATACATGTACTGTTGAAATACATTTACTATTGTACGTCTCCTCTATACAGCTGTACAGGGCATCTGTACTGTTTTAAGAATAACATGAACTGATTTAAGAATTATCGGAATTGTAGGAATCACATACACTGCTGTAACAAAACACCAATACCATTGAAAGGACCATCAGCAATACTGTGCAAATATCCTGTGCTTTTCTACTGATCACGTACTTCTGTAATAATTACATGTACTGTACGAATCACCTGCACTGAGGTGCAAATCACCGGTACTGCTCTATGATTGACCTTCCCTGCTGTTCGAATAATCTTTACTGTTAGACAGATCACTTGTGTTTCTCTAAAATTACATGTACTGCTGTACGAATCTCCTGTACTATTATACAGATCACACGCACTGTTGTAAGAACTTCCTGTACCTCTTTACGAATCAACTTTGCCGTTGTTTGGATCACCCGTACCGTTGTTAAGACGAGTTGTATCGTCGAAACTATTTTGTAAAATTCACGAATTCTGCCGAACGAATCTCTTGCACTGTTACAGATTACCTGTATTGTGTTAAGATTTACCTGTACTGCTATACGAATGAGCTGTAATACCCTGTAATGTTGTACAGATCATCTGTACTGTAGTCAGAATTATCTGTACTATTGTGCAGATTAAATATACTGTTGTAAGAAATACCTGTACTGCTGTACCAATCACATGTACTGCTGTACCAATCACATGTTCTGCTGTACCAATCACCTTTACTGCTATACCAGTCACCTTTACTGCTGTACCAATCACATGTACTGCTGTACCAATCACATGTACTGCTGTACCAATTACCTGTACTGCTGTACCAATCAACTTTACTGCTGTACCAATCACCTGTACTGCTGTATTATCTGTATCGCCATAGAAACCATCTGCTGTTGAATAAATTGTTGAATTGATAACCTGCACTTCTGTCTGAATATCCTGTAATGTTCTATAGATCACCTGTACAGCTGTAAGAATTACCTGTACGTCTGTCTGAATATCCTGTAATGTTCTATAGATCACCTTTACTGCTGTAAGAATTACCTGTACGTCTGTCTGAATATCCTGTAATGTTCTATAGATCACCAGTACAGCTGTAAGAATTACCTGTACGTTTGTCTGAATATCATGTAATGTTCTATAGATCACCTGTACTGCTGTAAGAATTACCTGTACGTCTGTCTGAATATCCTGTAATGTTCTATAGATCACCAGTACAGCTGTAAGAATTACCTGTACGTCTGTCTGAATATCCTGTAATGTTCTATAGATCACATGTACAGCTGTAAGAATTACCTGTACGTCTGTCTGAATATCCTGTAATGTTCTATAGATCACCAGTACAGCTGTAAGAATTACCTGTACGTCTGTCTGAATATCCTGTAATGTTCTATAGATCACCTGTACAGCTGTAAGAATTACCTGTACGTCTGTCTGAATATCCTGTAATGTTCTATAGATCACCTTTACTACTGTAAGAATTACCTGTACTTCTGTCTGAATATCCTGTAATGTTCTATAGATCATCTGTACTGCTGTAAGAATTACCTGTACGTCTGTCTGAATATCCTGTAATGTTCTATAGATCATCTGTACTGCTGTAAGAATTACCTGTACTTCTGTCTGAATATCCTGTAATGTTCTATAGATCACCAGTACAGCTGTAAGAATTACCTGTACGTTTGTCTGAATATCATGTAATCGTTGTACAAATCATTTGTAAGTTGTATTAATATCCCGTACTATTTTAATAATCACATGTACTGTTGTACGGATCTCCTGTTGTATGAATTACCGGTACTGCTGTTCGAATTAACTGTCCTGTTGTACAGTTCAACGGTATTACTATATGGACTACCTGTACTGCTATAAGAATATCCTCCACTGTTTTATAAGATCACTAGTACTGTAGTAAGAATTACCAACAACAACAACAATCAACAATAATATTTTATTAAGAAGTGTCACATGTCAATTCACATCACATATAAAATAAAACAAATATTATCTAGAATTAACCACATTTATAAAACTGACACCCAGTCTATTAAGGCTTATGAGACACTGTATAGTATGAAATATGGTACCAACATGGCTAAACTAGTACAATGTATAGCTACATGAATATCGTAAGAAAACAAAGTATTAAAAGTACATCTTGTGTACAGTACTTGCTACAAGGTATTGCAAATTGGGTTCATTCATTAAAACATTGAGCTTCTGCGTACTGTTTAAATAGTTAAAACCTGGACGATACAGTTCAGCTATTGTAAGAAGATGAACTCTGATATCTGAATAAAAATCACATACAACTAAAAAATGACATTCGTCCTCAATACAATTTAAATCGCACAATGTACAAATTCTATTTTCTAATGGTATTTTAGGACGAGAATACCGACCTGTTTCAATATTAAGCTTTACCGCTACGAAGTCTCGCTAGAGCCTGTCTATATCTGAAATCCATAATACTAGAGGCATACTTTTCCGTATAATTACTAGATTTAAATTACCTGTACTGGTCACCTGCATTGCTGTTTTAATTGCCTTTACTACTGTACTTTGCGCCTGTTTTGCTGTGAGAATTACATGTACTGTTGTACGAATCTCTTGTGCTCTTCACACGAACTTTGGAAACTTGCAAGTCTATCTGAATCTCCTGTACGTTTTATACAGGCCATCTGTACTGTTGTAAGAATTACCTATATAGCTGTAGGATTGTCCTGAACTGTTCTACAGTCCTTGTTACTGACCTTGCTTGAAGTGCAAACTACTTTATCTTAAGTCCCATATTGCACCAGTCAAATACAAAGTATACACTCTCCACATATGCAGCACTGATACCACAAACCAATCAACAAATCATGTCTTCTGTCTGGGGTGGGGGAGGACCCCGAGCAGGTTGTTAAGGAATTCATTAAATCAGAGCTCGAAATTGAGGAGAACCGGCTTCCATGTTGTTCATAGGCTACGTAAGAGAATGGATGGTAGGCCGAGGTCAGTAGTTGCTAAATTTGTCAGTAGGAAGGACCGTGAACGAGTCCTTACGGCTGCCCCCGTTAAGCTTTCATCAAAACGTCAGTTCAGTGTTAACGACCAGTTCCCCCCGGAAATAAATGAATGACGTCGTGTGCTATATCCAGTGTTTAAGGAGGCTAAGAGAAATAATCGCCAGGCCAGACTTAAAGCTGACAAGCTCTATATCGACGGTCGTCAGTACCAGCCACCCCAGCAGCTGCATTCGAGCTACTCACGTCGCGCCCCAACACCAGACTATAGCTTCGACCGCGCCCCACCACCACCTAACCACAGCTACGATCGCGCTCCGCGTCCTAGTCAAAGCCACTATCGCGCCCCACCATCAAATCGCAGCTACGATACACTCGCGCCAAAGGAGCAGCATGACAGCTGTACCACACCGATCGCCGGGCAGCATCCTAGCAGCAAAACTGTAAAGACTCAAGGTAATGCCGGAGGTCCACCGACAGTTCGTCCCTAGGACAGCGTTACAGAAGGTCTACCCTTATGTGGTAGTTACAGTAGTTCTGAACTGAACTTTTCATTTATTAATGTTTGTGGTTTGAAACAAAAGCTTATACTTCCTGAATTTCAGGAGCTTATTCAGTCATGTGACATTATTGTTTGTGTAGAAAGCAAAACCGATGATCTAGATGTTCTTAATATGCCAGCTAACTATTCTTATTATGTCAAAAATAGACAGAAATGTGTCAGAAAATCTGGAGGAATTAAAGTCAAAATTAACTTTTCATAAAACTGAATCAGAATATGTTCAGTGGTTTACTCTTTCAAAAATTGATCGTCATCTATTAATTGGGTGTATTTATATACCCCTTGAAAACTCCAAATTTTCTTCGCGTAATGCGTTTTCAGAAATTGAAAATGAGATGTCATTATTTCTAAAAATAACTGTCATGTTGCCCTTATGGGAGATTTTAATGCTAAAACACAAAAACGTGCTGATTACATTGAGCCTGATAATACTCTATCTGATGTGCTCGACATAGACACGGACAATGAGTTATACTATCAATTTATGTATGACTATGAAAACTTGAGATTGTATGATATACCATTGATAAGATATAGTGAGTGTAATGCTAGAGTTAATACATATGTTATTAAGTTACTTGATCTCTGTAAACAAAACAATTTATATATACCAAATGGACGAATTGGAAAAGATAAGTTCATTGGGAAAAAACCTGTAAGGATGCAACTGTGATTGATTATCTCGTCTTTTCATCGTATCTTTTTTATATTGTATCTGACTTCGAAATAGTCGAATTCAATCCACTATTCTCTTATATTCATTGTAGAGTAAAATTTTCCATTTGTTGTACAAATCAAAACAAATTTAAAGAAAATACAGATTCTGTTGCTACACAGATACCTGTAAAATGGAAAAATGATAACAAACAACTTTATATATCTACTATTAAAAATGACAATGAAGGAAAATTGTCTGATATAGATGGACGTTTAAACAAATGATGACGTAACCAGTACTGAAGTGATTTATTCACGTCGTCAGCGAATTTAGCGTTTGGTGTTAAACATGTCCATACGAGTACCTATAAGCAAAATAGAAGAAATACTAACAAACCCTGGTTTACTAATGGCTGTGCCAAGCGAAGAAAAGAATCTCACGAGGCAAAAAAGAAATATCACATTGTCAAAAGTTCATTTAATAGGAATGCACTAAAACGATGTAGTAAAAGGTATAAACAAGAATTGAATAAATGCTATAAAGCTTATCAATTTCGTAGTGAAAATGAATTAAGAGAAGCTTTTAGAGACAATCCTAAAAAATTATGGGATGCCCTTAGTAAACTCAATGGGTCCAAAAATTCGCAAAAGGCAAATATTACAATTAATGAGCTATATGAATATTTCAAAAATCTTAGCACAACTCCAAATCAAGATGACAATTTTGATTTTAGTATTATACAAGGCGATCAATCTTTCAAGTTTTAATGAGCCTATCTCAGGGAAAGAAGTTCAGAAGTCTATTCAAAATTTAAAAAATAATGAATCGAGTGGTATTGACGGTATTTTGAATGAGTATATTAAAAATACTAGCCATATTCTTTTACCTGTATATGTGAAATTGTTTAACGTAATACTAAAAATACCGGAATAGTCCCGGAATCCTGGACAGTTGGTGTAATTAAACCAATCTATAAAAACACAGGTGATGACACCAATCCAGATAATTACCGAGCTATTACGCCTGTTTCCTGTCTTGGAAAATTATTTACTGCAATAATTAATAAAAGATTAAATAAATATGCTGATGAAACCAACCTTATATCGAATACACAGGCAGGATTTAGAAAAGGTTACTCAACGACAGAGAATATATTTGTTCTACATGCATTAATTTCCTTATACTTCTCACAAAGAAAAAAACTTTTTTGCACATTCATTGATTTTAAAAAAGCATTTGATACCATTTGGCGAGTAGGATTATGGAAGAAACTTATTGCGTCTAATGTATGTGGGAAAGTTTTAAAAGTCATTAACAATCTATACTTAAATACTAAATCCTGTGTCAAAAACGGAAGTGAGTCATCAGATTTTTTTATTTGCAATGTCGGATTGAAACAAGGTGAGAATTTATCGCCATTTTTGTTTTCATTATACTTAAATGATCTAGAACGATTTTTTTATCGAAAATAATGTTAATCCTCTACAAGAAATAGAAACAACATGCCTGAGACATATTGGTTTGTATCTGAAATTGTTCATTATATTGTATGCTGATGACATTGTGATGATGGCTGAGACAAAAACTAGTCTTCAAAATGCTTTAAATTGCTTTCAAAAATACTGTGAAACATGGAAACTGACTGTCAATACTCAAAAGACTAAAGTCGTCATATTTGAGAAAAGAAAAAGTAGAGGTACTTATTAAAAATAAGAAATATTCCATTACCTGTTGATATCCAACTTAAACTATTTGATTCACTTGTGTCACCTATTCTATTATATGCATGTGAAATATGGGGATTCGAGAATGTAACTAGCGTTGAAAAAATACATCTACAATTTTGTAAAAGAATTCTTAAACTGAGAAGTAATACCCCAAATAATATGATATATGGGGAACTTGGTCGTTATCCACTAGAAATTGATATTAAGACTCGAATGGTGACTTTTTAGCATAGAATTATTACAGATGAGAATAAATTATCATGTGTACTCTATAATTTAATGAACAAACTTCAGTCACAAGATCAAATCGATTTCAAATGGTTGAAGTCCATAAAGTCAATACTAGATAACACTGGATATATAGCAGTGTATGGAATAACCAACATATATATACTGTTGATAGAATCTTTTTGAAGTCTAAAGTTAAACAAAGATTAATTGATCAGTTTATTCAGAAGTGGTACCATGACACTGATATTTCTTCACGTGGAGAAACTTACTCAATCTTTAAAAGCAAATGGGAATTAGAGACTTATTTAATTAAACTAAACCCAGAAGATAGAAAAACATTGTGTAGATTTAGAACATCTAATTGTAAGTTACCAATCGAAACTGGTAGATGGACAGGTGTACCTCGCCAGGAAATAATTTGTTTATTATGTAATATAAATATTGGCGATGAGTATCATTACCTTTATCAATGTGAAAACGACTATATTAAAGAAATACGTCAAAAATACTTACCTAAATACTATTACCAACAACCAAGTGTTTTGAAAATGAAAGGAATGTTCACTATTTGTAATGCCCCTTTACTTCGGAAAGTAACAAAATTTATACAAAAACTAGAAAAAATACTTAGTAATTTCTGAATTAATTGTATGTATCTAAAATTATATGTAAGTATGTATGGGCATGTATGTACACGTATGTATGTATAAGTGTTTGCATGTACGTATGTACGTATGTATATATGTAGGTATATGTGTATGTATGTGCATGTGCATGTATGTATGCACGCAGCATTACATGTATGCTGGTATGTATGCACATTTCACTATGTATAAATGTATCTGATTATTTGTAGACAATAGGTAACAATGTATCTGATTGTATCTGATGATTGACCTCCTGTTACACACTTATGGTGTGTCTGGAGTGATTAATAAAACTTGAAACTTGAAACTTGTCTACATGTTCTGTATTAATCATTAATAAGCCCAAGATAACTATATATTGTACAATTTATAGGCTTATTGTGTGACCAAAATGAAACTACTGTCAAACACAAAAGGTAATTGTAATCAATCACACTTCTTTGCAAACATGTCAGTGCACAACAGCATGTTACAGCAAATTAAAAAAAAACTACTCCTTACGCGTGACCATCCCTTAGTATAGCTACTCAATACTCAAAAACTTAATAAAGTACTTCAAAAAACCCTTTTATCATTACTTGAAACACTGCAGTTACAATGAAATCTACTACTTAAAACTATATATATGTTTACAAGTCTTACAAGTTTAAGGCTAGGTGGTTGAAAGCTAATAGCATAAACATCGTCGCCAGGCAAAGTTAAGTCAACCATCCATGAATAAAAATGATTAACAAAATTGTTTTTCTGTTTGATATAATATAGTTTTCTCCCACTCGACTTTACACTCCCATATTTCCAATAGTGTGTGTGATGCTTTTGTAGGCGTGACTAGTCAGACGTTGTACAGCTATCACAGGGAGTATCGGGCTCGGGCCATTTACTGGGTAGATAGACACAATTTTCACATGTACTGATATTATGTAATGGTGTAGTGGTATTACACTCCCCTTTAAAAAAATCATGTTTTTGAACATTTTCTTATGTTGGTGTTTTAGTAAATTATAATAGAAATTATTTCAAATCTAGAACACCATTAATGTAACAGTCTAAAAAGCTATGTATGCAGTTCATAAGAAATTCAGAAATATTCCATTATCTGTTGCCCTTCAATCTAAAATATTTGATTCACTAGTAGTACCTATACTTCTTTATGCAGTAGAGGTATGGGGCTTTGAAAACTTGAGCTCTATAGAGAAAGTTCATTTGCAATTTTGTGAACGAAGCACACCAAATTTTATGATCTATTGAGAGATTTGCAGATTTCCTTTGTCTATTGAAGTTAAATTAAGAATAAATGTGTATAAGTTAATAACATGTAATAATTTGTCCAGTCTTATGTACAATTCGATGTAAAATTTACAAATCAGAAGTAATGTGGAATTCAAATGGTTACAAAAAACGTACACAAAATATTGATAGACACTGGTGTAAATTTTCTCTGGGATTATCAAAACACGTGTACATTTAAGCGAGATTATATAAAACAAAATTACAAGATCACTTTATTCAAAAATGGTTTAATGATATTGAAAATTCCTCTCGTGGAAGTACATATTATATAATGAAGTCAAATTTCAAGATGGAAAAATACTTTTCGAAACTAAAACCAAAAGAAAGACAGATTATTGTTAAATTTAGAACGTTTAATACAAATCTACCCGTGGAAACTGGACGATGGATGTCGGTATTTAAACATTCTATCATTGTCTAGTAATTGATTGCCGCGGTATATCAGTAATTGATATGTCTCAACGTGTTTTAGTTAGACTCTAGACTCACGATACATATCAATATATCAATTGTCAATGTAGATAGAGTCCTAGACAGACTCCTGTACGGAAACGTTCTATCTGGAATTACACAAAACGAATGTCAGATAAGGACATGTATCTTGCCGAGTTCGAAAAATCCCATTGCTAACCCTAGTGACTCAAATTTATACATAAACATGGTCGGTTTCGATTTTTTTATTACAACTTGTTTATATTGATTTTTTTCTTTCTAATGATTGATCGACGTTCTCTCTTTTCTATTTCATGGTATGGAAGCAACTGTAAAGTTGGTTGGATTTAGGTGAAATAAAATTCATCTGCTTTAATATGTAAGATCTTGACTGAAAGCAGTAAATCACTCTCTACAATGACTAGGTGTTAATTTACTGCATATAAATGTGTTACGAAATATTTCTACTCAGCACGAGTTAAGGATGTCAGTTTGTTAAATTACTTCCTGCTAGTATACATGTAACAGGATGTCCATTGTATTGCTTTGCTAACCTAGTGTGTAGATATGGTAAACGCTTGTGGATTTTTATTTCAATATGATGTCACATTTAGAAAGTGATTTTTTGACGAAAAACTCCATAATTTCTGGCTTCACCTGAGTCGTTTTCCGAGTGAAGAATGAAATTGTGTATTGTGTACTGGGTTACTCTTTCGGTAATATGGGAAGAGAGGCCACACATATATCACTGAAATCATGCCATTACTATTAGGTTTATATACGGAAAATATACTTCCTTTGGGGATAAAGTAGAATAAAGTTGTTTCTCCAGTTTTTACATAACGTTATATCAAAGGCATTTAAAACTAAAAATGTTTTTGTGATAGCAAGGAAGTAAAAACATTAACAATCTTCATGTCATTTTGTGGCATGACAGAAATCTAAACATAAAAAATCTTCATGTTTCCTCTACTTTCACGGGTTCCCGGGTGATATCAGTTATTAGTTCTTTGTTCTTAGTTTCTGTAACTGAAATATCGAGAATCGCCAGATATAAAGGGGTTCTGGTCCTATAACGGATGTATCTCTAAGTGCAAACGTTTTTATATGCTATTAATGTTGACCTCTTGTAACATATTATATATGTATGAGTGAGAAATAAAATCTGAAATCTTACTAACTAGACCTACACCTATCCATCCCCTGATCACTGACTAGAACTACACCCATCTGTCCTCTGATCACTGACTAGTCCTACACCCATCTGTCCTCTGATCACTGACTAGACCTACACCCATCCGTCCCCTGATCACTGACTAGTCCTACACCCATCTGTCCCCTGATCACTGACTAGTCCTACACCCATCTGTCCCCTGATCACTGACTAGATCTACACCCATCCGTCCCCTGATCACTGACTAGTCCTACACCCATCTGTCCCCTGATAACTGCCTAGACCTACACCCATCCGTCCCCTGATCACTAACTAGATCTACACCCATCCATCCCCTGATCACTGACTAGTCCTACACCCATCTGTCCTCTGATCACTGACTAGACCTACACCCATCTGTCCCCTGATCACTGACTAGACCTACACCCATCTGTCCCCTGATCACTGACTAGACCTACACCCATCTGTCCCCTGATCACTGACTAGATCTACAACCATCTCTCCCCTGATTACTAACTAGACCTACACCCATGTGTCCCCTGATCACTGACTAGATCAACACCCATCCGTCCCCTGATCACTGACTAGACCTACACCCATCTGTCCCCTGATCACTGACTAGACCTACACCCATCTGTCCCCTGATCACTGACTAGACCTACACCCATCTGTCCCCTGATCACTGACTAGACCTACACCCATCCGTCCCCTGATCACTGACTAGTCCTACACCCATCTGTCCCCTGATCACTGACTAGATCTACAACCATCTCTCCCCTGATTACTAACTAGACCTACACCCATCTGTCCCCTGATCACTGACTAGTCCTACACCCATCTGTCCCCTGATCACTGACTAGATCTACACCTACACCACTGTCCCCTGATCACTGACTAGACCTACACCCATCTGTCCCCTGATCACTGACTAGACCTACACCCATCTGTCCCCTGATCACTGACTAGACCTACACCCATCTGTCCCCTGATCACTGACTAGACCTACACCCATCTGTCCCCTGATCACTGACTAGACCTACACCCATCTGTCCCCTGATCACTGACTAGACCTACACCCATCCGTCCCCTGATCACTGACTAGTCCTACACCCATCTGTCCCCTGATCACTGACTAGACCTAGTCCTCACTGACTAGTCCTACACCCATCTGTCCCCTGATCACTGACTAGACCTACACCCATCTGTCCCCTGATCACTGACTAGACATACTACCATCTGTCCCCTGATCACTGACTAGACCTACACCCATCTGTCCCCTGATCACTGACTAGATCTACACCCATCCGTCCATCTCTCCCCTGATCACTGACCTACACCCATCTGTCCCCTGATCACTGACTAGACCTACACCCATCTGTCCCCTGATCACTGACTAGACATACTACCATCTGTCCCCTGATCACTGACTAGACCTACACCCATCTGTCCCCTGATCACACTGAGACTAGACCTACACCCATCTGTCCCCTGATCACTGACTAGACCTACACCCATCTGTCCCCTGATCACTGACTAGATCTACACCCATCTGTCCCCTGATCACTGACTAGACCTACACCCATCCGTCCCCTGATCACTGACTAGTCCTACACCCATCTGTCCCCTGATAACTGCCTAGACCTACACCCATCCGTCCCCTGATCACTGACTAGTCCTACACCCATCTGTCCCCTGATCACTGACTAGACCTACACCCATCTGTCCCCTGATCACTGACTAGATCCGTCCCCTGATCACTGACTAGACCTACACCCATCTGTCCCCTGATCACTGACTAGACCTACACCCATCTGTCCCCTGATCACTGACTAGACCTACACCCATCTGTCCCCTGATCACTGACTAGACCTACTACCATCTGTCCCCTGATCACTGACTAGAACTACACCCATCTGTCCCCTGATCACTGACTAGTCCTACACCCATCTGTCCCCTGATCACTGACTACACCCATCTGTCCCCTGATCACTGACTAGACCTACACCCATCTGTCCTCCTGTCCCCTGATCACTGATCACTGACTAGACTGACTAGACCTACACCCATCTGTCCCCTGATCACTGACTAGACCTACAACCATCTGTCCCCTGATCACTGACTAGAACTACACCCATCAGTCCCCTGATCACTGACTAGACCTACACCCATCTGTCCCCTGATCACTGACTAGACATACTACCATCTGTCCCCTGATCACTGACTAGACCTACACCCATCCGTCCCCTGATCACTGACTAGACCTACACCCATCTGTCCCCTGATCACTGACTAGACCTACACCCATCTGTCCCCTGATCACTGACTAGACCTACACCCATCTGTCCCCTATTCACTGACTAGACCTACAGCCAACTGTCCCCTGATCACTGACTAGACCTACACCCATCTGTCCCCTGATCACTGCCTAGACCTACACCCATCTGTCCCCTGATCACTGACTAGACCTACACCCATCTGTCCCCTGATCACTGACTGACTCCTACACCCATCTGTCCCCTGATCACTGACTAGATACACCCACTGATCACTGACTCTGTCCCCTGATCACTGACTAGACCTACACCCATCTGTCCCCTGATCACTGACTAGACCTACACCCATCTGTCCCCTGATCACTGACTAGACCTACACCCATCTGTCCCCTGATCACTGACTAGACACTACACCATCTGTCCCCTGATCACTGACTAGAACTACACCCATCTGTCCCCTGATCACTGACTAGACCTACACCATCTGTCCCCTGATCACTGACTAGATCTACACCCATCTGTCCCCTGATCACTGACTAGACCTACACCCATCTGTCCCCTGATCACTGACTAGACCTACACCCATCTGTCCCCTGATCACTGACTAGACCTACACCCATCTGTCCCCTGATCACTGACTAGATCTACACCCATCTGTCCCCTGATCACTGACTAGACCTACACCCATCCGTCCCCTGATCACTGACTAGTCCTACACCCATCTGTCCCCTGATCACTGACTAGACCTACAGCCATCTGTCCCCTGATCACTGACTAGATCTACAACCATCTCTCCCCTGATTACTAACTAGACCTACACCCATGTGTCCCCTGATCACTGACTAGATCAACACCCATCCGTCCCCTGATCACTGACTAGACCTACACCCATCTGTCCCCTGATCACTGACTAGACCTACACCCATCTGTCCCCTGATCACTGACTAGACCTACACCCATCTGTCCCCTGATCACTGACTAGACATACTACCATCTGTCCCCTGATCACTGACTAGATCTACACCCATCTGTCCCCTGATCACTGACTAGACATACTACCATCTGTCCCCTGATCACTGACTAGATCTACACCCATCTGTCCCCTGATCACTGACTAGACATACTACCATCTGTCCCCTGATCACTGACTAGATCTACACCCATCTGTCCTCTGATCACTGACTAGTCCTACACCAATCTGTCCCTGATCACTGACTAGATCTACGTCCACCTGTCCCTGATCACTGACTAGACCTACACCCATCCGTCTCTGATCACTGACTAGACTTACACCCATCTGTCCCCTGATCACTGACTAGACCAACACCCATCTGTCCCCTGATCACTGACTAGATCTACACCCACCTGTCCCCTGATCACTGACTAGACCTACACCCATCTGTTCCCTGATCACTGACTAGACTTTCACTCATCCGTCCCCTGATCACTAACTAGACCTACACCCATCTGTCCCCTGATCACTGACTAGACCTTCACCCATCTGTCCCCTGATCACTGACTAGATCTACACCCATCTGTCCTCTGATCACTGACTAGTCCTACACCAATCTGTCCCTGATCACTGACTTGATCTACGTCCACCTGTCCCTGATCACTGACTAGACCTACACCCATCCGTCTCTGATCACTGACTAGATCTACAGCCATCTATCCCCTGATCACTGACTAGACCTACCTCATCTGTCCCCTGATCACTGACTAGATCTACATCCATCTGTCCCCTGATTACAGACTAGACCCACACCAATCTGTCCCCTGATCACTGTCTAGACCCACACCCATACGTCCTCGGATCACTGACTAGACATACACCCATCCGTCCCTGATCACTGACGACGCAATTAACCAAAAGTTGGTCAATATACTTAGTTTAAACATATTTTATTGCCAACAAACAACCAAACGGATCGGGCACAAGTTATTACAACATTATTTAAGCCCTCTCCACACATTATAACAAGTAAAATTTAAGGCAAAACACAAAACATACATATTTTAAGTCCTGACCTGAGGTCGCTCTCCTCGTTCAATCAAAATGAACATTAAATTATTCACTTAAATTAAAATCTATTGCTGGTTTTGATGAAGATGTGTACATTTCTAAATATTTCCACATTAAAGTCAACGGGTAAGTGTTGATCTCCACAAAGGAGGATATTTAGATTAAAATCGATGTTTGTATCCAGTGTGTTTAAACTTTGAAATAGAATTTGCCGCTGATTACAATAATTTACACAACTAAAAAAGAAGTGATAAGCATTCTCACATGAATGACCACAACCACACTCTGGGCTTTCTGTGAGATTTAGTGTGAACTTTATTTAGTTTCCTGTCTCCAAAATTATAATATACGGGAGGGGGGGGGGGCTGGTGTTGGTTTGACTTGATAGAATGTTTAAAACTACTTAAAGTAGGGGATGATCTGACTGATATGTCCAGTTCGTTCCAAGCACGAAGACCTGAGGGAAGGAAGGAGGAATTTGTACTAGAAAGTTGGGAATTGAAAAGTTGGACCGATTTCGTAATGGATACGGGATGTCTTGACCAACAGTGTGGCAGGATGGAATTTAGAAATTCTGGACTTAAATAATTTTTTATCTTATATAAAAGATAGAGTTTTCGTCGTTGCCTTCTTTCAGAAAGTGGTTCTAATCCAGATTCAGCATATAAAGAGTCGATATTTGCAAAAGATGGTAATCCTGTAATAATACGCATAGCCTCACGTTGAGCTTTCTCTAATAAATTGGATTCATATACAGTACAGCCATCCCATACTTCGCAAGCCAACTCAAAAATAGGTAATAAAAAGCACTTATAAATCTTAAGTAGTGTGTTACGCTTAAGCGTATATTTCAGTTTACGTAAAACATTAACTTTTTTCATAACTGACTTATATATATTACCAGTATGGTCATTCCATTTTCCTTTGAAATTAAACGTTTATGTTTATGACATTCACTAAAATTAAGAAATTCATTATCAAATTGTAATTCAAAGTCATCAACATTAGAAACAAAAAGTACATCTGTTTTACTTGGATTAATATCAACTAGCCACTTTTTTGCCCATATATTTAGAGACTCTAGGTCTCGGTTTAACCAAGTTTGGATCTCATGACAAGAAGATGAAATGGACATAAGGGAAGTATCGTCTGCAAATAGGCGAGAAGCTGAAGAGAGGACCTCAGAAACATCGTTTAGCATATGGTGTGTCAATAAAGTCAGTGTAGTCTTATTGGTTACTAATCTAACTTATACATGTACACGTAATCCAACACTTCTGGTATAACATATCATGAATATTCCAACATCGGAATTTTCTAATTCTTGGAAATCACATCCCGTATCTATTTCATGAATACACAATCAGAGATTAACAATTACATATATTTTAACAAGCAGCATTCACATATAACGGCTTCTTATATACACACACATTCGCAAATTGTACCAGATTGTTTGGTTTTTGTTTTTATCGCAGCGAAATATTCGGTTTTTAAATGCATTATTCATCAGTATAGATCTTACTCCGGATACTTATCGACTTTCCTAAGATGAGGACAGGAGCCGGGAGTAAATTAATTGTAAATTCATTTTCATTGGTCTGATTTTCAAAAACTTCAATATTGTGTCACGAGAATGGATTTTTTAAATGTATGTATAAGGATATATGTACTTAAGGATATACGCACAACTGCAGACGTTTACAAATTTGATGCGTGAAGAAATATACTCCCGGTTTACACATTTGGTATCGATATACAACTTCTGATTGCAATACTGAGCACAAGCTCAGAGACCTTCATTTTAAACTAGGTATTGAATGCCACATCGAGTAAGGTAATGTTCACCGCAGCGGCGAGTCTACACCTGGTAAGCCGAGGTCCATAGTTGAACGGTTTAGATTCTATAAGGACCTTGCTCGTGTGCTCCATCTTCAAGGGAGGCCATTCAGTGTTAATGAATAGTTTCCCGACGAAATCGAGAAAAGGAACCGTTTGCTGTATCCTATTAAAAAGAAGGCGAAGGCTGACAACCTAAAAACCAAAATGGTTCGCGACAAACTGTATATTGAGGGAAAATTGTATGTCCCACGTGGTCGTCACGTCGACATGCGTATCGAACGTGACAGGGATTCGGCCTCATTCAGTGGCACAATACAGGCGAATGGACATTTTACGTCCGCCTCCCGTAAAAACAGGAGAATGCGTTTCACATCCACCCCACTGGGGTGCGGCCAATAGGACGGAAACATCCCATCTCTAGTGATTTCAAAGGGAAAGGCGTTCAGTAAAAAATCACTTCATGAATGTAAACCGCGGTTAAGAGCATAAATCGGTTGAATCGGATTTTATTGATGCTATTTCGATTTCGGTAGATCTCCTGGTGATAATACGGGTTAATGTACTTTTTAAAACCATTTGGGGTCCAGTGATTATCGTCTTATACAAAGAGAGTCCTTCGATATGATTACTGAAAATTTAATATTAATGAATGGTCTGGCCATTCTCCAGTTGATTTTAAATTGAACGTGACATTTTAGTTGGACTGTAGTACATGTAAGTGATGATAATCATATGTTAATGGTAATTCAGCATCAATAGGTATCAAAGAAATGCGGATGACGAAGCAAAAAAATGATTATTAATTTAGATGAGAATGTTAATGTCATCTATGATATTGTTAACGGCATACAGTCCTCGGTGATTTCTATACATCACGTTATTGATGTATATTCGTCACTTAATTATAAATGAAATATTTTCATGTTTATAAAGTCTCGCATATCACACTCATCGAAACAATCCGCTTATTCTAGTTTGATATATTCCGAAATAGAACGCAAGACTCGTGCTGCATATGATGAAAAACATATCTTTCTGTGTTTACCTGTTTATAGCAATTGGCTTTTCAAAGGATGACATCTGCATTTTTTGTTTGTAAGCCTGTCTGCTTCATTCTCACTCATGTATTTACCTGGACAAAAATAAGTATAGTCTAGCTCAATACTTACACCAATAATTCATCTGGTCAGTTATAAGCATGCTATTAGGAACTTGTATAAAAGGGGAAAAAAGTAAAGGCAAGGAAATAAAAAATGTTCAAATATTTTTTATAGACAGATATATATACTGTATGTATGAAGAGCACTAGTGGTTTATATAACAGAAACATAATCATAATTGAATAGTATAACTATTCATTTTGTTGTTTCAACATTAACAAAATTTTACAAGTTGTAGATTTTCATATATCAGTTTGTGAATGTCATTGTACTGGTTTATCGAAAGTAAAACAAAATTGTCGTCGATATGAAAACGATTATTTATTATTCACTCTAAATGTGAGTAAATGATTATTTACTTTGCACCAATAATTTTCCTTGTTTTTTTTTTCACTACTATTTTGTTTTTTATTAAATTATAAGATATTTGACTTTTGAACTGTATACCACTGTTTGATATGGCCAATACACAAGTAACAGTAAATTTACTGGAAATGGTAGAGGTGTTAGATACTAAACTGCCAATTCTGTTATACAAAGTTTTTATCAGATGAAATTTTGGCTGACCAAAATGAAATTTGCTAATTACAACAACGACAAATTTCGAAAAATGAGCTAGTAACCATGGCAACAACCATGAAGCAGTAAATTTCTGGCATTCACATATCCTTATGTGCCTACTCCAGTAATGAACAATACTATGAAATTGGGATGTATTTTTTTAGATATTTTTTTTTTCAAATGTTTAAAATTCTGGTTGCTAGGGTAACGTCATTATTCGTAATTCATGATTTTTGTTAAACTATTTGGAAAACCTGTATTCCCGTGTTTCTAAATATGTGGGTGCTGCTGACCAAAACGTTGACTTGAAAAGGGTGGCAATTCAGGTTGAAGCGAAATGACAGATTTTCCTTAGTGTCATTAAAAATTCCTGGGAGTTAAGGAGTTAAAGTTGACCATCAATATTTTTATTGTGATTTACATCATAGTTCTTAATATACATATTGGTATAATCAAAATCGCGAATTTGAATTTGGAATAAAGTGTCCCTAGTTCACAACTTGCGGATTTCGCGAGTTCACCCGCTGTCATTTTCATATCCAAGAATTCAGTTAACTACAATCCAAGATATTGTATTTACTAGCAGTACCGATTTGTAGATTCCCACATTGAAATCGGAAATTAGACATTATTGTTGATTTGCTCCTGAAATGGAGTACTTTGGTCTTATTGGCGTTGAACTCATTGTGATGGAACTCCAAAATGAAGATAAATAACATGGGTTGTCAAATAGTTTACATAAATTGAAATACGTGTCGGCGACATATTACAGCCTTGTTTGACGTCGTTTCTGACGTCGAACCAATCCGTAACGTGATTGTTAATACGAACAACACATTTAACATAGATATTGAGAGATTTCACTGCTTTCAAAAACAAACCGCTTATTCCAATAGACATTAAGTTGAACCAGAGACATTCTCTGTTAATAGTGTCAAAGGCTTGCGTCAATATAACATACATGTACAAACGTTCAAAGTTTGGAGAGTTTTCTGTTACTAATGGCAGTATATAAGGGGTGTAAGTAAGTGATCAAGACAGCTACGTTTTCCCCTTAAACGTTCTGTTCATCAGCAAGAATATTACTCCGTTCTAAGAAGGAGTTGAGACGTTGAACTAAAATATCCGTAAAAATTTGGCTCGAGAGCGATAAAAGCGAAATCCCGCGGTAAGTCAGTGGGTCAATTAAGTCCTGAGTGTCCGATTTTGGAATAGGGTTTACAATTCCTTTGGACCAGTCACGAGGTATGATACTTATTGAAACAGAATGTGAATATCTTGAAAAGAATATCGATGCAGGTATCATTCCCAAGTACATCCACCGGAATACTGTCAAATCCTGGCGATTTCCCCGATTTCGACCGCAGGCCAGCCTTTTTTTTTTTAACCTCGTCCCGAGTTATCGGGGACTGAAATGTCTACGCTTTCTGGGCAACTTACATTGTTATCCTTTTGTTTTTTAATAACTTGTAGGTGTTCCGTATCGAAACAGTCAACATCGAGTAAATCAGAGTTGTACAGCATATTTAGATTTCCAGCGTTAAAGCGGCTATTACCTTAGATTTCAACATCGGGAAATGGAGAATTCGGCTTATGAATAATCAAATATATCCATAATAAAGCGATACACGCGCCTATAACGTCAAATTTGTTGTTTTTGTACATATTTTCGGCGTCAGAACATTGTTTATCTTGACTATTGTTTATACACGTGTTCACGCTCGGTTTATTACGAAAAAAGCCGAGTGAGTCACATGGCTTGTCACATGACGAAGTTATTTACATTCGTCGCAAAGTAAAAATGGATGACGAGGTAAACAAACGCACATGTGTTATGTATGACACTTGCTTTTGCGCCTTTCTACTAATTTTTGTTTGCAGTAAATGATTCTAAAGTGTTATATAATTTTTAACAATCAATATTGGTAATTCGTTTTGTTTTAGCTTTGTCGTGCGATAATTATCTATGTCAATCGCGGGCGCTAAACTAGTGGTGCCCAAAAGGGGGTAAATACAATCGGTAAAGAAAAAAAGTCATTGTGCAGAAATGCACAGGAATTGATACTTTGTCTGTACACATTAATAGATATTGCACTGTTTATTATGAAGGCTATGTTTATCATCACGGTTGTTATTCTTACAGTAACACCAGTACCGTCATATTTTTACACATAGAACGAATACCCCCAATCGGGCCCCACCTTGCAGTCAACAACAAACACACGTTGTCATGATAAATTCAAGCGAATAACACAACTATTTTCGTTCAATATTTATCAAATAACATTGATAATATTGTTGTGCATAAAATAATCATGCGTCAAACACTGGAAATTGGATTATAATCAATGACAGGTGGATACGTTATAATTATAGGGCTGACGTTAAGCTAATTCCGAATCCGTATTCAGTCCAAGATCCTCCTTCATCTTTCGCCATTTACCGATCTCCTGTCTAATATAAATTGTTTGTCCTCTTTTCTAGTCTGACTTCTTCCTCTTACGCTTTCTGGCACTTTCTGTATGGTAACTTTTAGGTCCGCGTCGCCTTTTCGTATTTGCGTCCGCCATATTGCTTATTTCTGGGCTTATACACATGCGCAGCATCAGGGTTACGAGCGGTAAGGTATGAATTAGATAAGGACCGCAATGTTTACATCCTTTATTTTTTTAGATATCAATAAAAATGGTTGCAATGGCTTTTAGTAATTGACATAAAGTCTTAGTTTTGTAACATACTATTAGAAAATAGAACGTTTTATATCTTTTTCTCGTAGTGTTTTTTAGCATTATAGTCGCTTTAAGTACTTCGTTCTGATCACAGTGTTACCGTCCGCACCCTTTGTTCCCACAGTCGCTTTCTATACCCAACTTGCCAATATCTTTCCATACATCGTTTGCATTTTCTCTTACTAGCTTATTAAGTAGTCTGTTTTTCTTGGATCTGCTACTGACTTTTGAATTTTCGATTTAAGCGATCAACTATTTTTCTCTCCTCACAGTAAGATTTCTTCGGTATTTTCCTCTCACTGCAGGCAAAGTTCTCCTCGTTAGTAATTTATAAGCCTGCCAAACTCTAGAAACCGAGGGACGGGCGGGATTCTCCGAGTTCCAACCGTGGGTTACATATGCGACGAGTTGGGGTTGGGAACTCGAGTAATCACTCCTATGGCGATGACTGGATGAATGCTCGTTTTGGTTGGAGTTAAGTTTTGGCCGGGACTCCCAGCACCGAGAATCAATGTTGTGGTTTTCCCTTTCGTGGCCCCGACCGGAGTTTCTGATGTAAAGTTGCGACTTATCATGACTGTTGAAGTGGTTTTAATCTTCAAGACCGGCCATTTTACGTTCAATTTCACACCTAAAATCCTTGATTTCTCTGTCCACCGTTTCAGCATATGACTTTTCAATTGGGACTTTCTTTTCTTTTAGTGGTTTAATGCCCCCTTTTTTTTACTTCTGTTCTGACCGACAAAAGACTCTCATGCAATTGTTGTCCAAACTCTATAGGGTTTTCTCAGTCATATTTATTCAAGTGTATTTTTAAAGATTGTCCATCTTATCGGAGAGAATATTACCCAGACTCAAATTGGAGGGAAAGTTGTTTATGTACACCATTGTTATTACCGATTGGGGGTCATGGCATTGACACTGTTTACCTGTCCGACTCGACTGATACTCGTTTAGATTATGTCGTGATACGAACGCTTCTTGTAGTGGACTTTGGTTTAGTTTTTCAAGTTTTTAGTTCTTTTTGTAAAGATCGGTTTCCTCTTTGTTTGACCGTGCTCTTTTCCTTCTTGATTTCTTATTTCAAATACCAGTACGGAACGAAATAAACAACCACTCGGTTTCTCTGTAAATAACATATTGCCATCAAAAGTAATAACAAGTGTGTATAATTGTAACGATGTCTTTATGTAAAACTAACATCCGAAACAAATTTCCAATCTGAGACCGTGGTTTCAGCTTTTATGAAATAAGAGCTATTTTAGAGTGTGATACGTTTCTGCCGATAATTATCATTTATAACTTTTGATATACATTTCAAGTGTCAACATACAACATACCGCATGTCGAGTAGTACATAGAATAGAAATTCGATAATATGTAGATTACATAAAGATAAAATGATGGGTCAATTTCTGTTTATGTCGTTGTCTAATGAAGAACATATGAATAGATTTATATATACGTGTATATCGCAATGAAAATGTACCCATTTGAGTATCACCAGCTTACAACTTATTTTATGTACCCATATGAGTATCACCAGCTTACAACTTATTTTATGTACCCATTTGAGTATCACCAGCTTACAACTTATTTTATGTACCCATTTGAGTATCACCAGCTTACAACTTATTTTATGTACCCATTTGAGTATCACCAGCTTACAACTTATTTTATGTACCCATTTGAGTATCACCAGCTTACAACTTATTTTATGTACCCATTGAGTGTCACCAGCTTACAACTTATTTTATGTACCCATTTGAGTATCACCAGCTTACAACTTATTTTATGTACCCATTTGAGTATCACCAGCTTACAACTTATTTTATGTACCCATTTGAGTATCACCAGCTTACAACTTATTTTATGTACCCGTTTGAGTATCACCAGCTTACAACTTATTTTATGTACCCATTTGAGTATCACCAGCTTACAACTTATTTTATGTACCCATTGAGTATCACCAGCTTACAACTTATTTTATGTACCCATTTGAGTATCACCAGCTTACAACTTATTTTATGTACCCATTGAGTGTCACCAGCTTACAACTTATTTTATGTACCCATTTGAGTATCACCAGCTTACAACTTATTTTATGTACCCATTGAGTATCACCAGCTTACAACTTATTTTATGTACCCATTTGAGTATCACCAGCTTACAACTTATTTTATGTACCCATTTGAGTATCACCAGCTTACAACTTATTTTATGTACCCATTTGAGTATCACCAGCTTACTACATATTTTCTCTAGTTTTTATTCCCCGATCATGGTTTTAGATTTCTGGTTTTCCTCACCCGATCTGCCGAACCTTATACGTTACATGTATCTAAATCGGTATAAGATGATGTCAATAATAAATTACGTGTGTCGTTCAGAGGCACGATTAAGAAACATTTGCTTACAGATAACATTTAGTTTTGAAAGATAACAAGATACCAGTTTTTATCTTTACAACATATACCCCGCGGTGTGGTGTTTGTCTGACAGGCACTTCCGGACACTGTCATCAACATTTACTGAATATGATAGACACATATTTCCCGTGGTCATCGATACTGCCAGAGGTCAGTCGTTCAAACGGCTATTGAAATACAAACAGACGATGATCAAGGAATGAAGTACCACACCCACACGCTGAATGGTCAAGTCGTCCAGTTTAACAGGATTTGAGCGGGCTAACCCATAACCCACAGTTGTGACAATGACCGTTAATTAGTTCTTTATTACTTTAAACCAATTCGTCCATCAGTACATGAACAAACTATATACAACAAAAATACACATACATACACACACCACACACACACACACACTCTCCCTTACCCACAAACCTTCATTTACCCATAACACACAGATACCACTCTCAATTCCATAATAATTAAAATGTAGGGAGATATCTCACATTCGACATATTATTCACACGCTCACGCCTTTTGTTACATAATGCAATAAACTTAACTAAATTTGATAGATCCTTCTTGTTATTTCTGCTCAATAATTGAATAAATTTACACATACTTGGTCTATGGTAATAATATTTTTTGATGAAATAATTTCTCAGATCTTTAAAACATTCACAAATTATTATAAAATGATATTCGTCTTCAACATCACCACTATTGCATAATGTACATGATTACGATAAACATTACTAAAACGACCAACCTCAATGTTCAACTTATGCGAAGACATACGAATTTTAGGTATTTCATTCAAATAATTACAACCGATTGGTTTGGTCAAATAATTCTGTAAACAAAATCTATCACATATATATTTATACAAAATACATTTTGTAGAAGTCTCAATCTTTTCTTTACATTCTTGCTGAAACATATCGTACATTCTACTCTTAATAATATCTATATCCCTACCTACTAGAATACCATTGTGCAACATATACCCTAATCCCATCTGAAATAATTCATTCCTTATAAAATCAAACCACCCATTCCCATTATTAACCATTTCCTGATAACAAGCACTTAAAATACAATTATCAGAGTTTCTTATTTTAAACCAATACTTAAACATTCTTAAATTTCTAACATAACTCAAAGGTAGTCTACCCAGCTCGTAATAAACCACGAAATTTGGTGTGCTTCTTTTTACACCTAACAATTTTTTACAAAAAATTTAATGTAATTTTTCAATGTCCGGTGCTTTATGTAATCCCCAGACTTCACATCCATAAGTTGAAATACTAGCTACATATGTATCAAAAATATGAAGTTGTGTTCCTATATTAAAATATTTTTTCTTACAAACATTTGATACTGCAGAAAGCGCTTTCTTACTCTGTTCCGCAATTTTATCTTGCGTTTTTCTGAATTTTCCATTGAAATTTAATAAGACACCTAAATAATTAAACTCATCCACATTTTCTAGTGCACATCCATTATAAAACCATTTGTCTTCTTTTCTTAATTTTCTACCGTTTCCAAAAACTAAAACTTTAGTTTTATCAGTATTTACTGTTAAACCCCATTCGTTTGTGTATTTCAATAATGAATTTTTTGTAGCCCTTCTGCAGTCTCAGCTAAAAGCACCATGTCATCTGCATACATCAGTAAGAAAAGACTAATAGTTAGTAATTCAATTGCAGGACAATTATTAGTTAAAAAACTCATCTCGCAGTCATTGATATACATAGAAAACATTCTCGGGGATAAACGTTCCCCTTGAAACAATCCATTCTTACAATCGAAGAAATCTGATATATTATTATTATATTTCACACAGCATTTAACATCATTATAAAGTGAACGTATTATAGCTAACATTTTGCCTTCTACACCCTCTTTAATAAGTTTAAACCATTAGTTCTGCCTGTTTACAAAGTCGAATGCTTTTTTCATAATCAATAAAGCAACAATATAACCTTTTCTTATTTTTCAGCGTTTTGCTTATTAAAGTCTGTAGCACAAATATAACATCAACCGTTGACATGTTTTTCTTAAATCCAAACTGAGCATCGTTCAGTTTTGAATACACCGTGTCAAAATCAATCAACCTATTATTCAAAATTGATGTAAAAAGTTTATCTAAACAACTTATTGAAGTTATACCTCTATAGTTATTAGTATTGTTCCTATCACCTTTCTTAAAAACAGGTATTATATTACCTATTGACCAAGACTTCGGATAGTTTCCAGATTTAAAAACATTATTAAACAATTTAACGAGACAGGGCAAAAGCACATCTTTACCCTTAATAAGATATTCGTTAATTAACAAATCGTGACCACACGCTTTAGCAGTGTTCAACTTACCAATAGCAATAATAACTTTCTCTCTAGTAATATCACAATCTAATTCTTGAAACATAGTATCAGGAATATTTTCATCATAATTGTCTAAGAATTCCGTAACCATTCCGTTACTTCTTAATTCAGTGGAAGATAATTCATAGAAATAATTGAAAAAATGCTTGCTCATCTAGATCACACTTTAGGCTGTTATTTCTTTTTCTGAACTTTTTGTAAAATATTTTTGGGTTGTGTTTTCTCATGTAGTTCATGTAGTTCATCATATTTCCTTGCTGGGCCTTATATTCCCGTTTCAATTTACCTTCATGTTTTCTGTACGTTCGTTTTTTATGAAGAAGCTTGTTACGATTTTCCTCAGATTTGTGCGAGTTAAAAGTGAATAGTGCTTGCTTGTATTGAATTTTTGCACGTTTCATTAAACCATGGTTTTAAGCTTCTTAATTGACCGAGAGGTATACGTAACACTACCAAATGGTAACAACAATTCGTTCAAAGCATTGGTAAAATTATCAACACATCGATCAATACCTTCTTGGCTATCGTCACACTGCTGACAAGCGTTCAATAACTCATACCTGTTATTTTGTAAAATATTTAAATCACTTTCAGTATGTTCATTATTCCATTTTACGTTCATACATTTACTAGTATTATTACTTTCACAATTGTTCTGTAAATGGTTACTTGATACAGAAGAACTTAGAGTAATACACACAGGTGAGTGATCTGAATAAACATTAAAAATTCCACGTTTACATAGTTTAACATCTGGAACATAGCTAGAAATATCTGATATCATATTTGCAGTCACATTACTAATAGTATCATTGTTGATATAATCATCTTAACTTGCCGTTCTACTATTAAAGTCACCTATGACAATCACTTTTCCAATACCCTTATACATACTGACCATTTCTTCCAAAATTGCAAATAGGTCGTTATCACAAGATATTATTGAGACTCCCCCCTCTCTCTTCCCCCCCCCCACACACACACCCACCCACCCACCTACCCACACTATCCTAATAACAAGTAACATTATGGCGCTGATTTCCAGAACGATAATCTGGCCCTGTCTCCAGGCAAGTAATGGCGTCTTCGTCGTCGTCAGGAAATTGCTCAGACACGCGGGTAATGTCCTTTCTATTTGAACGAGAGAGAGTGTTGGAATGGTTAGGTGTGTCATGTTGCTCATGTCGGGCACTGCTCTCCTGCTGTCCAGAAAATCTTGGTGTATGCACATCTGCGTGTACCAAAGTCACATGCCTATCTGCGTCTGTCTCGTATGATCGGTGTTTAGCTGAAGGACGTTGTTTATCTGTTGTGGTTCCACTCCCAAACCTACGGGAACCATTGTTCAGCGATGTGGCAGAGCCGGAAGTAGTCTCCATCGGCGAAGACGTAAGGCGAGTTTGCTTAGGATTCCTGTTAGGGGTGTTACCATTGGCGATGGTATGGGATGGCGCAGTCTGCACGGCCCCGCTGTATGGCCCTTGGTACAACCTTGGGAAATGTCCTTTATCACGAGACTCCATCTCCTCCCCGGACTCACTGTACAACTCGCCGTTGATGTAGAGACGATCACGCACCAACTTCACATTACAATTCTGCGACTTGTAGTGTTTCATGATTGGATACAATTTCTTGCGGCGCTCTTCTACTGCAGCGGGGAACTGTTCACTTATACCGAAGCGAGAACCATGTAGTAGATATCCCCTTTCCTTCACTGCCTGTCTGTCAGAGTAGTATAAAAAACGGGCGACAATGGGGCGTGTACGTCCCTGTATCCGTTTCTTGAATCGGTGAACGTTACCGAACTCCATATTAGTTTGGATTCCAAGTTCATTCCATATGAATTCCCGAAGTTTTTCCTCAGTATTCTCGTTATATTGTTCTCGGAGACCAGTGAAAACTAAGTTATTTTTCATGGAACGACACTGCAAATCCTCTACCATAGTTATGAGCTCATCACAACCTTTCTTCGCCGAATTGAAATCGCTCACTAAGTTTACATTGAAGAAGAAATACATCGCTTGATAAGGTAAACACAGTGTAAATACACCTGGCTGACCGGGGAGCGTCCCTTTCTGACGTCACATAATAAATCTTAATATTCAATGGTAGTCTTCTTCCCTTTCATAAAAGCGATCGCCACGTACCATGATACGTGTAAGCCTTTTCGCATATTTCCAAATGTCACCTTTATAGCTAACATACATTTAAACTAAACTTTAAGATGTTCAGGTTTATCAAATTGGTAAGATATTGTTGATTCCCCCCCCCTCCCAAAAGTGATATCGCTCAGGTAAAAAAAAAAGCCGTCTAAAATCTTCATCGCTCGTCATTGCTGCGGGAGCGATGTTTCCGCGATATCGCTCGGGCGGGATCGCGGGGTTTTAATCCCTTCCACTCGTCCTGCGCTCGTTGCTCACGCAGGATTTGGGAACCAAATCACGTCAACTGTACTGTACGTCAACAAATAGCTGTGATGTGACAAATGTGTATGAAATTCGAAATTCGAAAATGTACTTGTTCAAATGCTATGATTTGAGTCTAGTGTGATCTACAAATAATCAATGTAATGTACAGTACAGATAAGTACGGACCATTCTTGAAACAAATGCATGGATGATGATTCTCCTCTCGGTAAGTTACATGTTATATAATACCAGTATATATGCTTGTCAATATCCCTAAAACAAATTAATCTATTGTTCGATCACTAAACATTAGCAGTTGTCACCTCAACTTAGTGTGTGGCTTCTTACTTTTTAAACAACTGTATTAACAAGAGTGTACTTCTGATGCACAAGAATCACTATCTATCGTAGAAGGTCCAGAGCCGGTTGCGACCTGAAATCTATATGCTGTTTTCCCTATTTTTCAATCGCCTTGCGTACCAGACGGTATTCGGGCAAGTGACAAACACAGCCAACCAAACCTAAATCAACGTAACGGCGTTGGTTCTATCTCTGGAACTAAATTAACAAGTAGATACAGTAGTGACGGTTAAAGAATTCTACTATATCGTTCAGCTGTTTCGTCCTGCCAGAAGTCGAACGAAGACAGACTTGTCGCCACAACTTTACATTACTGTAGTATCACAAATAAGCTACGTATTCGAAATTCTTACCATCTCTTCGAATATTCATACATATTTCACATGAATTATAAGCTAGAATGCAACTTTAGACTTAAATTACGAGGAAGGCAGGTGATAAAGTGAGTGTAGAATTTCAATATCTCGCCCATTAAAATACAAATAACGATTATTTTGTCCAGTCTAATTAAGAATGCAAATATAAAGTAATTTGGCGTTGATCTGAAAATGTATGCATGGTCTAGTTATTTGATGCCAAATATGTACCACTATCCTCATATACCTTGATAAGTGACATTTTTCAATTGTTTGGCAGACAATGGACGGATGTGTCATTGTTATATGTCTTGTAGTTTATTACTAAGCAACGATCACGCCGTTAGACTTCTTTTGTAATCTCATCCGTAATAGCTATTTAAATTACTGATGTTCTACATAAGTTTGGTCGTGAAAAAACATGTCGAAATTGATCCCGGTAGATTGTATAAGTTTCTTTTGTTAGATTGTGATTGCCTTATCAACAAAAAACTTTCAAATGATAAATACAGATTAAACGTTTCACCTCAACTATTGCGTGCTTAACAATCATAAAGTCGTTATATAGACGATAGAAACAAACTCTCGACATTTCTATTCTTTTTCGGTTTGTGATAACCAGAAATTTATTGACGACGTTGCTATATACCCACCATGATAAATTCTCTCCAATGATGGCTACTGGAGTAGAACGACATAGATCTGTACAACTAGAAGATTACGTAAATCATTCGATGAAAAAATTAAAAAAAAAATAGAAAATAAAAAAAAAAATGTATGCAATACAATAAAGGAATTAACTCACAACTTACATCGTATAATACATAAACACACCGTCATTCACTCCCTTTTACACAGACACAAGTATGGACTACATCTACACTATCATTAATGGTAATATTTGTACTATAGTGTACAGGAAATAGCGACAGTTAATGGTAGATTCTTTTCAATTAAATGACCTCAGCAAATCAATTGTACACCTGTCCCAAGGAAACACACAGAGTGGTGTACAATGAGTCACTAACACGTGTCCCAAGGAAACACACAGAGTGGTGTACAATGAGTCACTAACACATGTCCCAAGGAAACACACAGAGTGGTGTACAATGAGTCACTAACACGTGTCCCAAGGAAACACACAGAGTGGTGTACAATGAGTCACTAACACGTGTCCCAAGGAAACACAAAGAGTGACGTACAATGAGTCACTTACACCTGCCCGAATGAATCAAAGAGTGACGTACAATGAGTCACTAACACGTGTCCCAAGGAAACACACAGAGTGGTGTACAATGAGTCA
Organism: Ylistrum balloti; assembly: GCF_031769215.1. Lineage (NCBI taxonomy): Eukaryota > Metazoa > Mollusca > Bivalvia > Pectinida > Pectinidae > Ylistrum > Ylistrum balloti. The sequence continues at coordinate 462,874 of NW_026782886.1, forward strand.
CTAACACGTGTCCCAAGGAAACACAAAGAGTGACGTACAATAAGTCACTTACACCTGCCCGAATGAATCAAAGAGTGACGTACAGCGAGTCACTTACACCTTACCCCAAGGAAACACAAAGATTGGTGTACAATGAGTCACTAACACCTGTCCCAAAGACACACGAAATGTGACGTGCAAGGAGGCGAGGGAAGTGAGGATTGGTGAGTTTTACCTACCTCACAAAATAGAAGTTGTGTGCAATAGGTCGGTAATGGTCTTTCTGTTGGACATATTATGAACAAATATATTCGTTATATTTAGTTTTGGAGAAGAAAAGTGACGTATATGGATTTTCTTTATTACTAATGTAGTTGAGAGAAATACATAGAAAATTACATATGTAATACGTATATTGCCTTAAACAGGGAAACCATTATCAATGTCGATGTGTATAATATAACACATAGGAATAACTCTTAAAATGTCTTTTTGTAAAGATATATCACATGGAAATAATTATTATCAATGTCGTTGTGTAAAGATTTAACTCACAGGAATAATCATTGGGAATGTCGTTGTGTAAAGATTTAACTCACGGGAATAATCATTGGGAATGTCGTTGTGTAAAGATTTAACTCACGGGAATAATCATTGGGAATGTCGTTGTGTAAAGATTTAACTCATAGGAATAATCATTGGGAATGTCGTTGTGTAAAGATTTAACTCACAGGAATAATCATTGGGAATGTCGTTGTGTAAAGATTTAACTCATAGGAATAACCATTGGGAATGTCGTTGTGTAAAGATTTAACTCATAGGAATAAACATTGGGAATGTCGTTGTGTTAAACTATTATCAAACAGGAAATATTCTTAGCTGAGTAAAGAAAGTAGCCGTTGAAAATGAGAAAACATACTTGAATTTACCGTACACTTTGTCATAACTTAAAGACCACCAATTACTTAGACTGGGCTTAATTTTGTTCGCTGTATTTAAGAAAACAACGACAACTAAACGGAATATATATTATAGGAATATTTTTACACTGCAAGTATCTAAGGAAATTATACACTTTATAATTTGCTTTATCATTTAAAGGGACGTTCTCAAAAAACATTTCCAAGCTTGTTCTCACGAAACCTCTGTCGCTCCTGAATCAATGCAGCCCGTGATTCTCCTAATGTTTTACGTTTTGGATCCCATGCATGACTTTTTGTCCGCGATTGCGCTACACAATTTAGATGACTGTGACCTCTCGGGCCATGGGGACGTCTCTATTACTTCTGGTTGACGAAAGTCTTGCATTAGGCGAGCTCTGCGTGGTTTCATCGGACAAGTGGACATTTCGCTAAAAACCAGTATTCCATATCATGTACTTACGTGCCAAATGCATTCTTACTTTTTGTACCTACCAGTCAACATAGGACGTTAAAGTGGTCGTTAAAAGCGTGGTCGCCTATTTTTTAAATGTCTTGACGATATGCCGGCTTTACGCGAACATTGACGTCCTCTGATCATGTTGGCAGTGGAGAATGGGACTCGCCCTGTCTATCTTACAATAGTATCATGCCCGGTTTGGTTCAGACTCTGCATTAGCCGAGAAATAATAAAATGTGTAGCTACTTGCCTGCATGTCATGCAACATTGAACCATTCCAAAACCTAGCAATCGTTCAAAATTTGTCAATTATTAAAAGACAGTGTAAGGGCATCCTTACCCCTATGTGATGACGTTTCGCACCCATTATCAGAGACGTATTTTAATGAGTTTTAATAGTCCTTGTCATGATAATTAATAGCTAAATATTATAATATTGAATTTCTACTGTATATCATGACTATTTCATCGTGTGAACCGCCATTTCCATTGGGCATGTGTACTTGAAACCTTTATCATTGTCGTATGAATAACACTAGAGGCTGTCCGAATGAGAGTTACGTCATGTGACCGCTACTTCCGCGTCGCGTATTACCGTGGTTAGCTCGTCTGTCACAACGTCCAATAGTTTGTACTTACTATCATTGTTAAATGGTGGAGTTTTGCAAAGAATGTAATACTGTAATATCGACAAGGAAACATAGATTCGATATTATTAGTTATGTAGTTTGCTAGTGACCCCCTACAGGAATATAGGGGTTCAGTCAGATTGGTAGGGGGATTCGGGATTCGGGCTTCGCCCTCACCCCCTTCGCCCTCACCCCCTTCGCCCTCACCCCCTACCAATCTGACTGAACCCCTATATTCCTGTAGGGGGTCACTAGCAAACTACATAACGAATTTATTGCACCAAGGACCCATTTAAATATATATATAATACGTCCCATCACATTTCCTGGCATCCATGTAAAAATGGCCAAGACATTCGTCCAGTCGGACTACATCGTAATCTTCAAAATCTGGGTTTTGCTGCTTTTCCACCAAATAATCTTTGAACACTTTAGCGGCCAACTTATTAGCTTTTAACGTCTTATCAGCGTTAAGTGCCAGGCGTTTTTTTCCTTGTCTGCAGCTGTCGTCTGCCCGAACCGCCCAGCCATTTTTGATCCGAGTCAAATAGGTGCTTCGTGTAGGGGAAACAACTCGTACTAGATAATAGCAACTTCTAGGATTCACTCTAGCCAATATTCCGACACGGAACAGAATGTGAATATCGCCAATCTGTGATTTGAAATTACGAAGTGACGCCTTTCAGAGATAATGGATGGCGGCCATTGCCCCCTATATATTCAGCTGTCCCCTATAGATTTATAGGGGGCAAGCAACGTCCAATCAGATCAATGCATTCTAGTCCGAGGTGCAATAAGATTTATCAGGGGTCTTCCCCGAACACCAACTATGTATATGACAACATGTTTACATAGGAGGTCAACTGCGATGATAGTGGATTAAAGGCTGTGCAAGTTACCTGTACTACAGTACAGGTAACTTGCACAGGTAAATTCTGATAACTGTTCAGAAAACAGGTAAATTATATAATTAAGTTCTGATTCTGATAACTGTTCAGAAAACCTTTTTCTGTGACGGAACTTTCTACACCTGTCCGACAATGTTTCATCAGATTTACAGCGTCTATGTACAGAATGAAGGCATCATGACACCAGTCGTATACGCATTACTTCCCGGAAAGAGCCAGGCAATCTACAGCCGTTTCTTCACCCTTCTCCAGGATCACATGGCACACTTCGACATTCCATTCCGACCCACTACAGCCTTCGTCGATTTTGTGGTAGCTGCACATAAACCGACATGTTTTCCACGGTATCACCATTAAGGGATGTTTTTTCCACTTCACCCAGTGCATTTGGCGAAAGGCCCAGTCTACCGGACTCCAGACACTGTACCGTGACAACGACGACGTCAAGCTACTTGTACGACAAGCTGCTGTTCTACCACTGATCCCCTTAGACCGCATCGAGGACGTCTGGTTCCAAACCCTCCAAGAAGCTGATGATGCTGACATTCCACATCCCGTGTTGCCATTCACCGATATCGTCACGGAGCAATGGATAGAGGGAGATCGTACCACCTGGAACCACTTCTCAACCGAAGGACCCCGGACTACCAACCATCTGGAAGCTTAGCACGGGAAACTGAAGGAAAATGTACTGCATGCCCACCCCAACATCTACACCATCATCCAGACGTTTAAGGACATACAGAACATGAACGACATCAGCCGGATTCAGAGAGACGCAGGAGGCACCATTCAACTCCGGAAGAAGAAATACGCCAACATTGACAGACGCCTGGCCACACTGAAGGACCGTTACCAGACTGGGACAATCGACCTGATGACCTATGCTGATTCAGCATCCGAGCTTCTGCATCTTGGATAGAGTGTATTGTGTTTTCTGGACTTATGGATTACTTGATTATTACAGGTTGTAAAAGGACATAATATCTAGATTGTCATACATAGTGCTAATTCAGCTTCATTTAGGGGTTTACTATTTATATTAGATAATAATTTATTTAATGCTAAAATGTGGATAATGTTTCAATATTATATATGTAATACAAATACAATTTAATAACAGACATCAGTGTATCATTGTGACATACTTAATTTTATTTATCAATTAAATATAATCTTATATGATAATCATTAAAATCATAAATAACAATTTTAAATACTAATAACTATTTTGTAATACTTCATATACTACAAAAATGTGTTACATTTATATATGTAAAACAAAAAAAACTACCTATTTCCTTATTGATATGTAAGTATCCTATTTACAAGGACAAGTTGACATTCTTAGTTGAAACAGACTATAACTTTAACATCAAAGGATTCCTTTCATAAACACCCTCCTTTCAAGTTGGCAGAGTTGGTGTTCGGGGAATGAGCCTAACTAAATGCCTGTACTGAAATCGACAGTCCTTAAGTAATGGTTAAGTCAGAGACGTATATATACGTCTCTGGTTAAGTATACATGTACATGTACAATGAAATTTGTCAATGCCGGCCATTGATGAATCTGGATGTTTGTCAATACCGGCGAAATCATTTGGGTCCGGCATTTTCTTTATAAATTACCCCAGTGTTCATTTTGTAGAATACGTATTTTGCCTATTCTAAATACGATCCGTCTACGTCGGGGCAGTCATATCAGTTGATCTTTGTATAAGCTTGTTATCTTAAAACAGCAACATGTTGCGTGGGGTTCCAAACGGGGTAATTACCTAAGCTTTTTAACACCACAGGCGACGTCTTGTGACGTGGACAGTTGTGACAAGGCATGAGAAACGGAAACGGCCATAAATGATGTGGATTCTGTGCTACCACTTGCACAGTTAGTTCTTATCACATACGATGACATTCACGATGCCAGTGAAATCGATGAATTAGTGGAGACAGGAGACACGCATTCGGGTGATAGGGGAAGTTCTTCAGTGCATATTTTTTAACGGACACAAATGACAACAATAGCGACATCGAAGACGAACACGAACCCATTGAGTTGAGTGTACTGAAATACTTGGACGTTAATGACATGTTGAAAAACTGACCACATTTACTGTTCAAAAAGATGACCGGTATTTGCAACACGTTTGTGACTTGAAACATATCACCGCAGAGACACTTATAAAACAAAAATAAACAGAAAACCACAACTGATTTTTATCACTGTAAGTAGAACTTTTGTAACCTTAACTTTCATTGAGATTTGTGAGTCATGACAACTTCAACAAACCGAAATACGTATTTGTGTTTTTAATTCTTTGTGTAAATAGAATAGACATTTGTTAATATTTTAATTTCCATATTTATTTATTCATGTAATTGCAAAAATCAATATATACTGCTGCACAATGACAACGTGGTATTTTAAGCGACACAATGAAAAATACAACGCAAAACCATGTGTTCTGACCAATCCGGATTTTGTCTAAACCGAACAAATCATCTGATCCCATTGATGACCGGTTTAGACAGAGTGCAATGTATATAACTATTCCGTTGATGAACTAGTGTACTGTAACTATTCTGTTGATGAACTAGTATACTGTAACTATTCTGTTGATGGACTAGTGTACTGTAACTATTCTGTTGGTGAACTAGTGTACTGTAACTATTCTGTTGATGAACTAGTGTACTGTAACTATTCTGTTGATGAACTAGTGTACTGTAACTATTCTGTTGATGAACTAGTGTACTGTAACTATTCTGTTGATGAACTAGTGTATTATAACTATTCTGTTGATGAACTAGTGTACTGTAACTATTCTGTTGGTGAACTAGTGTACTGTAACTATTCTGTTGATGAACTAGTGTACTGTAACTATTCTGTTGATGAACTAGTGTACTGTACTTATTCTGTTGATGAACTAGTGTACTGTAACTATTCTGTTGATGAACTAGTGTATTATAACTATTCTGTTGATGAACTAGTGTACTGTAACTATTCTGTTGATGAACTAGTGTACTGTAACTATTCTGTTGATGAACTAGTGTACTGTAACTATTCTGTTGATGAACTAGTGTATTATAACTATTCTGTTGATGAACTAGTGTACTGTAACTATTCTGTTGATGAACTAGTGTACTGTAACTATTCTGTTGGTGAACTAGTGTACTGTAACTATTCTGTTGATGAACTAGTGTATTGTAACTATTCTGTTGATGAACTAGTGTATTGTAACTATTCTGTTGATGAACTAGTGTACTGTAACTATTTTGTTGATGAACTAGTGTACTGTAACTATTCTGTTGATGAACTAGTGTACTGTAACTATTCTGTTGATGAACTAGTGTTGGTGAACTAGTGTACTGTAACTATTATGTTGATGAACTAGTGTACTGTAACTATTCTGTTGATGAACTAGTGTACTGTAACTATTTTGTTGGTGAACTAGTGTACTGTAACTATTTTGTTGGTGAACTAGTGTACTGTAACTATTATGTTGATGAACTAGTGTACTGTAACTATTCTGTTGATGAACTAGTGTACTGTAACTATTCTGTTGATGAACTAGTGTATCATAACTATTCTGTTGATGAACTTGTGTATTATAACTTTTCTGTAGATGAACTTGAGTACCATGATTAATTTGTATATGCGCCAAGTTTGTTATATTTGCATGAAGATGACTTTGTCACTAGGAGCCATATGTAATTGAATTGATGTAGTAAAAGGACGACCATTCAATACACCAGTGACGTAGATAACAGTTATTTACGTCCCTGAATACATGAATTATGAGTCACTTCGTGTCTTCACTCTTTCGTTTCAGACGAAAATTCTTCTATCGAAATATTCCCTGGAGAATTATCGGGGATTCGAATTTTCAATTGCATGCAGCTGGAAATATCGTCACTGTACAATAGTAAAGCCTTAACGATTTAGTTAATGAAACCCATCAGGTACATTTATATCTGGCTGATTCGTAACGTTTTGACATTTATCATGACTCTTTTTACAGAACGTTATTCTGAAAGATACACGCGATGCCTTCCACCGCTCAAAAGAGAACTATCATCCTCGCTGTCGTCATTGTGGCCTGCACCCTGGTGATATTGCACAACAGTCAAGTATATAAATTCAAGCAAAGTACTGTCGATTCAGTAAAGAATGTGATCCACTTCATACCAAAGAAGGTCCAGTACCTGATGTGGCCTAACGAGGTGAGTATGTTATAAATTATTTACAATTATATCGATTGTACAGACGGAGGAAGCATATGCAGCTATTTCTACGGGATACCATGGGTTACGTCCCTTAGCGTTTATCGCGTCGTGGGCACGAAAGCTCACGGGTAGAATAGGGCCAGTCATGGATGAGTTATCTGGTCAAATTATATTACAGACTAAGTAGGAACCATTTTATTCGGAGACCCGTACAGACAGGATTATATAGGTATCAGTTGTAGCCTACTAGAATACTACAAACATCAAAATCTCACGAAACATATGCAAGTTTATAAAAATTTAGTTTAAGAAAGTCTTGTGATTTGTCCTCCTATACAATTCGTTGAATGTTGTATACATGTTTTCTCTGTACATAACCTTTGTAAAGAGAATTATGCAAATAAAGTTGAAAACTGAAGTTGAAGCCCTTCACAGAGGTTTCACATTATAACATGTCGGATTTATTTCGAAATTAAATCCGTGGTAGCATAAATATCCATGTTCAAAATCAGAAAAAATGACCACCTTCATTGATTATTATAAAAATCAGAGTGTTACAATGCAGTTCAACGGTATCTGTTGAATAAAAACATAACAATGTATTATATGAGTGCACATGGTCAGCTATTTCGAAGGACGCGCCAGTAAACAACCCAAAAAGAACCCCTGTGGTTTACTTGGACAGTGTGAACTATAACCATCTCTTTCTTTGGGATGATTTCTCATCACTGACTCTAATCTGACGATAAAATTTGAAGATTAAAGTAACCCATTAAACTAATGAAAAGAAGGACAATGATTAGAAATTGATTAACCACCGCATTTTCAGAAAGACACATTTATCTTCTGTGGTCATGCTTCTATTCTAATCAAATACATAGTACAGAGCAAATCTCGTTTATAAATAGCAGTCATCAAACCATGTTCTTGATTTTCAAGTCCGTTTTTTTTGTTTTTGTTTTTGTTTTTTTTTTTTTAATTATTTTGCAAGCCGATATAATGATATCCAGTGTACTAAATGCGATACTAGACGCCAACAAAATTCAATTTTTGTAGTGAACGGGACACGGGTAACTCACGGCTCAATGAACAAACACTTAAACTAACACCAGAGAAGTGTCCACTACCCTCAGAAATTGAAAAGTCTGTGGGCAAAATGCCTGTTTATAATTTTGAATATGTCTCTGTTTGACCAGGTTTGATTGGGAAGGAAAATTTACCACTTGGTAATTCGTGATTTACTTAAATGATTGAAACAATGTGGCAATAATGACATTAGGAAATTTTCACATGTAACAGCCCCCTTACTAGTGAATTCATAAATGCCCATTCATTATCATGTCATTTCTGATAGGACAGATGTGGAGCGGGGTATAAAAAAGTTTGCAGGCGGCGTGAAAGTTAACTGCCCAGGGGCGTATAGCAATTAGTACGTATGTCTAGGACACGGGTAAACTTAATGATGACGAGCTAAGTAGTACGTGGGCCATTTTGGGGTGGTGTATACGAACGTCTGAAACTTCAGCCGTGCACAGACGATGGCAATGTCGTGAGAAAAATAATTACTCTGTGTCAGGTACGTCCACGCTCTGTGTTCATGGGAGGGGATAACAAAAAACCCATATAAAACAAAATCAAGAATGAATGTCTTTGATAGGTAAAGAGAATTATGCAAATAAAGTTGAAAACTGAAGTTGAAGCCCTTCACAGAGGTATAATCATCGTAAACCTCTCGTTAAATATGATTGTACATGTAAGTATCAACGTCAACAATAATTCTCTTTACAAAGGTTATGTACAGAGAAAACATGTATACAACATTCAACGAATTGTATAGGAGGACAAAAAGAATTTCTTAAACAATTTTTTTTATAAACTTGCACAGGTATATACATTGTACACTTTTTAAACAATGCTAACATGATTCGTCATTATTGTTTTGTTTTTTTTTACTTTAAATGAATCGGTCATTATGTATTCACACCAATGGTTACAAATGTCAGTCGTAAACTGTACATATGCCTTTAAAATTGCATTATATATATACACGAACGGAATGTATAGAGTGATAAGCTGAAAGATAACTAAATGAAGAAAAAACAATCGAGACATTGAAATAAACTCCAGTGATTGTAGGTTTGCCGCTATGTGGAAAGTTCGTTTATATATCTTATTGTTCATTTCATTAATGACGTATGAATTTATTTCGACGATATCAAATGTACTTTGATCAGAAAACAATATAAGTATTTACTATGTATATAAACAGCAGTCCGTCTTAAAGACTCATGGATACATGTACATTGATGTACTATTTACTTGTACAGCGATGGGACTAACAAAAATTGAAGTTGTCATAGTCATCGTTTTGTTAAAAATTTGGTGAGACTTTGAAGGAGATTAATGTGTAAGTTTCAACTAAAAAAATGACACAACTGATTTTCATCTTAAAATTTATAAAAATATATATATATTTGTAATGAAGAAATGTTAAATTCACTAATTAGAGGTATACATTTTAGAAATGTTATCTACAAAACGATATATAAATATTTTTCTGAAATGCTGCTATATAATCTATAGTTAAAATCGTTCACCTGGAGCGAGAAATCCGCGTATGCGCGACACTGTATGTCCTCAATAGTTGAAACTCGCTGTCTCGAAATCGCTTGAATCGAAATTCCGTTTGAGTCGAATTAATTTTCAAGTCCCGGATTTTTTCCTTATATATCTGTGTAATTTTAGTTCGGATGACTCGAATTTCATTGAGTCGAAATATCGGTTGAGTTGAAGCGATTTTTCAGTCCCTTCAATTGGAAAACAATGGAAAAGTCATTCGTTGTCTCGAAATTAATTTTTGTCATAACATCGGCACGTCTTCTGACGAAATCGGCTAATACATACCCAGAGTTAATTACGACGTATCGGTAGTTCATCGTACACCCAACACTTGGTCTCTGGCTATTAATTACAATTTAATTATCCAATTAAAGTGCGGCTTTTAAATTAGTGTCAACATCCTGTAGCTGTGACTTACCTGTAAGTTAAAAAAAGTGGCGCGTTTACACAAACTATGTAAACATTTAGCTTGGTTGCGTGCATCTTCAGGAACGATGTAAACGAAATCTAACCAGTACGAACTTTTTGACGAAATCTGATCCCCACAATTCCGAGAGAAACTAATGATAATTATGTTTTTCCTGAACAAGTTAAAACTTTCAAGCGCCGCGTGTTTCAAATGCTTAATCTTTCGTAATAAAGTCATAATGATATGATCTGTAGCTTTATACACTGTTTCTTGTATCGTATCAGAAGCAAATTTTAATTTCGTTTTATTGTCATACCGTAAAAAATATGATGTATGTGTGCTTGGTCTGTAAGGGTATTGTACACGTGTGTGAATTGTCTGAATGATACCCAGAATAAAACAGAAATTTCCCTTTACATAGCGACATTTACACAACTACAGCCTCTCATTACAAAGTAATTCTACATGTCATTGTGTCCTTGTTGAAGGTTGAAGTTGTGTAGGAAAACAAACATTAAGCTGACTTGAACTCTGATAAAGTTTGGTGACTGTAGATTAATCAGTTTGAGACATTAACTATAGTATACTCTGTATTATATAATTCTGTATCTTACTGGAAGATGAGTTATCATAGCAGCAAACTTCACAGCGACAGCTAAAATTAGATCCACGTATGTCTACAGAACATCTATTGATTATGAAATGCTAAACTGAAAATATTGCGTTGTACGGTAAAACTTTATTTGAGCCCTATATACCGACATGCATGATATGATTACAAATTTACAGTCAATCCCTCAGCCTTATAGTCATAACACAGCATGGTTGTTGTAAGTAGATCGACATTGGTGTCTCTACCGACAACACTTGTTCGATCAAATTTCTAATTTATGTTTTACATAGACTGCTTTATCGTGACAAAACGTAACGTTAAAGAATTTATACAAAGCACGCCAAGAAGATCAGGTGTTATACTGCTACATGAAGTGTGCTAATCGCACTTGGCAGGGACAATCATTTGTGAAATGTCCTGCTCATATGTATTTTGACTTCATGCTTGTTACTGCATCAAGAGAATATTGCGTCTACTTTTTTTAAGAGACCACCATTTGACGATTTGCTCAAAATAAAACTTCTTGTAACGCAACAAAGACCCGCATTTGCACATTTCATGATTGGGACAAGTGCACCGAGACGTGAATAAGGGAGAAACTCTTCTGCACCGTTAGTCACACACTTCGTCAGCCTTTTCCGACGCAGAGAAATATGTTCGGGTCTGTCTTTCAGGGATGTATATATGTCAATCTTTTCTTAGCAGTCTCTTTTATCATGCTAAATACAGTTTCTGTCAGGTCACCGATTTCATCACCAACTTTATTTTCAATATGTACTGTCTGTAGGTGAACTGCGATTGGAATTCCTCTCGTGCACCAACTTCACAGGTCGCTCCAAACTTAGGCTTCATTTCCTGAAAGTAAAAAACATGCAGACTTCCTGTGTTTCATAAGAAATTACCGAAGAATTTTAATGACAGCAATCCAGTATGATGACAACCGGGCTTCCATTATATACACACACATATATATATTGCGAGTTTAAAGATGTTTTGCAGTTAATCATTCAAGGATTTTCATCAAAATATTTACCATACAAAATAACAAAATAAAGGATTCTGTTTCTTACGTAACAGTATTGATAGCTTATGATACATATCATATATGATGAATTCAGGTGTCGAGGAAACTAATAGGTAGTTCACCGGAAATGCATTATTGTTATTTACAAAGAAGCCACAAATTAAGGTGATGTGACCACTGATAAAGCTTGGTGATCGTACAGTAGATAGATTTTTTTGGTTATATTGACAAATATATACATATATGTAAACAGGGAGATGACTCAACATATATTACCGCCTCTATGTATGTACTGGTCATACAATACTGGTTTAGAATATATAATATAAAATACAGGCCTCCCATCTATTCCTGTTCATAACCTTATACCTGTTGACACGTGACACAGTCTTGGATGCTTAGTGACACTCACGCCTTGGTACACTGTATAATACCTGTGATAACTACACCCTTGGATACCGTATGATCACTGTATGTTACCTGTGATAACTACACCCTTGGATGCCATGTGATCACTGTATGTTACCTGTGATAACTACACCCTGAGATACCGTATGATCACTGTGTGTTACCTGTGATAACTACACTCTGAGGTACCGTATGATTACTGTATCTTACCTGTGATAACTACACCCTTGGATACCGTATGGTCACTGTATGTTACCTGTGATAACTACACCCTTGGATACCGTATGATAACTGTGTGTTACCTGTGATAACTACACCCTTGGATACCGTATGATTACTGTATGTTACCTGTGATAAATACACCCTGAGATACCGTATGGTCACTGTATGTTACCTGTGATAACTACACCCTTGGATGCCATGTGCTGTATGTTACCTGTGATAACTACACCCTGAGATACCGTATGATCACTGTGTGTTACCTGTGATAACTACACTCTGAGGTACCGTATGATTACTGTATGTTACCTGTGATAACTACACCCTTGGATAACGTATGATCACTGTATGTTACCTGTGATAACTACACCCTTGGATACCGTATGATTACTGTATGTTACCTGTGATAACTACACCCTTGGATACCGTATGATCACTGTATGTTACCTGTGATAATAACACCCTTGGATACCGTATGATCACTGTGTGTTACCTGTGATAACTACACCCTTGGATACCGTATGATTACTGTATGTTACCTGTGATAACTACACCCTTGGATACCGTATGGTCACTGTATGTTACCTGTGATAACTACACCCTTGGATACCGTATGATCACTGTGTGTTACCTGTGATAACTACACCCTTGGATACCGTATGATTACTGTATGTAACCTGTGATAACTACACCCTTGGATACCGTATGATCACTGTATGTTACCTGTGAAAAATACACCCTTGGATACCGTATGGTCACTGTATGTTACCTGTGATAATTACACCCTTGGATACCGTATGGTCACTGTATGTTACCTGTGATAACTACACCCTTGGATACCGTATGATCACTGTATGTTACCTGTGATAACTACACCCTTGGATACCTTATGATCACTGTATGTTACCTGTGATAACTACACCCTTGGATACCGTATGATCACTGTATGTTACCTGTGATAAATACACCCTGAGATACCGTATGATTACTGTATGTTACCTGTGATCACTGTATGTTACCTGTGACAACTACACCCTGAGATACCGTATGATTACTGTATGTTACCTGTGATAAATACACCCTGAGATACCGTATGATTACTGTATGTTACCTGTGATCACTGTATGTCACCTGTGATAACTACACCCTGAGATACCGTATGCTCACTGTATGTCACCTGTGATAACTACACCCTGAGATACCGTATGATCACTGTATCTTACCTGTGATAATAACACCCTTGGATACCGTATGATCACTGTGTGTTACCTGTGATAACTACACCCTTGGATACCGTATGATTACTGTATGTTACCTGTGATAACTACATCCTTGGATACCGTATGGTCACTGTATGTTACCTGTGATAACTACAGCCTTGGATACCGTATGATCACTGTGTGTTACCTGTGATAACTACACTCTGAGGTACCGTATGATTACTGTATGTTACCTGTGATAAATACACCCTGAGATACCGTATGGTCACTGTATGTTACCTGTGATAACTATACCCTTGGATACCGTATGATTACTGTATGTTACCTGTGATAAATACACCCTTGGATACCGTATGGTCACTGTATGTTACCTGTGATAATTACACCCTTGGGTACCGTATGGTCACTGTATGTTACCTGTGATAAATACACCCTGAGATACCGTATGAATACTGTATGTTACCAGTGATAAATACACCCTGAGATATCGTATGATCACTGTGTGTTACCTGTGATAACTACACCCTTGAATACCGTATGATCACTGTATGTTACCTGTGATAACTACACCCTTGGATACCGTATGGTCACTATATGTTACCTGTGATAACTACACCCTTGGATACCGTATGATTACTGTATGTTACCTGTGATAACTACACCCTTGGATACCGTATGATCACTATGTTACCTGTGATAACTACACCCTTGGATACCGTATGATCACTGTATGTTACCTGTGATAACTACACCCTTGGATACCGTATGATTACTGTATGTTACCTGTGAAAAATACACCCTGAGATACCGTATGGTCACTGTATGTTACCTGTGATAATTACACCCTTGGATACCGTATGGTCACTGTATGTTACCTGTGATAAATACACCCTGAGATACCGTATGATTACTGTATGTAACCGGTGATAAATACACCCGGAGATATCATATGATCACTGTATGTTACCTGTGATAACTACACCCTTGGATACCGTATGATCACTGTATGTTACCTGTGATAACTACACCCTTGGATACCGTATGATCACTGTATGTTACCTGTGATAAATACACCCTTGGATACCGTATGGTCACTGTATGTTACCTGTGATAATTACACCCTTGGATACCGTATGGTCACTGTATGTTACCTGTGATAACTACACCCTTGGATACCGTATGATCACTGTATGTTACCTGTGATAACTACACCCTTGGATACCTTATGATCACTGTATGTTACCTGTGATAAATACACCCTGAGATACCGTATGATTACTGTATGTTACCTGTGATCACTGTATGTCACCTGTGACAACTACACCCTGAGATACCGTATGATTACTGTATGTTACCTGTGATAAATACACCCTGAGATACCGTATGATTACTGTATGTTACCTGTGATCACTGTATGTCACCTGTGATAACTACACTCTGAGGTACTATACAATCACTATGTTTCTTGTGACAACTACACCCTGGGATACTTTGTGATAATTGTTTGCTAAATATGACACTAGCACACTAAGATATTCAGTGATTACTGCATACATGTTACACGTGACACTCAGATTGTGGGGTGCTGTGTGATCACTGAATACATGTTACACGTGACCCTCAGATTGTGGGGTGTTGTGTGATCACTGAATACATGTTACATGTGACACACAGATTGTTGGGTGTTGTGTGATCACTGAATACATGTTATACGTGACACTCAGATTGTGGGGTGTTGTGTGATCACTGAATACATGTTACATGTGACACTCAGATTGTGGGGTGTTGTGTGATCACTGAATACATATTACACGTGACACTCAGATTGTGGGGTGCTGTGTGATCACTGAATATATGATACATGTTTCACTCAGATTGTGGGGTGTTGTGTGATCACTGAATACATGTTACATGTGATACCCAGATTGTGGGGTGTTGTGTGATCACTGAATACATGTTACATGTGACACTCAGATTGTGGGGTGTTGTGTGATCACTGAATACATGTTACATGTGACACACAGATTGTTGGGTGTTGTGTGATCACTGAATACATGTTATACGTGACACTCAGATTGTGGGGTGTTGTGTGATCACTGAATACATGTTACATGTGACACTCAGATTGTGGGGTGTTGTGTGATCACTGAATACATATTACACGTGACACTCAGATTGTGGGGTGCTGTGTGATCACTGAATATATGATACATGTTTCACTCAGATTGTGGGGTGTTGTGTGATCACTGAATACATGTTACATGTGATACCCAGATTGTGGGGTGTTGTGTGATCACTGAATACATGTTACATGTGACACTCAGATTGTGGGGTGTTGTGTGATCACTGAATACATGTTACATGTGACACTCAGATTGTGGGGTGTTGTGTGATCACTGAATACATGTTACATGTGACACTCAGATTGTTGGGTGTTGTGTGATCACTGAATACATGTTATACGTGCTATCATACCTTTTTTCTGACATAAATTTTAGAGTTTCACTCTTTATTAACAATATGTTGGCATGTTTTATTCTAATTTGCATTCATATACAGTGATTTTATCCGTTTATCATCGAAGGGAATATCTTAATGACGATAAACATTGAATGTATCAGTTGCATATGAGTTAATTGGTTCATAATCATATAATTTTGTTTCATTGTACGCAAAATGAAGCTTTTCGATTTATCAATTTTCTCTTTTCATTTTACGAAGGAAATAAAGAAATCTTGCTTCGCTCACTTAACAATGATTATAACTGAGCCAATGACAACACTCTACATTTCGGGGGATCAATCTTCATTATACTTAGGTTCGGAACATCTGTTTATATGTACACACTTGTGTGGATCGTTTAAATTCAGTGACTTAAACAAAAACACAGACTACAAACAATCTGTTTAGTGTTTTTATGCCTAGTGATAAATAAGTTTATCAACAAAGTCCTCATTATAACTACTAGTAATTATATCAGTTTATCAACAGATCCTAATTATAACGGCTAGTAATTATCTCAGTCTATCTGTACTTGGGGTGTTGTAGAAATTAAAACAATGCAGCTTGGGTTCAGTTCAGAGTTGTATTAACAAATACACGTAGAATAAAGACACCCTACAAAGACAATAAAACGGAACATAACTCAAGTGACTAAACGATAAACAAAACGAAACTAAAGTACTGAACTTAATACAAGTGATAATGCACGTGCATAATGATGTAAAATAACTAAACTGAATACATGCAAACGTATCAGACTAATAACGTTTAAATAAGAAAACAAACTGAACATACCAGGCAAGGCAGTGTATGATTTGTCGAGTTCTGTAAGTCAAGTCTGGTCGACGACGATATATGAACTGATTGAAAACCGCGCTAAAGTGCGTGCCGCGATGGAGTTTAGCATGCGCATAGAAATGCATTTTATTCAAATTAGTACGGTTCAGTACGCAAGACACTTGCATGAAAAATACATGTGATATCACAAAACTGCACAATAGGAACCTGGAACACCTGGTTACATATCAATTAAATCATAATTATAACGTCTAGAAATTATATCATTTTATCAACAAAGTCGTAATTATGGCGTACAGGAATATCTGTTTATTACTTCTTCTTATTTCATTCATGTTGTATCATAATGATCAGATTATTCAAAAGGCACACGAGTGAATAGCTCCATTAATCACAAATTACAATACAATAAAAGGAATAAAAACAGTTTAACTACATTGTACAGCTGTTTCGTCCAATTAGGACCCGTCAGGTGTGCTTATGGCCTATTTTTGAAACCCAGGAGCCGACCGAGGAAAACTCACAGTGAAAGGATGATAAATGTGGAACACTAGCCCTTAATTCAATAAACATCAAGGTTCATTTAAGTAATAAACTAAAGACTTATTTTCAGAAAATGCTTATTTTTGAGATCGGTTTGTTTTCAATACTTTAAACGTAATATCGTCATTTCAGTTTGTCTTTATGTTCAATTACAGAATTGCAGCATAAAACCGATAACTGTTATTTTCCCTTTACAGAACACTATACCAGACACATCCACTCTTCAGCAATGGACGCTTGACCAATTATCAGATCTGTACTTCAAGTATGTAAACGAAAAAATGACATTAACTTTGAACTATAAAGCAAATAAATGTTTTTATTTTAGTTTTGAAATATGATCTTAATGTAGCAATTGATTTGATTATTGGAAGGACTATAATTTCGAAGTATTTATTTGCAATTACAGGTATGTGAACACACTGCAAGTATTTTGTCCCGTGAAAAAGGTCTACGGAGGGGTGAAGACGGGTTGGTACACATGTGATGTGATGAGGGAAACCAACTCTAAACCATGTGTGTCTTATGTGATAGCGTGAGTACATCATGCACTGGTGAATATTCATAGCTAAATAGTGATATGGTCCAGAATATACACCTGCATTTGTGGTTCGTTTGAAATTATTCAGAAGTGATGATTATCAAATATATTGCAGTATCACTGCACATCTCAGTATTTTTTCTGTCAGATAATTGGAGTAGTTTCTGTTTCCGGAATTGGCAACCATGGTAAGGTGTAGAGGTCACGTGCTTAACTAAGTGGGTTTCCCGGGACACTCCCACAGGAATCTCCTTTGAGCGCTTTTATTCGAGTCAACAATAATGAGTAATATATGTTGTTTTCATAATTCATTGCACATGTCCTGTAAAAAGAGGATCTTATATGAGTTTCCATTCATTTGAGATTCATAAAGTGAGAAATCATAAAGTGAGTCTGAGTTTTTTCCGTTCTATCAAGCCTTTGCGGAGGTTATGAAACGGAAACGAATCAAAGTTTCTGCTTTTCGCAGAAATCAAATACCTTTTCTAATGCCTGTGAAAACAATATTTTATAAAATAGATTAAAATCTAAAGTGTTGACACTCTCAAGTCACGAGTTGCAATGGCCCAGGAAGCTATTTCTTCACAATAGAACAAATCTGAACAGTCAGCAAATAAAGGAGGTTATTTAAAGATGTGATACACAAATTGGTAATGAAGCTTGATCTTATCTAAAATGTAACAAATTAAATACATATCCTATTCTACGATAATGCTTTCTTTTGTTATTCTGTACAGATCCAATGAAAAGAGTATTAACAACAACTTTTTCAAAGAGCTCAACCAGGACTACCAATGCGAGAGGAACATAATAATGAACAGGTAAGACAAGTTCTGAATGTCTCTCAAGTTTACATGTTTATTTATTCCAAATGCAATACAGCATATAGGATACAAATATACATAATTAATCGTGTCAAATTCTTAAGTAATGTACAAGATGGCGGAGGACAAGTCTATTCGAAGACATAATTATGTACAGACGTTTCATTCATTATAGTATGACAGAAATACAAATTCTCTCTGGGAATGTTATTATAACGACCTGATTCAATGTTAAGATTGTGTCCTTGCGTGCGAAATTGACTCATTAATTGTTTTAATCTAACATTAATGAGCATCAGAAACAAGATTTCCTCGTGTACCCCATTTTAATAGACGATTATTTAACAATGACGTGAATAGTTTGACTAATTAATGTGATTCCCCTGTAATTATTAACATTATTTTATCACCCTTTTTATGTAAAGGAATAATAACGCTCTGAGCCCAAGACTCTGGAAAATATCCTGTTTATAACATTGAATTAAATAACCTTAATAGAATAGGTGAAAATATGTCTTTATATTCAATGAAATATTCATTGAGAATCATATCAATACCAGCAGATTTATCCCGAGATAAACTCTTAATTACAGTCAATAATCCATTGATGTCAAAATCTACATCCAGTTCAGGATACACACAATCAGTATTTTTGTCTTTCATAAAATTATTGTCATCAGCTTCACCTGCCAAATCTTTAAAAATCAGATAAAGATATATCACCAATCTTATATGACTTACGACTCGAAAAATTGCGATAAAACTCTCAGAAGTCTTGTGTGTGTACAAATCTCATGTTATTTTGTCATATTTAGTTGGCATTCCTGGACATTATGAGTATATTCAACAAAGCGCGTAAGCCATGAAGGGGTTAATGTTTAAATAAGTCATCCAAACGTGGCAGATTGTTTCCTTTCACAATTAAAGTTGTGAAAACAAAATGATAGATAGCCTTTTTGTATAATAATACTTCTTTATATGTTTATGACCTCAGAGAATGCACAACAACTGATCCCAACACATATTGACTAAATTAGATGATCTGACCACCGGTGAGCATTGTACAAGGTTTACTTGTCAAATTAGTTGCATTTGAATTCCAAAAAATGTGTGCTGTCCGTGTGTCATATTTGCAACCATTTGATTTCAATGTTGCGTCACGAACTAGAACATTTGCGCGTTAGAAAGGTTCTGTATTGGAAAGTTTCTAAACAACTTGGGTGTGACGGGTCAAAGGAGCCAAGTTACATAAACGCGAAGTTGATTTAAAGTTTGTTTTATGTTTAAAGTCATCACTCTACCTGAGTAAATGTCCTTTTCTATTTGATAATGGAAAATATTGATTTTTACAACATAAGCCACCCTTTGACCGGAAGACAACGACTGTAAACAGAACCACGCTAGTGCTGTCTATGGCATGTCTACAAGAATTGGGTACACGCAAACTATAATTAGGTGTTAATAACCAATACCAGTTTCAGCATATCGAAATATGTGTCCGAAATGCAAATGAACATTTGACAATGTTCTATAGAACTGGAAACCGTCCTGGCCTCTTTATTCAGTTGGAGACTCGCGATTACCGGTCGAATGTTTATATGGCGACGTGATTCCCATGGTTACTGTCAATATTATCGATCTGACCATTTGTACAACAATTAAAGATCAATTCAATGTAGCGACTATACAGAAGAAATAACAACAAAATTGACCAAGCATGGAAAGGAGAGAGATGTTTGCCGTCTAGATCGATCCGACAGGCATACCGCCTTACGTCCTGTATGTATAAAGGTATGTATCAGGTAGCTGGCAAAAGTTTGATAAAACGCTTAGTTAGTTTAATATAATTTTGGACTGTCAAAAATATTTCATCGTTTTTCTGCTTTGAGTAAGCATCATATCACCATAGAAGTGTTTTTTTCAGTATTCAACAAAGATTTTTTTCACTAAAATATATTTTTATTAGACCGAAAATCAAACAGACGGACAACACAAGTGACCATGCAATACAATAAATACTAATTAAAGTGTGATGGTAATTGACACTGTGTTTAATGTACATTATCTGTTGTAAAATATATCATAAAATTGAGATAAGAGAAGAAGTACACGTGTACAAGACTTGCTAGACTTACTTAGATTTGCTATACATGGTATTGCAGTATTTTATTTCAAGTTCATTTCTACTGAAAATGAAGATTGTTCACTAATTTAGATGAGAACAAATCAGTCTCTTCTGTACAGACTGAAGGAGTGATCTCCTCCTAGCTTGGGGTCAGAATAAATGCAAGATAAGATATAAATTACGCCTCTTTTCTGGGTCAAATTGGTACAATTATTGTTTCGAATTTCAAAACCGTAAATAAGCTGTAATATGCGAAAAGTTAGAAAATTTCACGGTTGAGTGCGGCGTACAAGTTTTAACCTCAGAAAAAAAAGATATAGATTATATCTTGAAGTCCTGGTACGGGTTTCGGCTATGGGTACACAAATTCACCCCCTCCTATTAGTAGGCCTACTATCTAATTATAGAGAAACATAAATTTATATGAAATACTACCTGTAACATGCAGGAGCATGTTTGCATCACCTGTAGTCAAATTCACACGTGTTGATTAGAAAATAAGTAAATAAAATAAGAATATGATTGACATATTTGCCATGATGCCAAGCACTCTCCCATTTTATTTTCAAAATTTGTTGTACATTGTATGCATAACACTGACTAAACGAGTACTTTGGTTTGTTCTATATAACGATACTGTTGTATGAATTGATTATATAGTGGGGTCCTTCAAAACCATCCATCCTAATCTGCATAGTATACATACATATATATACTATTTAAGTTCTCAACGTTTCATTGTTTGGGCCAGCTAGTACATGTAATGCCCCAACCCTTTAGTCTTGGATTATCCCCATGTTGATGTGGTTCTCATACATAAAGCTTACATCAGATATCATCACTTATTGTGTAATCTGATTTTAAAAGATTAAATCGATCTCTGGATGCATTATTGATATATACTGTCAAGAAATCTCAAAGTACAGCACATATTATTTCACCCACAGCAGTTGTCTTTATTTGACTGACCAATTAAATGGAATTGAAATCTAGAGTGTACATCGTATATCAGCAAATTAGTAAGATACAATGTAGGTACAAGGGAAATAGATTCTTATTGGAAACATTGAAATTGCTTGTCAGTGATCCAGTTATTTAGCATTCTCTTTTTACATATCAGGTTTATAATAATTTCATTATCAATAGTTCCCCAATTCTTGCTAATTTCAGCTCGGACACCACAAACCACAAACAGAGTTGAACGATGGAATGTTATACCTAATATCGACTGCTGCATCAAAGATATCACCAGCATCACCATACATTATCTGGCATCTTGTTACAAACGGATAGAGTGTCAGCCCAACTAGGCCTACTGTGTATCCAGTGCAGTGTAGAATTTTATTGAACTTAATCGATGAATTCATAAATAAAAAATCAACCATATTTCAAGGTTGCTAGACATGAAACCCAAATTTTTGTTTAAAAGCATTGTTTGTTAAAACCAGCAAACCAGGCATATTGAATTTCCATTGTATATAATTGTATATAATTTCCATTGTATAATTTCCATGGTTTAATTTCCATTGTATATAATTTCTATTGTATATAATTTCCATAGTTTAATTTCCATAGTATAATTTCCATTGTTTAATTTCCATAGGTTGTGCATACATCAACAATGTTTTTATAGCTTGTCTCATGGCAGGGGATTCATGATATCATTTCAGCATTTAAGCAGTTTTATAATGACACCTGTGAATGTGCTTTTGATTCATTTTATTTTCATTAACATAATTTATCATTTTTATCTTATCGCATCTGAAATGTCAATGTAGTTTTTTATTCAACCATACAGATATTATCTTTTGTAGGAGAATTCACACTTTTTTAACAGAAAATGTTTTTGTGATTTTACTCTTCTCTATGTAAATATTATGTGTTTTAATGATTTTTAGGCAGATAAAATTTAGAGTATCACAAATGCTCGTCATTTATTGATTATTTTGTGATTTTATATTATACATTCAAATAACTTTGTTAACTTTGGTTGTCAGATTTAAACCAAAGAGAAACTAAAAACATTGATAATTTAATTTTTAGTTGAAGGGAGGTAAATCAAACTAAAATAGTAAAACAAAGTAGATCACTGACCCGTCGTTTTTATTTCAGTTAAGTTTGATGTCTATAGATGTTGAGTATAGAAAAATAAGTCAGTAATTATTGTAGCTATGTGATGTTAATTAAAAAAAAATGCAACCTTTCATGATGAAAAAAGAGTTTTGCTTGTTTATTTAAGAAATCAAAACAGAAGGGAACAGATAATGATGGATACCATAAATTATCACATAGTTTTAATGATAAGAAAAACGACGATGTTTTAGATTAAAAAAGCTTTAAAATACAGCAAGAATACTAACAAGGACCAGCAATATGCGATGAGAAAATAAGCACACTGACCTGTCGTTTTCTATTCATTTTTGATATCTCTATATTCTCCCCTTAAAAAATTAGATATGACTTTCAAAAAATTATTCATCAGAAAATTTTGACTTTTCACAAGTGCAGATCCCAATACCGGATTCTTTACAGGTTACCTGCTTTTGTAAACGGTTGATAAATTAACAAGGGACTCCGTTATGGCAGTAGGTTCGAAGCTCAGCTGGGACAATTTATAGACCTTTTTTTCATCGAGTCTAACATTTTTTCGATGGAACTGGTGAATATTAAATAAGTTACAAAAATCGTTTCCCAGAAAACATTTGTTTGTTTGTTTGTGTTTTTTTTTCACGACTTCCGTATTATGTGTCACCCGACCCCTTGGCCAATATTAGGATACTTGAAACCCCTCATTTCTGAGACATATCTGCATTTTGAATACAGTAATATATAAATACGTATTAGTGGTTAAGTTGTAGTAATAACGATAATGATAAATAAAGTTTCAAAAATCCACATAATACGAGGACAATATTTCTCAAAACATACATTTTGAATTTGATGGGTAGACTATCGAGTAACGATTACGAAATATAAATAAAGACCATTCCTAGTGTAACAAAACACATCTTTGAACAAAAAAGTGTCGAAAAGCTGTCGCAACACGTCGTAAATCCTTACTTAATTGAAAGTTTAATATGTCACTTAGTTTATTATGTACATACATACATGTGTCCTTGTCTTGTGTATCAGTATGACGTATGGACGTGCGATACTGTTATGAGTATCTGTATAACGTATGGACGTGCGATACTGTCGTGAGTATCTATATTACGTATGGACGTGCGATACTGTAGTGAGTATCTGTATAACGTATGGACGTGCGATACTGTTGTGAGTATCCGTATAACGTATGGACATGCGATAATGTTGTGAATATCTGTATAACGTATGGACGTGCGATACTGTTGTGAGTATCTGTATAACGTATGGATGTGCGATACTGTTGTGAGTATCTGTATAACGTATGGACGTGCGATACTGTAGTGAGTATCTGTATAACGTATGGACGTGCGATACTGTTGTGAGTATCTGTATAACGTATGGACGTGCGATACTGTTGTGAGTATCCGTATAACGTATGGACATGCGATAATGTTGTGAGTATCTGTATAACGTATGGACGTGCGATAATGTTGTGAGTATCTGTATAACGTATGGACGTGCGATACTCTTGTGAGTATCCGTATAACTTATGGACATGCGATAATGTTGTGAGTATCTGTATAACGTATGGACGTGCGATACTGTTGTGAGTATCTGTATAACGTATGGATGTGCGATACCGTTGTTATTATTGAGTTTTTGGCGTTGTGGTCTTCTTTTATCTGCTCATTTCTTGCTCACGTATTTTGATATATGTAATGTGTATTGAGTGATTTTGTTGCAACCCTGAAATTTAGACCAATGTTTGATCACACCTGTTCAAATGGATTCGTTATATATTTTGTAGCACAATGGCAGCTGCTCAAAGCTCTACTGAGATAGGAGGTAATTCTCCGGTCGGGACACTGAAATCAAAGGTATGTTAACTTTATTGTTACAATACCGTGTATCTTTATTTATTCAAGTATTTAGTGTGTATGGATAACCGAAGGGTACTTTTGTGTTATGTTTGGATAAGTGTGCATTACCGGTATTGATATTCTTTGATTGTGGCTACATCTGGTCTGTTATGCTATTTGCTATTTGTGTCTACATGAGGTTTGTAATAGTCGAATGGTTTGTAGGTATTCGTCTGATATGTCTACATTAGGTATATAAATGATTAGATTTGATAGACACTTATTGCCTTATCAGGTATAAAAATATTATATTTAATAGATAGACACTGATTGTCACATCAGGTATAAAATTATTATATTTAATAGATAGACACCGATTGTCACATCAGGTATAAAAATATTATATTTAATAGATAGACACTGATTGTCACATCAGGTACATAAATTATTATATTTAATAGGTAGACACTGATTGCCATATCAGGTATAAAAATTATCATATTTAATAGATAGACACTGATTGTCACATCAGGTATACAAATTATCATATTTGATAGATGGACACTGAATTTTCAGGGAAATGTTGACTACATGGCTGTTGACGTAGGAGGAGGCGAGACGTTATTGTTGTCATGGATGTTAACGAATGGTCTACTGAAGAATGTACATCAGCTCTTTGTCAGTTTTCACCGGATCAGTGCTGACAGTAAGACGTCCGATTACCTGGAACATCTTCAGATCCTACGAGCTCTCTTTGCTGAGGGTTTCAGAACGTTTCACTTTGCCAGGAATATTCAATGCTTATTCAAAGGAAACGCGGGAAAGACTGGCTGTTATACACTTTACATGGTATTATGTAGTTTTATCTATAACAGTTGATTTTATATGTGATATGTTATGATGTCTACATCATGAACTTTGAGTTGTTTTAGAACTTGTTCTCATTTGAGAACGTGACATTAATTACTTGGATTGAGCAATATTTACATGTCTAGTCTCATCAACGAAGCAGAAGACGCTTACTCTTCTTGAACACGTTGTCTTATTTTCCTTTTATTTTGTCAGTAGTCTCCGTGTAAATCTTTCTTTTTATCATATTTTGCCCGAATTAGAATTATGATTATGTTGACATGTTGATATTGTTATTGTTTCTTTTTAAGTCATGTTTGATATGATTGACGTAACACGTTGCGTGCTTAGTTCATTCGTATTTCATAGTAATGTATGTCACTGGAATAAATTTACGAAATGAAAAAAGAAGCAAAAAAAACTGATATGTTTCCACATAAACGATAATGAATATTATACAAAGGACTTGATTTTAATGGAATTTTTTATTTTAGATGCGCGAATTGTCAGATGATATAGTGATAGCTCCAGATTCAATATTATAATGATTAAACAAGATAATATAGGGATATTACAAGGTTCAATATTATAATGATTAAACAAGATAATATAGGGATTTTACCAGATTCAATATTATTAAGATTAAACAAGATGATAGAGGGATTTTACCAGATTCAATATTATAATGATTAAACAAGATGATGGAGGGATTTTACCAGATTCAATATTATAATGATTAAACAAGATGATATGTTGATCGCTCCAGATTCAATATTATAATGATTAAACAAGATGATGGAGGGATTTTACCAGCAATATTATAATGATTAAACAAGATGATATAGTGATTTTACCAGATTCAATATTATAATGATTAAACAAGATGATGGAGGGATTTTACCAGATTCAATATTATAATGATTAAACAAGATGATATAGTGATTTTACCAGATTCAATTTTATAATGATTAAACAAGATGATGGAGGGATTTTACCAGATTCAATATTATAATGATTAAACAAGATGATATAGTGATAGCTCCAGATTCAATATTATAATGATTAAACAAGATGATAGAGGGATTTTACCAGATTCAATATTATAATGATATAACAAGATGATAGAGGGATTTTACCAGATTCAATATTATAATGATTAAACAAGATGATGGAGGGATTTTATCAGATTCAATTTTATAATGATTTCACAAGATGATATGTTGATCGCTCCAGATTCAATATTATAATGATTAAACAAGATGATATAGTGATTTTACCAGATTCAATTTTATAATGATTAAACAAGATGATGGAGGGATTTTACCAGATTCAATATTATAATGATTAAACAAGATGATGGAGGGATTTTACCAGATTCAATATTATAATGATTAAACAAGATGATAGAGGGATTTTACCAGATTCAATATTATAATGATTAAACAAGATGATGGAGGGATTTTACCAGATTCAATATTATAATGATTAAACAAGATGATATAGTGATAGCAGCTCCAGATTCAATATTATAATGATTAAACAAGATGATAGAGGGATTTTACCAGATTCAATATTATAATGATTAAACAAGATGATGGAGGGATTTTACCAGATTCAATATTATAATGATTAAACAAGGTGATATTGTGATTTTACCAGATTCAATTTTATAATGATTAAACAAGATGATATAGTGATATCTCCAGATTCAATATTATAATGATTAAACAAGATGATATAGTGATTTTACCAGATTCAATTTTATAATGATTAAACAAGATGATGGAGGGATTTTACCAGATTCAATATTATAATGATTAAACAAGATGATGGAGGGATTTTACCAGATTCAATATTATAATGATTAAACAAGATGATGGAGGGATTTTACCAGATTCAATATTATAATGATTAAACAAGATGATGGAGGGATTTTACCAGATTCAATATTATAATGATTAAACAAGATGATATAGGGATTTTACCAGATTCAATATTATAATGATTAAACAAGATGATATAGTGATACCAGATGATTAAACAAGATGGAGGGATTTTACCAGATTCAATATTATAATGATTAAACAAGATGATGGAGGGATTTTACCAGATTCAATATTATAATGATTAAACAAGATGATAGAGGGATTTTACCAGATTCAATATTATAATGATTAACAAGATGATATACTGATAGGTCCAGATTCAATATTATAATGATTAAACAAGATGATATAGTGATTTTACCAGATTCAATATTATAATGATTAAACAAGATGATATAGTGATTTTACCAGATTCAAATTATAATGATTAAACAAGATGATATAGTGATTTTACCAGATTCAATATTATAATGATTAAACAAGATGATATAAGGGATATAGTGATTTTACCAGATTCAATATTATAATGATTAAACCAGATTTTACCAGATTCAATATTATAATGATTAAACAAGATGATGGAGGGATTTTACCAGATTCAATATTATAATGATTAAACAAGATTCAATATTATAATGATTAAACAAGATGAGGGATTTTACCAGATTCAATATTGTAATGATTAAACAAGATGATATAGTGA
This sequence comes from Ylistrum balloti, assembly GCF_031769215.1. Lineage (NCBI taxonomy): Eukaryota > Metazoa > Mollusca > Bivalvia > Pectinida > Pectinidae > Ylistrum > Ylistrum balloti. Next base: position 491,218 of record NW_026782886.1, read on the forward strand.
TAGCTCCAGATTCAATATTATAATGATTAAACAAGATGATGGAGGGATTTTACCAGATTCAATATTATAATGATTAAACAAGATGATGGAGGGATTTTACCAGATTCAATATTATAATGATTAAACAAGATGATATAGTGATTTTACCAGATTCAATATTATAATGATTAAACAAGATGATATAGTGATAGCTCCAAATTCAATATTATAATGATTAAACAAGATGATAGAGGGATTTTACCAGATTCAATATTATAATGATTAAACAAGATGATAGAGGGATTTTACCAGATTCAATATTATAATGATTAAACAAGATGATGGAGGGATTTTACCAGATTCAATATTATAATGATTAAACAAGATGATGGAGGGATTTTACCAGATTCAATATTATAATGATTAAACAAGATGATGGAGGGATTTTACCAGATTCAATATTATAATGATTAAACAAGATGATATAGTGATTTTACCAGATTCAATATTATAATGATTAAACAAGATGATGGAGGGATTTTACCAGATTCAATATTATAATGATTAAACAAGATGATGGAGGGATTTTACCAGATTCAATATTATAATGATTAAACAAGATGATGGAGGGATTTTACCAGATTCAATATTATAATGATTAAACAAGATGATGGAGGGATTTTACCAGATTCAATATTATAATGATTAAACAAGATGATATAGTGATTTTACCAGATTCAATATTATAATGATTAAACAAGATGATATAGTGATTTTACCAGATTCAATATTATAATGATTAAACAAGATGATATAGTGATTTTACCAGATTCAATATTATAATGATTAAACAAGATGATATAGGGATTTTACCAGATTCAATATTATAATGATTAAACAAGATGATATAGTGATTTTACCAGATTCAATATTATAATGATTAAACAAGATGATATAGTGATTTTACCAGATTCAATATTATAATGATTAAACAAGATAGGGATTTTACCAGATTCAATATTATAATGATTAAACAAGATGATATAGTGATTTTACCAGATTCAATATTATAATGATTAAACAAGATGATTCAATATTATAATGATTAAACAAGATGATAAACAATTGATACCAGATTCAATATTATAATGATTAAACAAGATGATAGAGGGATTTTACCAGATTCAATATTATAATGATTAAACAAGATGATGGAGGGATTTTACCAGATTCAATATTATAATGATTAAACAAGATGATGGAGGGATTTTACCAGATTCAATATTATAATGATTAAACAATATGATATAGTGATTTTACCAGATTCAATATTATAATGATTAAACAAGATGATTTAGTGATTTTACCAGATTCAATATTATAATGATTAAACAAGATGATGGAGGGATTTTACCAGATTCAATATTATAATGATTAAACAAGATGATGGAGGGATTTTACCAGATTCAATATTATAATGATTAAACAAGATGATGGAGGGATTTTACCAGATTCAATATTATAATGATTAAACAAGATGATGGAGGGATTTTACCAGATTCAATATTGTAATGATTAAACAAGATGATATAGTGATAGCTCCAGATTCAATATTATAATGATTAAACAAGATGATGGAGGGATTTTATCAGATTCAATATTATAATGATTATAGGGATTTTACCAGATTCAATATTATAATGATTAAACAAGATGATATAGTGATTTTACCAGATTCAATATTATAATGATTAAACAAGATGATGGAGGGATTTTACCAGATTCAATATTATAATGATTAAACAAGATGATGGAGGGATTTTACCAGATTCAATATTATAATGATTAAACAAGATGATATAGGGATTTTACCAGATTCAATATTATAATGATTAAACAAGATGATATAGTGATTTTACCAGATTCAATATTATAATGATTAAACAAGGATTTTACCAGATTCAATATTATAATGATTAAACAAGATGATAGGATTTTACCAGATTCAATATTATAATGATTAAACAAGATGATGGAGGGATTTTACCAGATTCAATATTATAATGATTAAACAAGATGATGATTGATAGCAATATTATAATGATTAAACAAGATGATGGAGGGATTTTACCAGATTCAATATTATAATGATTTACCAGATTCAATATTATAATGATTAAACAAGATGATGGAGGGATTTTACCAGATTCAATATTATAATGATTAAACAAGATGATGATACCAGATTCAATATTATAATGATTAAACAAGATGATGGAGGGATTTTACCAGATTCAATATTATAATGATTAAACAAGATGATATAGGGATTTTACCAGATTCAATATTATAATGATTAAACAAGATGATGGAGGGATTTTACCAGATTCAATATTATAATGATTAAACAAGATGATAGAGGGATTTTACCAGATTCAATATTATAATGATTAAACAAGATGATATAGTGATAGCTCCAGATTCAATATTATAATGATTAAACAAGATGATGGAGGGATTTTACCAGATTCAATATTATAATGATTAAACAAGATGATGGAGGGATTTTACCAGATTCAATATTATAATGATTAAACAAGATGATGGAGGGATTTTACCAGATTCAATATTATAAGATTCAATATTATAATGATTAAACAAGATGGAGGGATTTTACCAGATTCAATATTATAATGATTAAACAAGATGATATAGTGATTTTACCAGATTCAATATTATAATGATTAAACAAGATGATATAATGATTAAACAAGATAGGGATTTTACCAGATTCAATATTATAATGATTAAACAAGATGATGGAGGGATTTTACCAGATTCAATATTATAATGATTAAACAAGATGATGGAGATTCAATATTATAATGATTTCACAAGAGGATATGTTGATCGCTCCAGATTCAATATTATAATGATTAAACAAGATGATGGAGGGATTTTACCAGATTCAATATTATAATGATTAAACAAGATGATGATTTTACCAAATTCAATATTATAATGATTAAACAAGATGATGGAGGGATTTTACCAGATTAAATATTATAATGATTTATCAAGATGTTATAGTGATTTTACCAGATTCAATATTATAATGATTAAACAAGATGATATAGTGATTTTACCAGATTCAATATTATAATGATTAAACAAGATGATGGAGGGATTTTACCAGATTCAATATTATAATGATTAAATAAGATGATGGAGGGATTTTACCAGATTCAATATTATAATGATTAAACAAGATGATGGAGGGATTTTACCAGATTCAATATTATAATGATTAAACAAGATGATGGAGGGATTTTACCAGATTCAATATTATAATGATTAAACAAGATGATATAGTGATTTTACCAGATTCAATATTATAATGATTAAACAAGATGATATAGTGATAGCTCCAGATTCAATATTATAATGATTAAACAAGATGATGGAGGGATTTTACCAGATTCAATATTATAATGATTAAACAAGATGAGGGAGGGATTTTACCAGATTCAATATTATAATGATTAAACAAGATGATGGAGGGATTTTACCAGATTCAATATTATAATGATTAAACAAGATGATGGAGGGATTTTACCAGATTCAATATTATAATTATTAAACAAGATGATATAGTGATTTTACCAGATTCAATATTATAATGATTAAACAAGATGATGGAGGGATTTTACCAGATTCAATATTATAATGATTAAACAAGATGATATAGTGATTTTACCAGATTCAATTTTATAATGATTAAACAAGATGATATAGTGATAGCTCCAGATTCAATATTATAATGATTAAACAAGATGATAGAGGGATTTTACCA